>NC_041386.1:227825372-227935080 GCF_002162155.2 Triticum dicoccoides
GGAGATCGAGGGGGCGCACTCGAGGAGCCGGAGGGGGAGTCCTTATCCCCTCCGGGACAGTGCCGACAAGGTGGTGCGAGGCGACCGCGCACGCCGTCACTCAAACAGGAAGACGACCGAGGGAGCGTGGGAGGCTAGGCTGGTTCAGTGGGCCGAGGCCCAGGAGGGGGTAGAGGGGTGCTCTCCTTCTTTTCCTTTCCATTGACTTTGCTTTTCTTTTTATTCCTTCTTACTTTCCTTTATTTTCAAAAATAAAATAGCTTTATAAAATACAACTCTTGCACCTAAATTAGTAATTTAACTTAGTCCACTGCTATAATTAACTTGGCAACAAAATAAAGTAGTTTAGTATTTTTATAAATAAAAAGGCATTTAAATAAATGATTTAATCACTGTTTTAAAATAGTTTATGGCACTTAGAAAATTTTCAAAAATGTTGGTTCACCACCAATATTACCAGAAGAATACTTTCCACATGATGAACATTTTAGTTTTCATGTTTGAGCATTTTTGAATTTCACTCAGAATTTGAAATTGAATTCATCTGGAATTTTAAATGAGAGAGAACCAAAGATGATCAGACACTTGTTTAGCAAAATGATTAACTTAACCCAGGGGTTACTGTAGCATCATTACACCAGGGTGTTACATTACTTCTCTGGAAAATATTTTCGTGCCCATAAGAAACAAGCTGCCTTACAGGAAATATTTAACTTTGCTGAGACAAATTAAGAAGAGAGTCTCCCACAAGCTTGGGGGAGGCTTTGCCAGCTACTTAATGCTTTGCCTGATCATCCTCTTAAGAAAAATGAAATACTTGGTATCTTCTATAATGGACTAACCGATGCTTCTAGGGACTTCCTAGATAGTTGTGCTGGTTGTGTTTCCAGGGAACGAACTGTTGGGCAAGCTGAAGAATTATTGAATAACATACTGAAAAACTATGATGATCTGACTATTCCTGAACCACCGCCTAAGCCCACTCCGAAGAAGAGGGGTATATTATATCTCAGTCCTAAAGATATGCTAGAGGCAAAGAAATATATGAAGGAAAAAGGTATTAAAGCTGAAGATGTTAAAAATTTACCTCCTATGGAAGAAATACATGGGATTAATACACCACCACTGCCTAAGGTGGTAGAGGTAAATTCTCTTATGAAGTTTAATGATAATGATAATCCTCACAATATGCATCCTAGTCAATGCCTTTATGAGTTTGAAAACTACATTAGAAAACAAGACCACTTCAATGCAAATGTTATGAAACAATTGAAATACAATTCTGATATGATTGATCGCTTGAGTGACTTGTTATTTAGAATATCAAATGATGTTAGAGGTGTTGGAAAACATGCTTCTATGGTTCAAACTCAATTAGAACAAGTTGCTAAATCACAAAGAGAATTGCTTAATGAAATGAATAATAATATGCATGACTTTGTTGTTAGAGTTGCAACTAGAGGAGGTAATATGACTCAGGAACCACTTTATTCTAGGGACACCCAAAAAGAATTGAACAAGATTCACAAAGAGCCAAAACTAGTGCACCTAGTTCTTCTAAAAAGAAAAAGAAAAAGAAAAATGATAGGACTTCACACGCTCCTAGTGAACCTGAAATAGAGAAACCTCCTAACAATGATAATGAAGTTTCTATCTCAGATGCCGAAACTCAATCTGGTAATGAACACTCACCTAACGATAATGAAAAGGATAATGACGAGGTTCATGAAGACTCTCAACCAACCAATGATAAAGAACCAGACAATGATGTTGAGATAGAACCACCTGTTGATCTTGATAACCCACAACCTAAAAATAAAAGATATGACAAAAAAGACTTCGTTGCTAGAAAACACGGTAAAGAAAGGGAACCGTGGGTTCAAGAACCTTTGCCTTTCCCACCCAAGTCAGCTAAAAATAATGATGATGAGGAATTTGAGCGCTTTGCTGAAATGCTGAAGCCAGTCTTTTTGCGTACTCGCTTGACTGATATCTTGAAAATGCCTCCATATGCAAAGTATATGAAAGACATCATCACAAATAAGAGAAAAATACCAGAAGCTGAAATCTCCACTATGCTTGCTAATTACACTTTTAAAGATGGAGTACCTAAAAAACTTGGAGATCTTGGAATACCAACTATACCTTGCTCTATTAAAAAGAATTATGTGAAAACTGCTTTGTGTGATTTAGGAGCTGGTGTTAGTGTTATGCCTTTCTCTTTATATAAAAGACTTGACTTGAATAAGCTCACACCTACTGAAATATCTTTGCAAATGGCTAACAAATCAACTGCCATACCTATCGGTATCTATGAGCATGTGCCCGTTGTTGTTGCTAATGTTACTATTTTGACTGACTTTGTTATACTTGAGATGCCCGAGGACGACAACATGTCGATTATCCTTGGTAGACCCTTCTTGAATACTGCAGGGGCTGTTATTGATTGCAATAAAAGCAAGGTCACTTTTCATATTAATGGCAATGAGCACACGGTGCACTTACCGAAGAAACAATTCCAAGTGAATAATATTAATGTTATTGAAAAAAATCTCCAATAATCACTATTGGAAGTTTTCAAATACCTCTACCTACTATCAAAAAGAAATATGAAATACTTATTGTTGGGGAAATGCATATCCCCATTGAGGTAACTTAGTGATTTACAAAAGTTCTTCGGTTTCATACTAATCGAAAGTGGTTGTTAATAAAACTTGACCAACCTTATTAATGGATTATTTTTGAACGGTATGAAGTTGATGAATTTAGTAAGCACTACCTTCTGTCCCTACTTTTTATTCTCTGTTTTTATTAATAAAATAAAATAAAATGCCATGGTTTGTCCGTTTTCTGAATTTCTCGTGCAATAAAAAATGACCTAAAAATAAAAGTTCTCAGAATGCCTTGAAAATTTTACATGATTTTTTTTCTGAATATTTGAGTATTTTTAGTGCAATAAACATCAGATGGAGGTGCACCAGGTGGGAAGAACCCACCTGGGCGCGTCAGCACCCCCAGGCACGCCCTAGTGCGTTGGGGTCCCCACATGGGCCCCCTCACTTACCTATTCATCCCACATCATCACTTACCTCCAGAAAAAATCTACATTGCTCTCTCTCCCGTGTTCTTGAGCTCAAACCCGCGGATTTCGATCTCTTTGCTCGAAGCTCCATTTCCAAAACTGTTTCGGGGGATTGTTGCTTGGTATGTGACTCCACCATTTGTCCAAGTAGGTTTTGCTTTAGTGGTTTATATTTTGAACAATTAGCTACTCTTGGTGCTGCTGTAGATGTGCTTGCATGTTAAATTCTTGGTGTTCTAAGTAGTTTGAATGCTTGCTTTTGCGTCTATGTATCCCTATGAGTAGTTGCTATCAAGCTTATAAAGTTTTGTTGACAAATTTTTGTCACCCCAAAATTTTTATTTTCAGAAAATTGTACGCAGACATGAATATCTTCAGGAAGTTTGGCTCTAGGAAGAACTCCAAGGGTGTTATTGGGGAGTCTTCTGACAATGATCTCCACCCTCGGAGGTTGGCGGAGGTACGACCGTGCGAATGGCCGCACACCCCATTCCTAGAAGAAGCTGGAATTCTTCAGGAGTTCATGCAATATGTTGCAAACATCATCCTCACCGACTTCATCGTAGATGAGTGTGACCAGCACCAAATCCTCACAAATATCTTTGTTCAGAGCTTTACTTTCCTGCCTAGGAATAATCCTCCCGAAGTGAGCTTTTATTTATATGCTGAAAACCATCAGATGCCACTTACTGAATTTTGTGATATATGCTTGATCCCTTCTGATGGGAGCTTAGCCAAGCCTAGGCCGGCTGGGTTTGAGGATTTTTATCACACTTTGATAGTGGGAGATGAGAGAGAGGTGTCAGCCGCCACGGCTGCTAGCATACATTTTCCTGGCGTACATTATTTTGCTTTATTTGTTGCTAAGTGCTTGCTTGCTAGAAAGAAAGTAGGTGCGCTCAGTGCACCAGACTTTGCTGTTTTACGCTGAGCACTAGAGGGCGACAACACTCATAGCTTGGGAGCTATGGTGGCTCGTGGCCTCCATCTTAATAAATCACAGGGTGAAATACATGGTGGGAGTTTTTCTACTCGTTTGGTGGCTCACTTCGAGGTTGAGATACGCCCTCATTATTACCCTCTTACCAAGGTCTACCTAGACAGGGCAGCCATGGAACACCATCATTTTCTTGCATGAGATTATCCTGACATTCCCATTCCTTATAACCTGGTTTTTAACATTAAAACTCGTGATATTATTCCACTGCCTGCACCTGCTTTGGTTGATTCTGCTTCCAGGGGCAGATTTAGCATCATGCCTGTGGACATCATCACCTACCGGAAAGCTCAGGCTGCTGAGGAGGCAGCACAGGAGGAGCCTCCATAGTGGGACAAGTGGATGCCCACTCCTCAGCACCCCTACTACCCTCTAGGCTACTGATCAACTACCAAGTTAGGACAAAAGCCTAAGCTTGGGGGAGTACGTGTTTCCACCGACTTTACATTCATGTCCACTTATTCCATTTGTTGGTGTCCACACTTTCTCATTGTATCATCCATGCTTAGATTTATTTTCTTGCTTTCTTCTTGTGTGTTTGAAAAAAACTTTAGAATAAACCAAAAAAATTACTTGTAGCTAGTTTACTTTCTATGCATGCTTAGTAGTAATATTAAATTGAAAACCCAAAAAGCTTTCCTTGTTCTTCTTTTGCTTGTTGGGAGCTTTCCAATGTAAATAGTTTTTCTCGTTTTTGCTTTTCCCTTATTTGCTTGTTCGAGAAAACCAAAAACTCCAAAAATATTTCAGTGTGTTTCTCTGAATTTCTTTTCTTTTTATTTGAGTCGTACTAAGGAGAAGACCACGATGAAAGTGTTGAGTGGCTCTCAATTGAATAATTGTTCAACTAATAAAGAGCACATTTTACCTTGTATTCTCCTGTTGAATAAAATGTTTTGCAGATTCCAGCTTAATCCATGGCACTCTTGCACTATTATTATTTTCATATCATTCGGTCATGCAAGTGAAAGGCAATAATGACGACATTCGATGAACTGGCCGTGGTAGAGAGAAACTGGTACGAACTTGACTTGTTCTGTCTTTGCAAATATGCTTAACCTAGCATCCATGATTCAACCCATTATGATTAAGCATGTTTGCAATGACAATTAGAGATTATAGTTTCTCATGCCATGCATAAGTAGCTGGGAGTTGATACTAATTTATCTTGGATATCAACATAGCATTAAAATGATTGTGATGTAGTATGATGATATGGTATCCTCCTCGGAATGTTCAAGTGGCTTGACTTAGTACATGTTCATGCATGTAGTTGAATTAAAACCAACATAGCCTCTATAATATTTATGTTCATGGTGTTCATATCCTACTCATGCTAGTGTCCAATGTTACTTATGCATAATGCATGGTTATGATCATTGTTGCTCTCTAGCTGGCCGCTTCTCAATCTAAATTGCTAGCCTTCGCCTGTACTAAGTGGGAATTCTGCTTGTACATCAAAAAACCTTGAACCCAAAGTTATTTAGATGAGTCCACCATACCTACCTATATGCGGTATTACCCTCCCGTCCTAAGTAAAGTTGCATGTGCCACATCTAAAAACTTCTAAAAAATTATCCGTTTTGTGTGCCTGGATCGTTCATGGAAGGACAGGAGGTGGTCGGTATCTTCCATGCTAAGCGGGTTATTCTCAAGTCGAGTGTTTATTCACTCGCCATCACATGAGAAAAGGGCGGTAATAGGGATTCCCAATCCCGAACTAAAAAATCAAATAATTAAACGAAACTCCCCCATGACTGTTGTTGGTTTGGACGTCACCCGTTGTTCCGGACAAGCCGTGGAATGTGATTGTTGGTGGAGGGGGAGTAAACCTTTGCTTTTATCGCTTGGGAACCGCCACTAGCCTATTTAGCATGGGAGATATTGATAACTGGTGGTCGTGAAGTAAATGAGAAGGGTGCATGTCTCAAAATATTATTTATCTCTGTTTTCAAAATTGAGCTCTGGCACCTCTGCAAATCACTGCTTCCCTCTTCGAAGAGACTTTCTATTTACTTTTGTGTTGTGTCACCACATTCTAAAACAAGCGCCAGAAACTGAGAAGAGCACAGTTGTCATGATTTATGCATTGTGTGTAGCTAATGGTGGGTGCATCATGACTGGACCTTTTCTACCATGAATTACAATGTTTAGTCGTTGCTTGAACTTTGGAGGTGCTCTGCATTTATGTTTTGCGGTCTCAGAAAGGGCTAGCGAGATACCACTATTGTCATATTATATCATGGTTGTTTTGACAACGTGTTGTTGTTTGAGATATCTTATTATTGCTCGCTAGCTAATTATTTCATTGATATGAATCATTATAATCTTTAAGAGTTATTATTGACATGGTTAGTTCATAAAAGATTTCCTTTTTCACTTTCAGTTTATCAACTGAATTGCTTGAGGACAAGCAAAGGTTTAAGCTTGGGGGAGTTGATACGTCTCTAATGTATCTACTTTTTCTAATGCTTTTCCTTTGGACTCTAATTTGAATGAAACTAACCCCGAACTGACGCTGTTTTTAGCAGAACTACCATGGTGTTGTTTTTCTGCAGAAATAAAAGTTCTCGGAATGGAACGAAACTTTGCGAGGAATTTTCATATAATATATAAGAATTTATGGAGCCAAGACCTACCGGAGAGGGGCCCCTGGTGTAACACCCACAATGCGGCTATATCTCCCACGAGTCGGGGCACGACTTAGAGGCATCACCACTTCATACAAATACAAGTTAAACATATATCATCCAAAGTACAATCAATGTCTGACTACGGAACAAAAATAAAAGAAGACAACCGCAATTGCTAGATCCCCGATCGTCTCAACTGGGCTCCACTACTGATCAACCAGGAAAAGACACAACAAAATGATCAAGATCTTCATCGAGCTCCCACTTGAGCTCGGTAGCATCACCTGCACTGGTATCATCGGCACCTGCAACTGTTTGGGAGTATCTATGAGTCACGAGGACTCAGCAATCTCACACCCGCGAGGTCAAGACTATTTAAGCTTATGGGTAGGGGAAGGTAATGAGGTGGAGCTGTAGCAAGCACTAAGCATATATGGTGGCTATCATACGCAAATAAGAGCGAGAAGAGAAGCAACGCAACGGTCGAGAAGCTAGAAGTGATCAAGAAGTGATCCTGAAACTACTTATGTTCAAGCATAACACAAGACCGTGTTCACTTCCCGGACTCCGCCGAAAAGAGACCATCACGGCTACACACGCAGTTGATGCATTTTAATTGAGTCAAGTGTCAAGTTCTCTACAACCAGACATTAACAAATTCCCATCTGCCACATAACCACGGGCACGGCTCTCGAAAGTTTAAACCCTGCATGGGTGTCCCAACTTAGCCCATCACAAGCTCTCACGGTCAACAAAGGATATTCCTTCTCCCGGGAAGACCAGATCAGTCTCGGAATCCTGGTTAGAAGACATTTCGACAATGCTAAAACAAGACCAGCAAAGCCACCCGATATGCCGACAATCCCGATAGGAGTCGCACGTATCTCGTTCTCAGGGCAACATCGGATGAGACTAGCTACGAGTAAAACCAAACCTCAAGTTTCCCTGAGGTGGCCTCGCAGGCAGATCGGTTCGACCAACACTTAGAGAAGCAACGACCCAGGGGGGTTAAAATAAAGATGACCCTCAGGAGCGCGACTCCCAAGGGAAAAGTATAGGTGGTGAGGCAAATGGTAAAACCAAGGTTGGGCCTTGCTGGAGGAGTTTTATTCAAAGCAAGCCGGGAAGATTTGCGGCCGACAACCAGGGTAAAGGCCAACCTCATAATGAGGATAAAGACCAGCCAGGGTTGGGCAATGTTGGCCAAAAACAATTCCTTCCCATGGTCGGGGATGTCAATATGATATATGTCACACACGTCACCAAGAAGGAGAGGAAGCGTGCTCTCCATTGACCAATGAGACCATCCGACTAGCATCCATCATGGAGGCACATTGACGTTGGTCCTCAACCATGTAGTTGACTGCTACCACCTGACAAGAGCCCTCATGGACGATGGTGAAAGTGCAACTAATCCTCGGGTGGTTTTGGTAATTCATAACAACATATAGCTCATTGAACTAATATCCATGCAAGTTTAATATTTTAGAAAGTTCAATGATTGGCATGGCATGGACTAGAGATGTCGACCCCTCAAAATACTAAGGACAAAGATTGGCAATAGCTCAAGACTCTTCATTTTTATTTTAGTGATCCAAGATCACATTGAGTCCATAGGAAAGCCAATACTATTAAAAGGGGATGTGGTGTTGCTTAATGGTCTACTTGCTCAAAGTGCTTAGTGATATTGCTCCAAAACCCTCAGCCACTTTCTCATTTCCACATGTCCAAAACTCAAAGTCAAACTCGGCCTCATCGAACCATTCTACCCGACGCCACCTAGTTCAGTTGACATAGCCACTGCCAGAAACCCTAGACAATTTGGTCACACTGATACGGATCTCGGTCTCACTGAGATGGCCCTTCAAACTCTCTGTTGCCTATTGCAATCATTTCGGTCTTACCGAAATATGCAATCGGTCCCACCGAGTTTGCTTGACATCCTCTCTATTGCTCTACTGCTTCACTTCAGTCTAACCGAGTTGGTATTTTGCCCTAACCCTAGCACATTGGTCCCACCGAGTTGTTCCAGTCGGTCCCACCGAGATTCCCAACGTTCACATTTTGAACTGAATCGGTCTCACCGAGTTCTTCTATTCGGTCTGACCGAGTTGGGTCAAATGTGTGTAACGGTTGGATTTTGTGTGGAGGCTATATATACCCCTCCAGCCCCTTCTCCATTTGAGAGAGAGCCATCAGAACGTGCCTACACTTCAACTACTCATTTTCTAAGAGAGAACTACCTACTCATGTGTTGAGACCAAGACATTCCAATCCTACCACTAGAATCTTGATCTCTAGCCTTCCCCAAGTTGCTTTCTGCTCAAATCATCTTTCCACCATCACTACAAAAAAGACACATCCATGACATTTTGGGCCCAATGATTTTTTTTCCTGTCATGCTTATGACACTTCTATGATGATAATTGTGACAAAACCCGGTATCATCATGGATGTGGTGGGCTCCTACTTCTATGACAAAAAATCATGACAGAAAATTGGCTTTTCGTCCTGGCGGGCCGAAGACGCAGCTGCATGACATTCTTTGGGCCGTCCATGACGGAGAAAATCATGGTAGAAGCGAGGGAGAGGAAATATCACGGAGTTCCCGGTTACGGTGGTTGGTCAGGGTCGAGCGATGCACTGTGATTTGCGTGTTTCTCTCGTGTACGCGCGTGTGTGTGTGCGAGGCGTTGGCTAACTATACCCGGAGCGATCGCACGTTAATGAAGCTGAGCAATCGTTCCCTTGGCTGTTAACTGAACCCTATCGATTCATTCGCTGCTGACTAAACCCGAGCAATTCCTTTGCTGTTGCTGCTAACTGATCCCGAGCGATCGATCACTACCGCTGCTTACTGAAGCTGATTGAGCCGGTGTTGGGTTGCCTCTCGATGAACAGTGACCGTTGCTACCGTGCGTGTGGTATATAGAACGAGTCGAGACGTGGTGAGTCGAGCCGATTGGTTGGCTATGGATGAACAGTTCCCGGTGGGGGTTGGATGAACAGGACCCCGAGGAGGCCGCTGCACCCCAGCCGGTTGGGGGTGGATGAACAGGACCCCGTGGAGGCTGGATGAACAGTAGCCGTGTGTGACACCCGGATAATTAAGCTACAGTAATTCCTTGCTAATGATGCCACGTAATCGCTATTACTATAGTTAATCTTGTAATGATTCAGTCTTGTTTGAATTCAAAATTCAAAATCAATTAAGACAAATAAAATTTTGAAATGTCAAAACTAAAATGTTCAAAGCGTGGCAGATAATCCCTGGATAGTATCTTGTTGAAGCCCATATTTTATAAAGTTTAGAAATGCCCAAAAATCAATAAAATAGTGGCTAAAACAAATATTTGAATGCCTTTTAAATTATTAAATTCCTAAATATTTTATTTTGTGCCAAACTTTTTGTGGAAGAGAGTTATGTTGACCGAGCCAGTTTTATATTTAGTAGAACTATTTTTGCTAATCTCTCCCTAACAATAAAGCACGGATTGAGTCTCCGGATTCACCGTCATGGCATTTTTGCGAAATAGTCCCTGTTGTTTTAGGTATTCAACCCGCACTCACGTCCCTAAGTGAAATAACGATTCTCAATAGAAAAAAGGTCCCGAACAGGTGTGCATCGCCCCCACCGCTTCGCCTCGATTGGCACCGGCGTAGGCCACCCCGCCGCTCGACCTCGCCTCGCACCGGAGGCGACCACCACGATCCTCCCCGATCCCTCCCCTCTCCCAACCCGATATAGATGCCTAACCCGCGGGAACCGCAGGCGGCCAGCAGGCGATGCGAGGCGCGGTGGCGGCTCGAGGAAAACGGGCAGATGCGTGCGCGGCGTCGACCGATCTGGCGGGTCGTGCGGTGGCTTGTTCCGGTGCCAGCGGCGTCCTGCTCATCCAGAGAAGGAGAGACAAGGGCCTGAGGGAGAGAGGGGACAGAGGAAGAAAGGAGAAGGAGAAGGGGTGCACGCAGGGTGAGGGAGGCAGTCGCCGGCGATGGCGGCTCCGGTGACTGACCGATGGGCTTGCTGCCAAATTGCGCCCACCGGGCCACGCTCTGCGCCGGCTGCGCCGACTGCCGCATGCCGCCGGACAGCGGCGGTGGAGCCTCCCTCGTGGAGGATTACACCGGCTGCCCCGCGCTTTCCGAGATCCTCCACATCCTCCATGTGAAGCATTGTCGTCGCGGGAGGACTTCGATGCCTGGATTGCCAACAACCTCCTCCAAATCCTACAGGAGGTCCAAGTACAACATCTACAAAATTGTGTTCGTGTATGTGGGGTTGACAGATGAATCAATCTCCTTTCAAGTTTCAACCCAGCAACCTTCGTGTATGTAGATGTGTATATCAAGGACGCATAGATCCATTGGCTTCCGTACCACACATCCCTTCACTAATTCCATCGGTGTCATTCTTAACAAGATAAGTATGATTCCCCCATCCATGATTTTCTTAATTGATCTTTGATCCTTGATCTCCCTAATGTCCTTACATTTTATTGATTCTATAAACGATCTCAAACAGGAATATACCAAGATTTAGATGGAACCAATTTTTATGCCACAATTCCTATAACTTTCCTTGTCAATTTGATAAAATTAGATGTGTGATGGAGGTTGTAACCTATTACGGTTTACATTGTCAGAATTCTTCAAGACCCTTTGTCGATCCTCACTATCTTTGAAACAATCTGATTTCTGTGTCATTGCTAAACATATGCATATATTTGGTGTGCTGGATTTTCTGATGTATATGCTATATAAGAGGAAGCTATTCAACAATCCTGCCAAGTTGGTACAGATTAGCTCGATTTTATTCAGTAAATATTTATGCTTGATAGATACAAGCCTTCCTCTTTTGCCCTTCTTTTCTCCATCCTCTGCAGGTCTCCAGCACATGTGAACCATTGTCGTCAAGAGCATGCTTGTGACATAATTACAATACGTGATGCAGGGCAAAAGGATGTTGTCAGGAATAAAAACAAATTTAATCATTTCCTATTCTTTTCCTTGCCCGTTTTCGCCGTTATATACACTGTATTTCCCACTGTAATGCACAACCAAATTTGTATTCTTGAAAGTTTTAGTCATCTCTGCTGCAGCTAAGTGTTCAATTGCAATCTCTAGCCAAGTTCCCTTTGTTGTTGTGTTGAATTTGAGGAAAGGCGACCAAGCAGCTCGTGGCAGCTGTGTCGCGCCTGCTCCACCGCTGCCTTGACTTGCCGATGACGTCGCCGGTTGGGCCGCAGGGGGGCAAGATCATCGTGGGACCCATTGCCATGGGCGCCGAGTATGCTTGATTGCCATGTCGAAGGCAAAGGTCCTAGAGCTTGGTGGTGTGTGTGTGAATTTTTTTCTCCCGTTGCAATGCATCAATCCATTTATTCATGCATCCATCGATTTACTTTGAATTTTTTCTCAGTCATCGAACATTAACTGGATTGGTTCATGGATATGCAGTGTGACAAGTCGTGTGAGATGAAGGTGGTGAACCGTCTCAATGTGAAGCCAAGTATGTGAAGGATATGCCATGGATGATGTGGACAGGTAAGGGTAAAAGTTTGAGCTGTCGAATTTTGTGTGATCGAGCTCCTATACGGTCAAACCTAAAAAGTTCAGTGAAGATTCAGATTACATATGGATTCCTTTTTGTTGCCTACAATGCTATAATCACACTAACTATGTGCATGGAATACCAGAGATAATGCAAAAATTTCTTGCTGATAGGCAGCTGGGCGCATGCATAATTGTCGAGGAGGCCGAAGCCAGCGCTATTCTGGTTTGACTGAATAACGTATTCTGAGGCTCCCTTGTGGTGGAGATCGACTATGCAGTGGGGAAAGGAGTTAGGGGCTGATTCGTAAGCAGAACATTGTCCTACCCAATTATTGTTGATATTAAATTTGCGTTGAGTAAATATCACATCAGGGCTGTTGGAAGGACAAACAATGGGCTGGATCATGAACTAGCCAACGTTTCCAAAGCTCATGGAGACTTTGTGGTTGCGGATGATGTCCCGGACCATGATCTGCTCCGGAAGGAAAACGATGCAGCCTTGGCGTCGGTATCAGGCATTTTGATGGATGTAAAGCGGACTTGATTGTATGTGATGGCGCCCCTGATAGTAAGCTTGCATTGCTAGACAAGTGGCCGATAACCGTCTTACATGTGTTTATGGTACTTCTGTTTCTTACTTTGCTTTGGATGATTGCAGTTACTGGACTTCATGATATGGACGAGTTTGTTCTGTCCCAGCTTATATAGGCGGTTGGTATATTTTTCTCTTTCTCTGCGTATCACTTTAGATCAGAGATACTTTTTGGAAGTAATTTGCAGTATCCATAAGATGCAGTGTCCAAAAATAATGCTACCTTAATCCTGCAGTTTACGCTTAGTATTCTACCTTAAAATGTTTACTTTCGGTGCAATAGCTTCTTTGGATTTTTATATTGAACATTGGACCATTTTTACTCAACCTTTGGATAATTTGTTGTTGTTTATGTTGTAGAACAACATGGTGTAACACTATGGTTCGACTAACTTGATATATTTTCCACTAATGTCCTTCCTGCTTCCATCTACCTTGCTGCCCCATCTCTCCTCTACCAAATCCCAGCTTCATGGTGGATTCATCTACAGGTAGTTAATCTCCTAGCGCTGAATCACTGCACAGCTGCACATGAATTTTTATGTACCATTTGTTTTTCTTCAGGAATCCACACCTACAGCAGTTCTCCTAGAAACCATCTGCCTGAAGTTCATCTCCCTACCACTCCGTTAGTACTTCTCTCACCCCATATGCCCTTGGCAGATCACATGTCTCTCTCATCTTACTTACAACTGATTGTTGTTGTTTTGCTGTAGATTTTGTGTCAGAACAGAGAATTGTTACAGCTGAGATCATAGACAAATCTTATGTTGCAACAACAGGTTTGGAGGTTGTGCTGAGAATTAAAATGTCAAGGTTCAAAAAATAGATGCTTCAAGTATTTAATCTCTTTCAAATACTCTTATCATGTTCCTTTTAGTGGTTAGAGCCCACAACTAAGATATGTTTGCTTCACACTCATGCTTGTAATACGCCTATATGGTTCCTTATTTCATCATGTCCATGTTTGTAATTCTCTGGTGCAGCAGAGCTGACCGATAGTAGATGTTAACCTTCTTTTTAGCCAAAGCTTCCAGTATTGTACTAATTATATGTGCTCTTTGGTGCAGCGCTCACTCAACATATTGATATGTAAGTCAATTTTAACAAATAACTCTTTGCTTTGTCGTGGTGGCTAAAATACATCACACTTATCTGCACCTAGAACTGAATATTTGATTCTTTTTGCACCTAGAACTGAATATTTGATTCTTTTTGCCTGCATGCCAACAGTATCGAAAATGATGTGCATAGTTATCCAGTTAGTTTTGTGAGAACTATACATGATAAACTACTAAAACCAATAGGATAAACTATAGTAGTACTGTTGCATTGGAACACATGATTCTCTGGTTGATATTTGGCATGATGCTTGCATTCAATATCTAGAATCCTGCACCTCAAACCATATGAATGTGATCCCTATATGGTGTTCCAGTGGTGAAAACTGGAGCATATACTATATTCAAATTTTTTTTGTTACACATCAGGCATACATTGGATGGACGAACCATACAAATAGTAGTCAATCTGATATGGTTTAGTTACATATACTTTTTTGTTTTCTTCCGGTGTGTAGTCATCTCTTATAGTGACCACAAATTAGTACATATAAATTCAATTTTATGATCACTGTTAATATGAACAAGATTCTTGCTCTATGTCATTTATGGTTAGTGATATGTAACAGTGAGCTGCACTATTTTTTCATCCTGTTAGCAAAGCATCACAGTACGAGCTATATTCAGATGTACATGATGGTAGACGTGCATATCATGCTGGTTTTCTACTCTACAGTTTTGGGCACCCATGGTGTCAATTTTGAACTGGCATAGTATGGATTATAAAATGTTTCAATGCATGCGAATATGGCCTGATTTATTAACAAAGAGAACTCTATATGCTTTTTTGCCCGGTGCAACGCACGGGCATTTGTACTAGTTAAAATAAAAGGCAAAACAAAGAGAAAAATAGAAATAGAAAAGAAAAAGGATAGAGGAAAAGAACCACTACACTGCTGGGCTCTATGCGTGTACAGAATGGCCCAGCCCACCAACGCTCTTGTCTTCAACCTACTGCTCATCCGAGGCGCTCTGGAGGCAGCGCGTGCGTCCATGGGGTGGATCCTCCACGCGTCGCGCATCCGTCGGCGCCCAGGGTGGATAAGACCATCCCCAACCCTAGCCACTCCCGTTCCTCTTACTCGTCTCCCCACTCTCGATTCTCTGTACCCGAGAGTAGCCGCCGCCGCATCAACGCGATGCGCGTGGCCACCGGCCTCCCCACGGCCAGCCAATGCGCCCAGGAGGACCGCCACCGTTGTCCTCTTCGACTACGAGGACCCGGATGAGCTCGGACGCCCATGAGCCGCCGCCTTCATCGAGAATCGCCGACAGCCTCCGCCGCTCACCTCGGGTCGATCCAGTCGTCCTTGCCCTCCCCCGGTTGCTTTGGACATCTCCCCGCACCCTCTGTGAGCTCCTCGTCCTCCCTGGCCTTCTCTTGATATTCCCCATGCCCCGCAGATGCAGTCCGGTCAAACGCGGCCTCCTTGTCCATGACCACACTCGCTCACTGCGCCTCGCGCGGCCCCTGCCCCTGTGTGACTGACGCACCGGCCGCACCCAGTGCACACGCGCGCGTCCCCTCTCCCCTGCTCGCCTGCCGGCGCTGCGCGGCTGCCGCGCTCCGCCTCTGCTCACCATAGCCGCCGTGCCCGGCTTGCCTCCAGCCGACCCGCGCCTGCCTATGAGTGCTATGCCACCCACGTGCGTCGGGCCGCGCCCAACTCCCGCTGCCGCTCGTGCAGCCCCTCCGCCCCACGCTCGCCGTCGCCCGTCTTGCCGTGGCCTCGCCTTGTGCGTGCGTCGTGTGCTCGCACGTGTCCTCCTGCAGCAATCTGCGCCCGTCGCCGCTTGCACTGCCTGCTGCTAGTGCCGCTGCTGCTTTGCTGTAATACTTCTTGTAGCTACTGTAGTTACTAGCTAGCTTTCCAGTTTTTACATTGAGTAAACCCGTGGGCAGCCCCTAAATTGCAGTTAAGCAACTGTTAACAAGGCTAAGAAAAATATGATTAGAAAGTATACGTGACAAACTCCATTTTATCCCACTGGACTAAACCATTTCGATGTATGGATTAAATCCTATGAAAATCGCAAAGTGGTATATTCTGTTAACTGAAAAACCAAAAAACAGCTTTATTTGCATAGCTACTTTAGAGCTGTTGTCAGTCAAGCAAATGAACTCTAATATGGATGAAAGTGATACTAACATGTAGATCACAGAAAAATACTCGAAATTGATATAAGGCACAAAATCATAGGAGGTACAGATCCATAGTTGTAGCCTTTTGAAAATAGCTAAAAGATGTTTAAAACTTACGAATTCTCAGACTTGGCAAAATTTCAGGGATTTTTTCCAGGTATTGTTAAATCTTTGAAAAATCATAGAAAATAATCCGTGATTCGCATGAAAAAGTTTTATATATGAAAGTTGCTCAGAACGATGAGACGAACCCGAATACGCAGTTCGTACGTCCGCCACACGTCCCTAGCATAGCAAACATGCAACAATCCCCCTCCATTTCATCTGTCCAAAAATGCCAAACCTGGGAACATTTTCCCGGATGTTTTCCCTCTTCGCCGGTAGCACATAGTACTGCGTTAGGTCACCTATAGCACCGCATATTGTCATGTTATGTTTTTTGATGCTTTGATTGCTATGTTATTTATTGTGTTCCCCCTCCGTTACTTCTTTCCGATAGACCCTGAGACCGCTACCGGTACCCTTGTGATTGACTACATCGACAACGAACCCTTCTTGCTAGAGCAACCAGGCAAGCCCCCCCGCTTGATCAACCCGATATTGCCTATTCTTCTCTCCGCTTCTTGCATTAGAGTAGTGTAGCATGTTACTGCTTTCGGTTAATCCTATTCTGTTGCACAGCCTGTCATTCTTGCTACAGTTGTTGATACCTTACCCGCAATCCTAAATGCTTAGTACAGGATGCTAATTTATCATAAGTGACCCTACATTCTTGTCCGTCGGCCATGCTATCCTATCGGGCCGTGCTCACTAGGGAGGTGATCATGGGTATATACTTACATACTTATTATATGTGATACTTGGTGACTAAAGTCGGGACGGCTCGTAGTGTACCCGCAAGTGATTCCAATGTGGGGGCTGAAGGGACAGGTGGCTCCATCTAGGTAGTGGTGGGCCTGAGTTCCGAACGGCCCCTGACTGTTACTTTGTGGTGGAGTGACAGGGCAGGTTGAGACCACCTAGGAGAGAGGTGGGCCTGGCCCTGGTCGGCGTCCGTGGTTACATCAAAATAACACGCTTAACAAAATCTTGGTATTTGATCTGAGTCTGGCCACTGGCCTATACGCACTAACCAACTACGCGGGAACAGTTATGGGCACTCGACGTCGTGGTATCAGCCAAAGCCTTCTTGACATCAGCGACTGAGCGGCGCGCGCCGGATTGGACTGGAACGCCTGCTCTTGTATTAGGGAGGCTAGGTCTGCTTCCGGCCGCCGTCGCAACATGCAGGTGTGCAATGGGCGACGGGACCAGACCCCTGCGCCACATGATTTAGACCGGCATGCTGACCTCTCTGTTGTGCCTAGGTGGGGCTGCGACGTGTTGATCTTCTGAGGCCGGGCATGACCCAAGAAAGTGTGTCCGGCCAAAGGGATCGAGCGTGTTGGGGAATGTGGTGCACCCTTGCAGGGAAGTTTATCTATTTGAATAGCTGTGTCCCTCGGTAAAAGGATGACCCGGAGTTGTACCTTGACCTTATGACAACTAGAACCGGATACTTAATAAAACACACCCTTCCAAGTGCCAGATACAACGCGGTGATCGCTCTCTCACAGGGAGAGGAGGGGAGGATCACCGGGTAGGTTTATGCTATACGATGCTACTTGGTGAACTTACCATCCACTCTCTTCTACTGCTTCAAGATGGAGGCTGCCAGAAGCGTACTCTTCGATAGGACTAGCTATCCCCCTCTTATTCTAGCATTCTGCAGTTCAGCCCACAGATACTATCCATTTCATTGATACCAATGCATATGTAGTGTAGATCCTTGCTTGCGAGTACTTTGGATGAGTACTCACGGTTGCTTTGCATTTTCTTTTTCCCCTTTCCCCGGTTACTACGATCATATGATGGAGTCCAGGAGCCAGAGGATCCCGAGGATGGTTCTATGCGGAGTTCGACTTCGAGGAGTTGTTAGGAGGTCCCAGGCAGGAGGCCTTGCCTTTTCGATCGTTGCTACTTTTGTGCTAGCCTTCTTAAGGCAAACTTGTTTAATTTAGGTTTGTACTCAAATAGTGTTGCTTCTGCTGACTCGTCTGCATTCAAGCTTATGTATTCGAGCCCTCGAGGCCCCTGGATTGTAATATAAAGCTTGTATTATTTCAATTAGTGTCGAGAGTTGTGTTCTGATATCTTCCCGTGAGTCCCTGATCTTGGTCGTACACATTTGCGTGTATGATTAGTGTACGATCAAATTGGGGGCATCACACCGTGGATGAACAGTACCTCATGGGAGGGTGGAGGAGGTCGATGGTGGATGAATAGTAGCCCGTGGAGGCTGGAGCGAGGCAGCAGACGGTGGATGAACAGGACCCCGTTTCGACCGTAGGCGCTCCAACACAAGTCCGTTTCCTCCGTTTTGCGGTACGCCACACTCCTCCTGATCAACAGGACCTCGTTTCGACCGTAGGCACTCAAACACAAGTCTGTTTCCTCTGTTTTGCGGTAGGCCAGACCCCTCCCGATGAATAGGATCCCATTTCGACCGTGGCCGGTCAAACAGAAGGCCGTTTCCTCTGTTCTACGGTACGCCAGACCCTGTTTCGGTTGTTCGGTCCAAGTTGGTTGGCTCCCGTTGAACAGGAGGCATTCTGACCTAGTCGGTTGCCTCCCGATGAATAGGATGCTGTTTCTCTGTTCCGACCCAGCCGGTCGTTGTTTGATGAATAGGTCGCCGTTGCTGCCGTCCGTTGCCTCTCCATGTACACAAGCCCTGGCCCTCCGTATATATGCGCGAGTACGTGCTTGAGACCCTGCCCGTATGTACGTACGTGGCTGTATTTTTTGCCCTATGCTTGTACGTACGTGTACAAGACTTAGATGGGACTACATGAACTGCTACGTCGGGTGCTCTACAACGACAAGTGCCGCTACTTACTCGGCCACGGTTCATACTTGCAGAGAGACCGATCGACTAGTATGTACGTACACGTGCGCGACCAAACAGACAAGACTACGTACGCTTTGACTAGGTGGGTCCCAGCGGTCAGGGAGGATAAGGACGCACTTCCTTGCGTGTGAAAATATAGCTGGTCAGTCCCAGCTGTCAGGGGGAGGAATCGTTTTTATTTTGCGAGTAATAAGGAGGCACTTCCTTGTGTTCGAAGATGTAGCTGGTGGGTCTAGCTGTCAGCCTCAGATCCTAAAGTCTTCTTCCGATGGTTGTCCTCCATTGACCACGTTGACCACGCCGCGCCGAGAGCACCAAGGCGGTGGATGACGGCGAGTCCTAGGAAGGGAATGACGCGGAGCGGGGGAAGACGCGGCAGTGGATGCCCACGCGGAGGGGAGTACGTGGGTTGACTGCTTCGGCTGCGGTGTGAGGCTGCCGTTGCCGAAGAATAACAGGAGGTGTGGGTGAGTATAGAGGGATGGCATGGCCAGCGGTGGCAGCATAGCCGGACACGGGAGACAGGAGCAGGCGACACTGGTTTGGGTGGCTAGAGCAAGAAGACCTGAGGTTGAAGAAGCACGATGGCCATTGGATGGACATCGTACGATCACTGCTGCTAGAATCATTTATATTGACTAGGTTGACAAAGCCCTTTGTACGCGTCAACTTAGTAGGCCCATAGGCCAGCCTCCGAAATGGTGCGCCCTAGATGTCAGGGGGAGGAATCATTTTTTGGGCGGCTAAAGCAAGAATATCCAAGATTGAAGAAGAAGCACACATCCGTTGGATGGACATCCAACATCCACTACTGCTAGAACCGTGTGTTGACTATAAGTTGACAAAGCCTTGCATATGCGTCAACTTAGTTTTTTTAGGGGACGCGTGATGTAGGGTAGAACCCTAAGGGAAGATCTTTCATGATTTGGAGGTGATCCAGCGAAGAACATGAAGATCACGAGGGGAAACATGAGAGAATCACTCAAACCAACAAGAACGATCACACATATGCTAGATCCTCGAATCACGAAAGAGATACACGATCCACGGTCAACAAGGGACGATACATAGGATAACCGGTTCTTCTCCATGAGGGGGTCTTGAGTTCTTCTCGTTGGGCGTCTTGAATCCAAGTGGATCTTCTCCGAAGAGGAACGGTCCCTCTCGAAGGAGTAGATCCGGGTGGATGAGCAAAGCTCTATCTCTAATATGAGCTAATCCTTTGCTAACCCTAGAAAAGTGAAGGAGTAGTATATGTAGGTAAAGGGGGCGAAGGGGTACATGGGCCTCGGCCTGAAACGCACATGCAGGTGGTGGTCTGGATGGGTAGCCGGATGATCCAGGCTTCAGGGACCCGGATGGTCCGGACAATACAAAGAGGCGGGCGACGTACATGGCGGCCCGGATGTCCGGAGGGGGGGTCCGGACATCCGGCTGGGGTCTGGATGGTCTGGCTTCGGGGTGCAGCTTCGGTCTGTTCGGGTGCCCTTGTGCGGATTAGCAGGATCGTTCGGACCGGGGTCCGGATCGTCCGGGCTCTGTTCAAATCGTCCGTGTCCTCATCCGGATTGTACGACCAGCCTAGGACTTGGTTGAATTCTTCTCCATCTTCACGCATGTCTTCCTTCTTCGATTCTCATTGCCCCTTAGCTTGTTCATGGCTAACTCCTTGGTACCTGAGTATGCATAATGTCTCCATTTGAGGTAGTAGCCATGTCTCATGTGCATCGAAGTGGAATTGTGAGAGGAGAGATGTCACCTTGGTTTCGAGAGCTCTTGCACGTGCTCGTGTCATGGGTCCACTAGGCACTTGGTGAGACGATGATAGGTCCATGGGGATGACCTTGGGATGCTCCGCATTATCTCCCCCTTGGGGAAGATCCGACCTCGGATGAAATCTTCGTCACCATGGTAGGGCGAGAGGTCCTTGACGTTGAAGACGTCGCTCATGTTGTACTTGTCGCGCGGGAGGTCGATCTTGTAAGCGTTGTTGTTGTAGCATGCTAGCACCTTGAAGGGTCCATTGGCTCGTGGTAGAAGTTAGGACTTGCGTTCGTTGGGGAAGCAGTCCTTGCGAAGGTGTAGCCACATGAGATCTCCAATGTTGAATATCATGGGTTGCTTGGTGACGTTGATCTTGGTCGCGAGTCGTTGTACTTGGCGCTCGATGGTGTGCCTTGTATCTTCATGCACCTTCTTGAGGTACTTGACTCATGCACTCGCGTCCATATTGAAGCGCTCTTGTAGTGGTAGGGGTAGAATGTCCAATGGGGACAACAGATTGAAGCCATAGATGACCTCGAAGGGGGACTTGCGGGTAGTCGAATGTCTTGCACGGTTGTAGGGGTACTCGGCAATGGGTAGACACTCTTCCCACTCCTTGATGTTCTTCTTGATCAACACGCGTAGGAGGGTGGATAGTGTCCGGTTCGTCACTTCCGTTTGGCCGTCGGTTTGTGGATGGTATGCCATGGAGAATAGTAGCTTGATTCCGAGCTTGGCGCATAAGGTCTTCCAAAAGTAACTCAAGAATTTGATGTCGTGGTTTGAGACAATCGTCTTTGGCACTCCATGTAGGCGCAAGTTTCCCTACAAAAAATATTTGCAATATATGAAGCATCATCTATCTTGTTGCAACGAATGAAATGAGCCATTTTGGAGAATCTGTCCACAACAACAAACACAGAATCCTTTCCATTTCTAGTTCTAGGCAAACGAAGCACAAAGTCCATACTGATATCTTCCCATGGATGATATGGAATTGGAAGGGGCATATAAAGGCCATGAGATTGAGCTTTAGGCTTAGCTTTGCGACATTTAGAGCATCGGTTGGTGAAGCGTGAGACGTCACGGAACATCTTGGGCCAAAATAGTTCTTGGAGAGCGTCACAAATGTCTTGTCGCGTCCAAAGTGTCCCATTACTCCTCCTCCATGATATTCTTGCAAAAGTAACAAGCGAAGAGAAGACTCGGGGATGCAAAGTTTGTTAGCTCACATAAGATAATCGCCTTTGATGTAATAGCATTCCCAAGATGTATGCGTCAAACACTTGGCATAAGGAATAGCAAAAGTAGGATCATGCGCATACAAGTCTTTTATGTGCTCAAAGCCTATGATATTCAATTCTAGTTTGGTGACAAGCATGCATATGCGGGAAAGAGCGTCCGCCACAACATTTTCCTTAGCTTTAATGTACTTGATGACATAAGGAAATGACTCAATGAATTCACTCCATTTAGCATGACGCTTGTTCAACTTAGTTTGACCCTTAAGGTATTTAAGTGTTTCATGGTCGGCATTGATGACAAATTCATGAGGGCGAAGATAATGTTCCCATTCACGCAAAACTTGCACTAAAGCATATAGCTCTTTGTTATATATGGGGTAATTGAGTTGCACTCCGGAAAGTTTCTCACTAAAGTAAGCTATGGGGCGCTTCTCTTGCATTAACACACCCCCTATGCCATTACCACTAGCACTGCAATGAATTTCAAATGGTTTTTCTAAGTTGGGTAATGCAAGTTCGGCAGCATGAGTAATCAGATTCTTAAGCTCATTGAATGCGCTATCTTGAGATGGTCCCCAAACAAATGGCGCATTTTTCTTACTCAAAGCATGCAAAGGTGAAGCGATGGTGCTAAAGTCCTTCACAAATCTATGATAGAAACCGGCTAAACCAAGAAAACTACGCACTTGTTGCAAGTTGGTTGGTTGGGGCCAAGTTTTAATATCATTGATCTTAGATTCATCAACATGAACACCCTTAGAAGACACAATGAAACCCAAGAAAACAAGCTTATCAACACCAAAAAGGCATTTGTCCATATTAGCATAAAGGCTCTCTTTCCCGAGGGTTTGCAATACGGTCCGAAGATGGGTGACATGGTCTTTAAGAGATTTGCTAAAAACAAGAATATCGTCAAAGTAGACCACAACAAATACACCAATATAGGGTCGAAGAAAAAAAAAGCATGAGTCGCACAAAAGTACCGGGTGCTTAGGATAAACCCATAGGCATAACAAGCCATTCATATAAGCCAAATTTGGTCTTAAATGCAGTTTTCCATTCATCACCTTCTTGGATGTGTATTTGATGGTAGCCACTTTTAAGATCAATATTACAGAAAATTGCGGCTCCGCTAAGCTCATCGAGCATATCATCTAGGTGTGGAATGGGGTAACAATAACGCACGGTAATAGCATTGATAGGACAACAATCGGAACACATGTGAAATGTACTATCTTTCTTGGGAACAAGGATTACCGGGACGGCACAAGGGCTCAAACTTTCTCGTACATGGCCGTTGTCGATGAATTGTTGTACTTGTCGTTGGATCTCCTTGGTTTCCTTGGGATTGACGCTCTAGGGAGCCTTTTTAGGAAGGGGTGCTCCGGGGATGAGGTCGATTCGGTGCTCGATGCCTCGTAGTGGAGGTAGACCCGGCGGTAGCTCGTCGGGGAAAACATCTTTGAATTCCTGCAAGAGAAGAGAACACTAAAGGTAGATTGTGAGAGGTGTTAGCTTTTGGTGCCTCATCCTTGCACAAAAGGATATAGTGCATGGCACATGATGGGTTCTTACACACTTCTCTCATATCACTTTTGGTGGCAAATAGGACTAAGTTCTTCTTGTCGGTCATCGTGGAGCCTCTCAATTTGGGCTTGTGGCAGTCACTCTCTTTTTGGTGGTTCTCTATCTCACTATTCTCTCCATGATGGGTGGTTTGCTTGTCGGCGATCACTTGGCTTGGAGACTCATTTCCTTTCATTTTGAAGCTATAGTGATTCGTTCGGCCGTTGTGGACCACACCTCGATCAAATTGCCATGGACACCCAAGAAGAAGGTGGCAAATGGACATTGGAATGACATCACACTCCAAAGTGTCTTCGTAAGCTCCGATCTTGAAGGAAACTTGTACCCTATGCTCGACTTGGATAGTGCAGGAGTCGCTTAGCCATTGAACTTTGTAGGGATGTGGGTGCTTCATCTTGACCAATTGTAGTTTGGAGAAAAGTTCTTCACTTGCCAAGTTATGAAAACTCCCAACATCGATGATGACCTTGACGGACCTTCCATTGATGCCGGCCTTGGTGTGGAAGATATGGCATCTTTGGTCTTCTTCTTATTGATGTTGAAGAGTCAAGACCTTGGAGACAACAAGAGCGGGGCTCGAATCTTCATCACAAAAGACTTGATCATCGTCATCTTCGTTCACTTGCTGGTGCATGGCCACTTGCTCAAGGGCTTCCATTTCTCCTTCGCTTATGGAGTCATATGTACCATCGTCATTGAAGATCATGGTGCGCTTGTTTGTACATTCGAAGGACTTGTGGCCTCGTCCACCGCATGTGAAGCATTTGAAGGAACTTGTCTTGATGGTCTCATCGGTTGGGGTAGATGATGATGAAGCTCTTGGCTTGAAGTTGCTTGTAGTGGGAGGACGACTTGAGGTTGTCGAAGTTTTCTTGTAACTTGACTTGTTGCCATTGCTAGTAGATGGCTTGGTTGAGGTAGAAGATGTTGGAGTCGTTGAAGCTTGAGGGTTGGAGAAACCATACGACTTGGATGAGAACTTGGCATATTTTAAGTCATCTTTCACTTGACGTTCCGCTTTAGTAGCTTGATGCACTAGCTCGATGAGGTTCGAGTATCGTTGGAAGTCGGTGATCTTCTTGATAGGATGATTGAGTCCATTCAAGAAATGTGCCATAGTTTTCTCATCATCTTCCGTGACATTAGCTCATATCATGGCAATCTCCATTTCCTTATAGTATTCTTCAAAGCTCTTGGTTCCTTGCTTGAGAAGTTGGAGTTTCTTGAAGAGGTCGCGGTTGTAGTATGTTGACACGAAACGTGCTCGCATGACATCCTTCATTTCCGCCCAAGTAGTGATGGGTGGTTCACCTCTTGCTTCGCGGCGCTCAATGACTTGTTCCCACCAAATGAGGACGTAGTATTGGAACTCAAGGGATGCCACTGCAATCTTCTTCTCCTCTTCATAGTTGTGCAAGCGGAAGATTTTGTCAACCTTCAATGCCCATGAAAGGTACTCTTCGGGGTCATTGCTTCCATTGAACTTGGGCATGGTGAACTTTAGCTTGCCGTATCGTTGCTCTTCATTGTGTTGGGGTCGAGGGTGATGGCGTCCTTGATGAGGAGGATTGTCTCCCTCTACTTGCTCTTGTCATGTAGGATTTCCTTCGCCTTCTTGCTCTTGGTGAACTTGGGGTTCTTGGCAAGGAGGTTGTGGAACTTGACGATGCACTCGAGCTTGATAGTTTGTAATGCCCCGAGACCGATGCGCCAGGAGTCTTGCAGTTATTCGTTGTCATTGCCATGTAATTTTCCTGTGTGTCGCAGCTTGCCATGTCATCATGTGCATTGCATCATCATGTTTTCAAAACTTGCATCTGTCCCATCCTACCCGCTCCTTCTGTTGTCCGTTCTAAGCCCAGACACACTTGCACGCGCCCACGACACGTCCGAAATATTATTTTACAAGTGGCCGGAAAATGTTCTCGGAATGGGTTGAAAGTTGGCATGCGGTGTTGTTATGTTGCCAGTAGGCCACCTGCCAAGTTTCATCGCATTCGGAGTCTGCTTGACGCCCCAACGGATAACTATAGCGGCATTATAGTCGGTCAAAACGTCGGACATTTTTCGGTCTCCGAAAAATGGTTGCCGGGCTGCCTTCTTTCCTCTCCTCTCATCCCAAGCCCCTCTACACAGTCCATCTAGCCCACCTACCTACCCCCTCCGCTCCGGACCGTCCGATGGCGATCGAACGGCTCCGAAACGGCCTCAAACCCACCAAACCCTAACCCCTTCCCTATATAAACCTCCCCCTTGCCATTGTTGGGAAGCCTAGACCAATCCTCCTACCTCTAGCCTCCCCCCTCCTCAGATTTTGTGCCCAGCCGCTCCCCCGCCGCCACTTGTTACTGCCAGGCAGGCCAGCTGCCATCCTGCGCCGCCGCAGCCGTCGCCCGCGACCAATCCGGGCGCGCCTCCACTCTGCCGCTGGCCCGCCAGGCCCGAGAGGGGCCCGTGGAGCCCATCCACCGCCGCCACCGCAGCCCACGCACGCCCGCGCGAGCCCGGCCTCCGCAGCCTCCTCAATCCCGACCTGGATAGAGGGAGTCTACCCACGCCGCGCCATCTCCTCCTCGCCGCTGGCAAGTTCGCCGGAGCCTGCTCGCGACGGCCACCTCGGCAGCAGGCCAGTGCGGCCCTTGCCTCCCTCTCTCTCCCTTCCCGTTCTCCTTCCTCCCCTCACCGTCTCTCTCTCTCCCTCGCAACAAGTCACCGACGCCAGGGACGCCGGCATCAAGCTCGCCTTTCACCACCGGAAATGGAGAAGGTGCCACTAGATCGATCGTCCCCGTGCCAGATCCGGTGCCCCGAGGCCGGATCCATCCATCCCCGACCTCGCCGGAGCTCTTCCCCGCCACGCCGTCGTTCCACATCGCCGGCAGCCGCTGCCGCGCCTGTTCCTGCCTCTGCTTAGAGCAGAGGAGAACGGCGACCCCCAGCCCCATTCGCCATCGCGTGGGCCCCGTGGAGGACCAACCTCCAGCGCCCGCGGCCCAGCCTCTCCAACAGCCGGCCTGAGGGCCCATGGTGAGCCCCCCTCAGATCCAGCGCCCATGCTGCTATCAGGCCAGTCAGATTTGGCCCATAGGTTTTTTTCCTGCTGCTGCGATTTTCACATTTATCCAGTGCAATGCAGTTTTGCAGAAAAGCCCTCCAACACCATGCATTTAATAACTCACCAACCATGCATCATATTAAACTAAGTTATATATGTAAAATGCTTAGAATTTTCTGTAGATTAATAATTTCCAACTTTCATGCATGTTTAAAATGTTTAAGTTGCTGTTTGTTTAAATTTGCTTAAATGCCATGCTAAAATGCTTTATTTCATAACTAATTAACCGTAGCTCCGAATTTAATAAACTTTATATGTAAATGGGGTAGAAAAATGCCTAGTTTAACATGGTGGTTTTACTTTCCATGTTTAATAACTCTAAAATTGTGTATAGGGAAGAACAGTACCAACTCTAAAATATGCACATGAGGATTTTCTGGAATTGTTGTTTGTTGTTTCCGGCCACATTTAAACTTGACTAGATAGTTAGTTTACGTATGCTTCACCTCTTGCCATGCTAACCAACATTTAATATTGTTGAGTACATAAACGGGAGAGAACTAAATAAGTCATGTGGTGTTCCGTCAATATGCAACTCGTTGTATATTGAGCTCCATTTAATTTGTAGTATTGTTTGTGCACTTTGCCATGCCATACCTCATAAAACCAGACATGCATCATACTTGGTTGTGCATCATGCCATGTTTATGTGATGGTTGTTTACTATGTTGCTTGCTTCTTTCCGGGTTGCTTCTCTCATTAGCTTCGGTTTCGTTCCGGAGTTGTGAGGATTCGTTCGACTACGTCCGTTTGTCTTCTTCATGGACTCGTTCTTCTTCCTTGCAGGATCTCAGGCAAGATGACCATACCCTCGATATCACTTCTATCTTTGCTTGCTAGTTGTTCGCTCTATCGCTATGTCGCGCTACCTACCACTTGTTATATCATGCCTCCCATATTGCCATGTCAAGCCTCTAACCCACCTTCCTAGCAAACCGTTGTTTGGCTATGTTACCACTTTTGCTCAGCCCCTCTTATAGCGTTGTTAGTTGCAGGTGAAGTTGAAGTTTGTTCCATGTTGGAACATGTTTATGTTGGGATATCACAATATCTCTTATTTTAATTAATGCATCTATATACTTGCTAAAGGGTGGAAGGCTCAGCCTTATGCCTGGTGTTTTGCTGCACTCTTGCCGCCCTAGTTTCCGTCATACCAGTGTTATATTCCTTGATTTTGCATTCCTTACGTGGTTGTGTGTTATGGGAACCCCTTGAGAGTTCGCTTTGAATAAAACTCCTCCAGCAAGGACCAACCTTGGTTTGACATTTTCCTAACAACCTATTACCCTTCCCTTGGGTCGGCCAACCCGAGGGTCATCTTATTTTAACCCCCCGGGCCAGTGCTTCTCTAAGTGTTGGTCCGAACTAGAGCATCGTGCGGGACTGTCCCTTGGCAACTTGGGTTATGTTGGTACCAGTACGCTTAGCTTATCCGGTGTGCCCTGAGAATGAGATATGTGCAGCTCCTATCGGGATTTGTCGGCACATCCGGGCGTTCTTGCTGGTCTTGTTTTACCATTGTCAAAATGTCTTGTAACTGGGATTCCGAGACTGAACGGGTCTTCTCGGGAGAAAGAATATCCTTCGTTGACCGTGAGAGCTTGTGATGGCTAAGTTGGGACACCCCTGCAGGGTATAAACTTTTGAGAGCCGTGCCCGCGGTTATGTGGCAGATGGGAATTTGTTAATGTCCGATTGTAGATAACTTGACACTTGACTTAATTAAAATGCATCAACTGTGTGTGTAGCCGTGATGATCTCTTTTCAGCGGAGTCCAGGAAGTGAACACGGTCTTGTATTATGCTTGAACGTAAGTAGCGTCAGGATCACTTCTTGATCACTTCTAGTTTCTCGACCGTTGCGTTGCTTCTCTTCTCGTTCTTATTTGTGTATGTTAGCCACCATATATGCTTAGTGCTTGCTGCAGTTCCACCTCACTACCTTCTCCTACCCATAAGCTTAAATAGTCTTGATCTCGTGGGTGTGAGATTACTAAGTCCTCGTGACTCACAGATACTTCCAAACAGTTGCATGTGCCGATGATACGAGTGCAGATGACGCAACCGAGCTCAAGTGGGAGCTCGATGAAGATCTTGATCGTTGTTTTGTTTCTTTTCCAGTTGATCAGTAGTGGAGCCCAGTTGGATCTAGCATTTGGGGTTGTCTTCTTTTATTTTGGTTCCGTAGTCGGACCTTGATTGTATTCTGGATGATGTATGTTTAACTTGTATTTGTGTGAAGTGGCGATTGTAAGCCAACTCTTTACCCCCCCTTTCTTATTAAGTACATGGGATTGTGTGAAGTTTCGGGAGTTTATAAGTGGGAATTCAAGTATCCCAAGATCGATGCTCCAGATGCCTTCCTTTTATCTCGTTGTCTTTTGTGTGCTTCAACTGTTTGTTGCCATGATTGATGAGTGCCATTGTCATATTTTGCTTCGTGCATCATGATCATCATTTGGGTTGCATTGCCATGCCCATCATTGTCATATTGCATTTGTGCCTCTTGTCATGCTTGTTGGCCTATGCATTTGTCCCATGCATCATCACCTTCTCCTTTTCCTTCTACTTCCTTTCTTTTTGCAAGTGCTACATTTTCACTTCTCCATTAATGTTCATCTTTTCCCTACAAATATTAGGCCATGCCTGCACCCTTCCTGTCAAATTTCATCTTATTTGGACTTGGTTTCGTTGGGGTCAAAAATGCCTCAAGTTTGAATCTAATTCAAACTTGGAATATTTTTCTTCCTCTAAAAATGTCCAAACCATTTTTAAAATTACGTGCATTAATCTAGGGGCATGGGGATATTTTCATATCCTCACACCCCTCTCCAATCCCCCTGTGCATTTTGCTCCTTATTTATGTTTTTTTTTTTGAGAAAGCTCCTTATTTATGTTTGAGGAAGGAGAGCAGCAGTAGCAGCAGCCCAGTTGCGCAGCAGCAGTGTGGCCCAGCTGAGCCACAACCCAGCCCGCCAACCACCTCGCCCTCTGGTAATTGCACCTCCATGCAGCACATTTTCACCATGGGCCCGCCTGTCAACCTATCTCCCCTCACTTTTCTTCCTCCTCCCGCTTCCTCTCCTTCTCACAGTAAAAGGAGAGGCCGCACACACTAGGCCACCGTGGCCACCACGGCGCTCGTGCCCCCTCCTATAAATCCCCAACGCGTCCCCTAGGGTTTCCTCGCTACCCTCCTTTATCTCCTCCGCGCCGCCAGCAGGTAAGGCCCCCTCCTCCGCGCCCGCACTCCGTCGCCCGTCGCCATGGCCGAGGCGAGCCGAAGCTCGTCTCCGGCGTAGCTCACCCCGCCGGTGCCCCTCCTTCCTCTCGGGCCTTCGAGATGCCGCCGCGACCCTGTTCCCGCTGCGATCAAAGGCCGGAGCCACCAAGTTCCTCGACGTCATCTTCCACTACTTCACGGTACCGAGCGCCTCCATCGATTAGTGCATCCTCTCGCCGCCCCCAATCTCCGTCGACCTCGTACGACTCCAGCAGCACCCCACGGTGAAGCTCCGATCCTCTCCATCTCCCTCTCTGGTCTCGTTTGTCCGCATAGCCATCGTTTCGCGCGTCTCTGGTTTCGGCCGCCATGGCCATGACCTTGAGCTCGAGCTCGTGCACGTCGCTACAAAGCACATCTGTCCGCCCCCACACTGTCGCTGCTGCACCCATGCATAGCGCACCCGCCCCGCCCCTCACACGCACCCCTCACCTTGCGCCCTTGGGCCGTTGCCTCTTGCCTGGTTGCACTTTGCCGCCATGGCCTCAAGCTTCTGCCCGCGCATACCCACACATGCATGCATGCCCGCGCGCGCCCCACCGAAGCCTCCCTAGCAAGATTCCGCACCCCTGCTGCATCTCCCATCTACCAAGGTCGCTGCCTTGATCGTCACCATCGACGCCGGCGAGCTGCGTGTAGTCTTGGAAATCCCTTGCCGCTCTCGCCGGCCATGGCCAGGACCATGGCTGTGTGCCCGTGCGTGTGTGCGTGATGTACGTGCGTGCAGTGTGTGTGTGCAGTGTGCACGTGCAATGCGTGTGTGCGCCGAGTGTGTGGCCGCGCCCACCTCCGGCCTCGCCCGCCTTCGGCCGGCCTCGTCGCGCCGCCTGCCGCTCCCTGGTGCTGCTCTGCCCGCTGCACTCGACTGCTGCTCCCCTGCTACAGTAACGTTCAGTTACTGTAGCAGTAGTCAGCTTTGTGACTTTTACACTAACTAGCCCTCTTCACAGCCCTTAAACAACAGCTAAACAAAAGTTAATATGAATAAAATTCATATGGGCATGTAGTACACTTGGCAGGGTTCAATCCTTTCCATTGCACCAAATTCAAAAGCCGCCTAGATTAATTCCTATAAAAATGACAAAAGTCTATGTTCTGTTAGCTGAAAGAACTGAAAAACAGATTCTGGAGTTGACATCCAGTAGCACTTTTCAAACGAAGTTTTGGAATGGCAAATGGGCACTAACATAGATGGACTTGAAACTGTCATGTAGATCATAGAAAGATGATAAAAATTGGTAAAAGGCACTAAGCCATAGGATGAACAAAACAATAGTTATAGCCTTTTGAAAACAACCAAGTGAGGTTTAAAACTGAGGACTTAGTAGAATTTCAGCAATTCCAGAAAATGCTTTGAACTTCGATAAATCATAGAAAATAATCCGTAACTCGGATGGAAAAACTTGATACATGAAAGTTGCTCAGAACGATGAGACGAACCTGGATTCGCAGCCCGTTCATACGCGACGCCTCCCTAACATAGCGAAAATGCAATTTCCCCCCCTCCGATTCATCTGTCCGAAAACGCGAAACACTGGGGATACTTTCCCGGATGTTTCCCCCCTTCGCCGGTATCACCTCCTACCGCGTTAGGTCTCACCCGACACATCTTATTGCCATGTTATTCTTTGTGGTGCTATGTTTGCTTTATATTTACTATTTCTTCCCCCTCTTCTCTCCGGTAGACCCCGAGACCGATGCCGCCCCTATGATCGACTACGTCGACGACACTTCTTCCTTTACAGCAGAGCTTCCAGGCAAGCAAACCCTCCTTGAGCATTCCGATATCACCCATTTCTTTCCCTCTCATGCTTGCCTTAGAACTGCTACTGCTTTCTGTATGATCCTACTCTGATGCATAGCCTGTTTTTGTTACCTGCTTTTATACCTTACCTGCTTATCCTAAACTGCTTAGTATAGGTTGGTTAGAGCTCCATCAGTGACCCCCACCTTGTCCCAGTTGCCTCGCTCTATGTTTGATGACTCGATCAACGTGATCGAAGTCTAGGCCCCGACACCGCACATCACCCCCCTAGTTGTACAACTCTGCAGAGTTACCATCGAGTGCCGAGGGTGGAACCTCTTACATCACTCCTGATGAGATCTCTGTAGTGTAGCTATATGGTCGAGGTCATCGAGGGTGATTTCCTCCTTAACCACTTCCGTTATCGCTCTGTCGTGCAACCCCTCAAGTGTGAACCTCGAGGGTGGATCCTCTTACGTTCACCTTGATGATAACATCCAGTGGGATTCATCGGGGGTGATTCCTCGGGTTTTCCCCTTGGTGTTAGACACACAGTTACTATGGTTACTATGACTTTACACTGAGCCATGTTACTAAAGACGGGTCGACCTTGAGGGGTACCCGCACGAGCTTAATAGCGAGTGATGTGGAGTCAGGTTGACCTGGGAGGTGCCCGCGAGATACTTACGAGGCATGGCCGGGCATTCTTAGCCCTTGCCGCAAGTACTCGAGACGGGGCGACGGGGTCACATCGATTGTGAGTCTCTGCTCGTTACCACGCATTACTAATCCACTACGATTTGGATATTTGATCCGAGGGGCCTCTGGCCTGATAGCACTAACCATCAGTGGGCATAGTATGGGCATTCTGCGTTGTATACATTAGCCGAAGCTGAATAGACGCCAGCGACTAAGCGGCGCGCCGGGTTGGACTTCGTAAGCTCCTGCCTTGTTGAAGGAGGTAGCTAGGTCTGCTCACCGGCCGCGTTCGCAACGTGCAGGAGTTTCCGGGGAGATGGCCCATGACCCCTGGGGGCATAGGTTTAGTCCGGCGTGCTAACCTCTCTATTAAGCCTAGGTCGGGTTACGGCGTATTGTTTGGCCGAGGCCGGGCATGACCCAGGAAAGTGTGTCCGGCCGGAGTTAATCGAGCATGGTGGGTAAGTTGGTGCACCCCTGCAGGGAAGAAAACATCTATCGATAGCCTGTCCTACGGTAACGGACACTTGGAGTTGTATCCCGATCGATACAACTAGAACTAGATACCTGAGATGAGAAATGGACTGTGATGAGAAATGGAGATGAGAACTGGATAGTATGGCTTTGGGATTGCTTTCTCGTAGGGAGTCGAGAAAGGATCTCTGGCCGAGGTTGATAACACTTCTACTACTTTATATTATGTTGATCTATACTCTTCTACATGGTGCAAGATGCTTGAAGATGCTAGTCTTCGATAGGCTAGGCTTTCCCCTTCTCTTCTGGCATTCTGGAGTTTAGTCCACAGATACAGCCCATTTCCTTTGATACAGATGCATACTTAGTTTAGATCTGATGTAAGTCTTGCGAGTACTTTGGATGAGTACTCACTGCTGCTTTGCTACCTCTTTTTCCCCATAACCGATTGTTGCGACCATATGACGGATCCCAGGAGCTAGATGACACCACTGATGACTACTGCTACCCCGAGGGTGCCTACTACTATGTGACAGCCGCTGACAACTTGGAGTAGTTAGGAGGCTCCCAGGCAGGAGGCCTTGCCTTTTCGATCAATGTTGCTTTTGTGCTAGCCTTCTTAAGGCAAAACTTGTCTAACTTATGTCTATACACAGATATTGTTGCTTCCACTGACTCTTGTGTATTTGAGATTATGTATTCAAGCCCTCGAGGCCCCTGGCTTGTAATATAAAGCTTGTATTATTTTAATTTGTGTCTAGAGTTGTGTTGTGATATCTTCCCATGAGTCCTTGATCTAGATCGTACACATTTGCGTGTATGATTAGTGTACGATTGAGTCGAGGGCGTCACATCTGCTGCTCTCACTCTTGCTCTTGCTTGCGCTGCTGCTCTACTCTTGCGCGTGCTGCTGCTGCTCTACTCTTGCGCATGCTGCTGCTGCATGAGCAGCAGATCCTGATCTCCCTCGAGCCCTTGCAGCTGCTACCCGAGATGCCGCGACACGACCAGCTACCCCGACTCTCGCACGCATTGCTGCTCCAGGCATTGCTGCTGCTACTGCTTTTCTGCTACTAGTGCGTTCAGTTTCGATAGCAAAGTTAGGTTTCAATAGTTAAATTCAATTTCAATAGTTAAATTCAATTTTGACAGTTAAGTTCAGAGATGAGCGACTAGTGTATTTTACGTCATATATTGGAGATTCTATTAGAATTCCACTCAGGTCAACGTTGTCTCTCTTGTCCTGCTTCAGACTCGCCATCGTACAACTCACCGGAGCTGCTCCAACGATGAAACCCTCCATCATAGCGGAGCGGTACCTCGGGCTCCATCTCCAGATGCCTAAGATCTTCTTCCCCTCCTCCGACAGCCAAATCAGCCGGAGCATCCTCACCGACCAACCCAATCATGCTGAGATCAACATGGCTTCACCAAAGAGGTCGTACACTTGTGGCATTGCTTTTTTACTCCACATGTTATATATATTATCCACTGAGCACACGTAGTAACGTGAAATACAATTAGTTTGTCCTACTATATTACAAGCAGTGAGGTACCAGGCAACTTAGCTATCCGTGATGGACTCTCTTGAATGCCATCATTATTTATCTCTGCGTTTTTGAGCTATGCATTTGTAGATGGGCCTGGGAGTTGAGCTAGTACGGCAGTGGACTGGGTCCAAAGTAGTAGAAGTAGTAGAGAAACATTTTTTGAGTGTAGGCTTTTCCCTGCTCATGCCTGCCTACTAGAATCGCCAGTGCTTGAAAGGAAAACTGATGGAAAAACATAGGAATTGGAAAGTTTCCTATGGTACTACTATTCATGCATTTGGTTCAAAGGAATGGAGCAAAGGAAAACTATAGGATTTGTTCGTTTAGTGTCTCCTTGAAAGAAAAACCGTAGGGATTCTAATATCCACTTGTCCTCGTTTTCAAATTCCTATTCATGAAGCACAAGACTAAGAGATACTAGCATAATAGCATTATAACCGTACATTTTCTTGTGGTTTGACTTAATCTCACCATGCTTCTTTGAATCCTATGATCTTCCAATTCCTGTGAACCAAACACCCAGATTGGCAGAAATCCCATGTTTTTAAATTCTCTGTTCTCCACATGCATTCTAGTACCTCTTGAGCTTGTGTTGGTTTTTCCCTTGAAGAGGAAAGGGTGATGCAGCAAAGTAGAGTAAGTATTTCCCTCAGTTTTGAGAACCAAGGTATCAATACAGTAGGAGACAACGCGACAAGCCACCCAATACCTGCACAAACAAACACCAACTTGCACCCAACGCGATAAAGGGGTTGTCAGTCCCTTCACAGTTATTTGCAAAGTGAGATCTGATATAGATGGATAAACGGTAAAGTAATATTTTTGGTATTTTTGGTTTATGGAATAGAAAGTAAAAGATTGCAAAGAAAGTAAATCAGAAACTAAAATTGTAAGGCAATGATCATGAATATAGGCATCACATTGGTGCCAAGTAGACCGAAATGATTCTGCATCTACTACTATTACTCCACACATCGATCGACTCCTACCTGCATCTAGAATATTAAGTTCATATGAATGGAGTAACGCATTAAGTAAGATGACATGATGTAGTGGAATTAACTCCAGCAATATGATGAAAACCCCATCTTGTTATCCTTGATGGCAACAATACAATATGTGTCGGTTCCCCTTCTATTACTAGGATCAAGCACCGCAAGATTGAACCCAAAGCTAAGCACTTCTCCCATTGCAAGAAAAGCAAATCTAGTTGGCCAAACCAAATTGATAGTTCAAAGAGACTTGCAAAGATATCAGATCATGCATATAAGAATTTAGAGGAGATTCAAATAATATTCGTAGATAAGCTGATCGTAAATTGACAATTCATCAGATCTCGGCAAACACACCGCAAAAGAGTATTACATCGAATAGATCTCTAAGAACATCGAGGAGAACATGGTATTGAGAATCAAAGAGAGAGAAGAAGCCATCTAGGTACTAGCTATGGACCCATAGGTCTATGGTAAACTACTCACGCTTCATCGGAGAGGCAATTGTGTTGATGTAAAAGCCCTCTGTGATCGAATCCCCCTCCGACAGGATGCTGGAAAAGGTCCCTAGATGGGATCTCATAGGTACAGAAGGTTGCGGCGGTGGAAAAGTGGTTGCGTGGCTCCCCTGGAAGTTTTTGGGGTATATGAGAATATATATAGGAGGAAGATCTAGGTCAGGGGGTCACCGAGGGGCCCACAAGGTCGGGGGGCGTGCCCTACCCCCCTGGGCGCGCCCTCCATCCTTATGGCCGCCTCATGGCTCTTCAGATTTGTACTCCAAGTCTACTGGGTGTCTTCTGGTCCAAGAAAAATCACTGTGGAAGTTTTATTCCGTTTGGTATTCCTTTTCTGCGGAACTCTAATACTAGGAAAAAGAGAAACTTGCACTGGGCTGTAGGTTAATAGGTTAGTCCCAAAAATCATATAAAATAGCATAGTAATGCATATAAAACATCCAAAACAGATAATATAATAGCATGTAACAATAAAAAATTATAGATACGTTGGAGACGTATCAAGCATACCCAAGCTTAATTCCTGCTCGTCCTCAAGTAGGTAAATGATAAAAAACAGAATTTTTGATGTGGAATGCTACCTAACATATTTACCCATGTAATTCTCTTTATTGTGGCATGAATTTTCATATCCGTAAGATTCAAAAACAAAAGTTTAATATTGACATAAAAACAATAATACTTCAAGCATACTAACAAAATAATTATGTCTTCTCGAAATAACATGGCCAAAGAAAGCTTATCCTACAAAATCATATAGTCTGGCTATGCTCCATCTTCATCACACAAAATATTTAAATCATGCACAACCCCGATGACAAGCCAAGCAATTGTTTCATACTTTTTATGTTCTCAAACCTTTTCAACTTTCACGCAATACATGAGCGCGAGCCATGGACATAGCTCTATAGGTGGAATAGACGGTGGTTGTGGAGAAGACAAAAAGAAGGAGATAGTCTCACATCAACTAGGCATATCAACGGGCTATGGAGATGCCCATTAATAGATATCATCATGAGTGAGTAGGGATTTCCACACAACAGATGCACTAGAGCTATAAGTTTATGAAAGCTCAAAAAGAAAACTAAGTGGGTGTGCATCGAACTTGCTTGCTCATGAAGACCTAGGGCGTTTTGAGGAAGCCCATCGTTGGAATATACAAGCCAAGTTCTATAATGAAAAATTCCCACTAGTATATGAAAGTGATATCATAGGAGACTCTCTATCATGAAGATCATGGTGCTACTTTGAAGCACAAGTGTGGCAAAAAGGATAGTAACTTTGTCTCGTCTCTCTTTTTCTCTCATTTTTTTGGGCCTTCTCTTTTTTTATTTGGCCTTTCTCTTTTTTTATTTTTTTATTTCCTCACATGGGACAATGCTCTAATAATGAATATCATCATACTTCTATTTACTTACAACTCAAAGGTTACAACTCGATACTATAACAAAAATATGACTCTATGTGAATGCCTCCGGCGGTGTACCGGGATGTGCAATGAATCAAGAGCGACATGTATAAACGGTGGCTCTGCCACAAATACGATGTCAACTACATGATCATTCAAAGCAATATTACAATGATGGAACGTGTCATAATAAACGGAACGGTGGAAAGTTGCATGGTGATATATCTCGGAATGGCTATGGAAATGCCATAATAGGTAGGTATGGTGGCTGTTTTGAGGAAGGATATGTGGTAGGTTTATGGTACCGGCGAAAGTTGCGTGGTACTAGAGAGGCTAGCAATGGCGGCAAGGTGAGAGTGCGTATAATCCATGGAGTTCATCTGGTGCCGCATAGCTCCGCTCCAGCATCACTCCCGGCCGATGTGGACCTTCTCCCGCAGCAGGGACTCCATAAGGCTTCACATGTCCGCGCTTCCTCCCGAGGCACTGCGGACGGTACTTGAGCTCTTGAAAGGCGACCCGGCGCCAGCTGACCTGCCGGAGGAGGGTTACCTCTTGTACCGCTGCTCGAACAAGGTGGAGTTCGTGAGGCAGATGCCCCCTTCGATGAATGGGGACTACGCCCGGTCGGTCTTGAAGGGCCCCGTGAGAACCTGGATCTTATGGTTCCCGTGCCTGCCGTCACCTTGGCACTCACCACGGAAGTGGGTGCAGGGGGCGAGCGCCGAGGAATGCCAACAAAGTGGCCGCCGAGGAAGTGACACTGGTCGCGGCTCCTGAGGTGGTAGTTCCTAGAGCTTGGGCAAGCTGCCTCGAGGCGGCGGCCGGAGGGCCAGCACGGTCTGAGGCTCCCGAGGTGGAAGCCCCTGAGGCCCAGGCGAGCCTTGCTGGGGCGGAGGCTGAGGGTTCGATGCAGCTTGACGCCCCCAAGGTCGGCTCCTCAGGAGCCCCGCCAACTGCCCTAGGCGATGGCGGTCATGCCCACGGCTTCGGCCAGCTTCGCCTGAAGTTCGGAGCACTCCGCAAGAGGAAGGTGCCCCCTAGCTGCAATGCTGGCACCTACCCGCCGTTGAAGCAGAGGAAATACATTGCCAAAGACGAGTAAGTACCTCATCTGTGTGATTTCCTGAGTGTTGCATCCCTTCCTGACCACAACTCTTCAGGGTCCCCTCGGTCGGTGGGCCGAGATCTCCAGGAGGGCCAGAGGAACATTGGTTCATGACGTGTCGTGTGTTGCCCCTCCCCCCACCGCCCACTTCGACCTGGTGCGAGGGATTCATCCGTAACATGCATGCGCTCAAACTATATCATGTCATCCCAGAGCTTGACTTATACACTGTAATACAAACCAAAAAATAATCCCGTCCTAAGTAAAATTAACCTCTCTCACTGTCGATCAAAGTAGTGATGGACCAAGGGGGCCCAGAGATGGAAAGCATCAATATCGCTGATAACCGCGTGAGTGGGTGCCAGAGGACAACCGCCATCACTTTGCATGTGGGCCAAACATATGTATGGAGGTGTGTGTGGTTGTGATGTTTGAATACCTGATAACCCGCAAGTATAGGGGATTGCAACAGTTTTCGAGGGTAGAGTATTCAACCCAAATTTATAGAATTGACATAAGGGGAGCCAAAGAATATTTGAAGGTATTAGCAGCTGAGTTGTCAATTAAACCACACCTGGAGATTAATAATCTACAGCAATATGATCAGTAGCAAAGTAGTTTGATAGTTTTGATAGTAGTGACAGTAGCAATGGTAACAGTAACAGTGATAGCAGTAATTTGTAGCAAGTGTAACGATGATGATAGCAATAGTAACACAGCAAGATCAATAAGGATAAATTCGCAGGCATTGGATCGGTGACTTGTTGGATGATATTCATCATGAGATAGTTATAACCTAGGGCGATATGGCACTAGCTCCAGTTCATCGATATAATGTAGGCATGTATTCCGTAAATAGTCATACGTGCTTTATTAATAGAACTTGCATGGCATCTTTTGTCCTACCCTCCCATGGCAGCGGGGTCCATATTGGAAACTAAGGGATATTAAGGCCTTCTTTTAATAGAGAACCGGAACAAAGCATTAACACATAGGGAATACATGAACTCCTCAAACTACGGTTATCACCGGGAGTGGGCTCGGTTGTTGTCACTCCGGGGTTGCCGGATCATAACCGTAGTAGGTGACTATAACTTGCAAGATCGGATCTACAACATGGATATAATGATGAATTCATAAACGGTTTAGATCTGAAATCATGGCACCCGGGCCCAAAGTGACAAGCATTAAGCATGGGAAAGTCATAGCAACATCAATCTAAGAACATAGTGGATACTAGGGATCATGCCCTAACAAAACTAACTCGATTACATGATTAATCTCATCCAACTCCTCACCGACCAGCGTGCCTCCGAAGGAATTACTCACTCCCGGTGGGGAGCATCATGGAATTGGCGATGGAGATAGGTTGGTGATGACGAAGATCGAAGATCCCCCTCTTCGGAGCCCCAAACGGACTCCAGATCTGCCCTCCCAAGGAAGAGCAGGGCTTGGCGGCGGCTCCGTCTCGTGAATCGCAATAATTCTTTCTCTTTGTTTTTTCTGGAATAATGTGAATTTATAGTATCAGGGGGTCATCATTGGGGCCACCTGGTGGGTACAACCCACCTGGCGTGTCAGGAGAGGGGGCGCGCCCTGGTAGGTTGTGCCCACCCAGGGCTCCTCTCCAGTGGGTCTTGGCTCCAAAAATTCTTATTTTTGATATAAAAAATCCTCAAAAGGTTTCATTCCATTCCGAGAACTTCATTTCTGGACAAAAACAACACCATGGTAGTTCTGCTGAAAACAGCGTCAGTCTGGGGTTAGTTTCATTCAAATCATGCAAATTAGGGTCCAAAACAAGAGGAAAAGCATGAGAAAAAGTAGATATGTTGGAGATGTATCAACTCCCCCAATTTTAAACCATTGCTTGTCCTCAAGCAATTCGGTTGATAAACTGAAAGTGACAAAGAAAAGCTTTTACGAACTCTTTTGCTCTTGTTTGCATAAATAAGCCTAAACAACACCCAGGTTTTCAGCCAGCATTATAACTAACCATGTCAATAATAACTCTTAAAGATTATAATGATTCATATCAATGACATAATCAGCTGGCGAGCAATAATAAGATATCTCAAACAGCAACACGTTGTCAAAACAACCATGATATAATATGACAATAATGATATCTCGCTAGCCCTTTCCGAGACCGCAAAACATAAATGGAGAGCACCTCCGAAGTTCAAGCAGTGACTAGACATTGTAATTCATGGTAGAAAAGATCCAGTCATGATGCACCTAACATTAGCTATACACAATGCATAAATCATGACCGTTGTGCTCTACTCAGTTTCTGGCACTTGTTTATAGAAGGTGATGACACAACATAAAAGTAAATAGATAGTCCCTTCATAGAGGGAAGCACTGATTTGTAGAGGTGCCAGAGCTCAATTTTTAAAACAAATATAAATGATATTTTGAGACATGCACCCTTCTTATTCACTTCATGACCATCAGTTATCAAAATATTCCACGCTAAGCACGCTAGTGGCGGTCCCCAAGCGGAAAGTAAAGGTTTTGACTCCATTGGGAGTTTTTGTTTGATTATGTAAGAGATGAACTCTTTTTGGTATTTTGTAGTTTGGGCCTGGGCATCCCTATTACCGCCCATTTCCTCATGCGATGGCGAGTGAATAAACACTCGACCTGAGGATAACATGCTTAGCACGGAAGATATCGACCACCTCTTGTCATTCCATGAACGATCCAAACACACAAAATGGATAATTTTTTTAGAAGTTTTTAGAGGTGGCACATGGAAATTTACTTAGGACGGCAGGGTAATACCATATATAGGTAGTTATGGTGGACTCATCTGGAATAACTTTGGTTTCATGGTTTTTGATGTACAAGCAGAATCCCCACTTAGTACAGGCGAAGGCTAGCAATTTTAAGATTGGGAAGCGCCAAGCTAGAGAGCAACAATGATCATGACCAGGCATTATGCATAAGTAACATTGGACACTAGCATGAGTAGGATATGAACACCATGAACATAAAAATTATAGAGGCTATGTTGGTTTTGATTCAACTACATGCATGAACACGTACCAAGTCAAGCCACTCGAACATTCAGAGGAGGATACCATATCATCATACTACATCACAATCATTTTAACGCCATGTTGATATCCAAGATAAATCATTATTAACTCCCAGCTACTTATGCATGGTATGAGAAACTATAATCTCTATTTGTCATTGCAAACATGTTTAATCATAATGGGCTGAATCATGGGCACTAGGTTAAACATATTTACACACACAAGACAAGTCGATTTCATACCGGTTTCTCTTCCACGGCGAGCTCATCGAATATCGTCATTATTGCCTTTCACTTGCACGACCGAATGATATGAGAATAATAATAGTGCAAGAGTGCCATGGACTAAGCTAGAATCTGCAAACATTTTATTCAACAGGAGAAGACAAGGTAAAATGCTCTCTTATTAGTTCAACAATTATTCATATGAGAGCCACTCAACAATTTCATCGTGGTCTTCTCCTCGGTACAACTTGAATAAAATAAAAGAAATTCAGAGAAACACACTGAAATATTTTTGGAGTTTTTGGTTTTCTTCAGCAAGCAAATAAAAAGAAAAAACGAGAAAAACTAAAGCAAAAACGAGAAAAACTATTTACACGGGAAAGCTCCGAACAAGCAAAAGAAGAACAAGGAAATCTTTTTGGTTTTTCTTTTTAGTGCTACTACTAAGCATGCATAGAAATTAAATTACTACAACTATTTTTTTTTGGTTTTTCTAAAGTTTTTCAAACACACAAGAATAAAGCAAGAAAATAAATCTAAGCATGGATGATACAATGAAAAAGTGTGAACACCGATAGATAGAATGATATGTGAGCATGATTATAATGTCGATGAGAAACACGTACTCCCCTAAACTTAGGCTTTTGGCCTAAGTTGGTAGTAAATTAGTAGCCTGGAGGGTAGTATGGATCCTGAGGACCAGTCATCCACTCATCCCACTGCTACGGAGCGGGCACCCACTGATCCCACTGTGAAGGTGCCTGTGCAGCCTCTGCAACAGCGTGAGCGTTCTAGTAGGCGAGGATGTCTGCATGCATAATCCGGTATCCGCCCTGGCAATAGAATCAAAGAAAGCATGTGCAGGCAAGGGAATAACATCACGAGTGTCAATGTTATATACTAAGTTATAAGGAATGGCAATGTCAGGACGATCATGTGCAAGAAAGTGATGGTGATCCATGGCTGCATGGTATAGGTACACCTTGGTGAGAGGGTAATCATGAGGGCGTATCTCAACCTCGAAGTGAGCCACCAAACGAGTAGCATAAATCCCACCATGTATTTTGCCTTGAGATTTATTAAGATGGAGGCGACGAGCCACGATAGCCCCCAAGCTATATGTGTTGTCGCCCTCAATTGCGCGATGTAAAACAACAAGGTCTAGTGAACTAAGTGCACCCACCTTCTCCCTAGCAAGCAAGCATTTGGTAATAAAATATGCAGAGTAACGAACAACAGGAAAATGTAAACCACCGGTAGTGATGGCTGACACTCCTCTCATCACCCACTGTCAAAGTGCGATAGAAATCCTCAAACTTAGCTGGCCTAGGCTCAGCCAAGCTCCCATCAAACGGGATCATGCATATGTCACAAAACTCAGTAAGTGGTATCTGATGGTTTTCAACATATAAGTCAAAGCTCATTTCAGGAGGATTATTTCTAGGCAGGAAAGTAAAACTTTGAACAAACATATTTGTGAGGATTTGGTGATGGTCACACTCATCTGCGATGAAGTTGGTGAGACCGGCATTGGCAATGAATTGCATGAACTCCTCATGAATTCCAGCTTCTTGCAGGAACGGGAATGCGGCCATTCACATGGCCGTTCCTCCACCAACCTCCGAGGGTGGAGATCATTGTCAGAAGACTCCCCAATAACACACTTGGAGTTCTTCTTTGAACCATATTTCTTGAAGATATTCATGTCTGCGTACAATTTTTCCTATGAACAAAAATCTGAATTTTTAGTTGACAATTTTTTTCCAACAAAAATTCACAAAACTAATAGCAACTACTAATAGGGATACATAGAGGCCATAGCAAGCATTCAAACAACTTAGAACACTAAGAATTCAACATGCAAGCACATCTACGGTAGCACCAAGAGCAGCTAATTATTCAAAGTATAATCCACTAAAACAAAAACTAATTGGACAAATGGTGGAGTCACGTACCAAGCAACAATCTCCTGAAACAGTTTTGGAAATGGACCTTCGAGCAAAGAGATCAAATTTGGCAGCAAAATGAGCAAGAACTTGGGAGAGAGAGGGTGAGTGATTTTTTTCTGGAGGTAGGTGACAATGTGGGACGAAGAGATAAGTGAGCGGGCTCACGTGGGGACCTCAACCCCCCAGGGTGCGCTAGGGGGTGCTGGCGCGCCCAGGTGGGTTGTGCCACCTGGTGCAGCCCCTCTGGTTATTTTTGCACCAAAATTTCTTAAATATTCAGGAAAAAATCATATAAAATTTTCAGGGCATTCTGAGAACTTTTATTTTTGGGTCATTTTTTATTGCACGGGAAATTCAGAAAACAGACAAAACATGGCATTTTATTTTATTTAACTAATAATAACAGAGAATAAAATGTAGGGACAAAAAGTAGTTCTTACTAAATTCATCAACTTCATACCGTTCAAAAATGATCCATTAATAAGGTTGATCAAGTCTTATTAACAACCACTTTCGGTTAGCATGAAACTGAAGAACTTTCGTAAATCACTAAGTTACCTCAATGGGGATTTGCATTTCCCCAACAATAAGAATTTCATATTTCTTTTTGATAGTAGGTAGAGGTATTTGAAAACTTCCAATAGTGATTGTCGGAGATTTTTCAATAACATTAGTACCGTTCACTTGGAATTGTTTCTATGGAGAATGCACTGTATTCTCATTACCATTAATATGAAAAGTGACCTTGCGTTTATTGCAATCAATAACAGCCCCTGCAGTATTCAAGAAGGGTCTACCAAGGATAATCGACATGTTGTCGTCCTCGGGCATCTCAAGTATAACAAAGTCAGTCAAAATAGTAACATGAGCAACAATGGCAGGCACATCCTCACAGATACCGATAGGTATGGAAGTTGATTTGTAAGCCATTTGCAAAGATATTTCAGTACGTGTGAGTTTATTCAAGTCAAGTCTTTTATATCAAGAGAAAGGCATAACACTAACACCAGCTCCTAAATCACCCAAAGCAGGTTTCACATAATTCTTTTTGATAGAGCAAGGTTGTGACACACCGATAGGTAATCTACAGTAAACACTTGCTAATCATGCCAGGTCATCATAATTAAACTTTTGCTAAACCTCACTTGTTTCAAACTGAGATCAAATTCAAATTCAAATAACAAGTCAAATTATAATTTCATAAAATAGTGGATTAAATAAAATGTTCAACAGGTTGTAAATATTCACTAACAAATTAACTAACATCAAACAACATTTCGGTAATGTTTATATGCCTCTAAGATAATTAAAACAGGAACAAACAACACTTAAATTAACCTTTTAAAAGTAAACAAATATTAATCCTTTTCAAAATGACTTAAAACTTTGTGTGTAACTCAAATATATGACCCATTATTCATTCTCTACCTAAACTAAATGCAAAACAAAGGAGAAATAATTAAAACAAAAAAGTAAAAGACCTAAACTACTAGTGGACTGGGCTCCAGGTCAACAGTGGGAGCCCAGCCCACCTCGCCACCTCCTCCTTCCTACTGCTCCCCAGGAGCGTCGTGGACGCGCGAGCCCCGTCCATGGCCGTAGATGGCCACACAACGTCTGTCCCGTGGCTCCCCGATGAAAATAAGGTCTCCCCTGAGCCCTGGACGAACCCTAGTTGCCCCAGATCTCACTTGCTCTTCCCCATTGTTGTCTCCCTCGTTCTCCCCTCTCTCCCGAGCACCGCAATGGGCGATCCCCACTGAAGCTCATGGCCACTGTCGTCCCCATGCCCCACTTCGTGCCCAGCTGAACCGCCAGGCGCTGCCTCGTCGACCACGCCTCTGGATTGAGGCGGGGAGGCCTCATCGCCGTCGCGCTCAATATCTCCTTCCCGGGGCCACCTGTCGCTGTCGGCATCGATCCAAAGACGTCACTGCATCGCCGACCTCTCCGAGCTCGTCCTCCGCCTCACTATGACCTCTGCCACTCCCCCGGTCATTCCCGAGCTCGGTTTTGAGCTCGAGCGTGCTCACCTCCTTGTCCGAAGACATCGCCACCCATGCCTCCGGCTCCAACTGCTGTCACGCCCCAGGCCGCTACCTCCTCGCCTTGCAGCTTGCCTCATCCCACTCCCAGTCCATGCACGCCCGTCGCCCGCTGCCGTGCCTCGCCTAGCCACGCCCCGCCGTCCGCGTGACTGCACCGCGCCGACCTGACCTCACGTCGGCCTCGCCCGTTGCTCCCCTGTGGCCCGAGCAGCTGCTGCTGGCCCCGCCGTGACCAACCGCACCCGTCTCCGGCCGTCGCTACTGCGCTGTTCTGCTGCGTTGGACCGCCCGCTCTCGCCCCACTCCCCCAACACCGTTGCTCTTCTCATGCACCCCGCCATGGCCCCCTGCTCGCCTGCCGCCCGCTCGCCCCGCTCCGGCCTTCCCCGCGCGCGCCCACAGGCGCCTCCCCCTCTCGCGCCTGCCGTTGGTGGTGCCGCCCGCTGCAGCCAGCCACCGCCGCCGCGCCGGCCGCCCCCGCCACTGCTACCCCGTGCTCTCCTCCCCCGCTTGGCCTCACTAGCTGGCCGCCGGCTCCCAGCCACCCGCGGCCCTTACTACCTTCGCCGCAGCCGGCACCCTCCCCTGTCCGGCGCCGATTGGGTTCGGCCATGCCGAGGCACCCGCACCCGTGTGCCCACCCTGATATGCCCCCTGGGCCTATTACATGGGGGGCCCATGCCCCTTCAAAAAAAGAGAATTAAAAAATATTAATTAATTAATTAATTAATTAATTAGATAATTAATTAACTTAATTAAATCTGTTAATTTAACCTAATGACTTAATTAAACTAACTAATCTTGTTAAGTTAGCTGAGTCAATGACAAACGGGCCCATATGTTAGTTTGACTACTCAACGGTCAAAGTTGACCGCTGATGTCATACTAACATCATGCTGATACAATAGTACTATTTTTGGATTAATTTAAAATTAATAATTTAAAAATTGATTAAATATTTAAAAAATAATATAAAATAAACCGTAGCTCGGTTGGAAAAACTTTGTACATGAAAGTTGTTCACAACGATGAAACGAATCCGAATACGCAGCCCGTTCGTCCGCAACACATCCCTAGCATAGCGAAGACCCAATTTTCCAACTCCGGTTCGACTGTCCGAAAATGCCAAACACCAGGAATACTTTCCCGGATGTTTTCCCCCTTCGCCGATATCACCTATCCTTGCATTAGCTCACCCCTGACACCGTGTATTGCCATGTTATGCTTTGTGATGCTTTGATTGCTCTGTTATTTAATGTGTTCCCCCTCCGTTACTTCTTTCTGGTAGACCGCGAGACTGCCGGTGATCCCTAGTTCGACTACGGTGTTGACGACCCTTCCTTCTTGCTAGAGCAACCAGGCAAGCCCCCCCCTTGATCACCAAATATCGCCTATTCCTTTTCTCTACTGCTTGCATTAGAGTAGTGTAGCATGTTACTGTTTTCGATTAATCCTATTCTGTTGCATAGCCTGTCATTGTTGCTATAGTTGTTACCCTTACCTACAATCATAAATTCTTAGTATAGGATGCTAGTATTCCATCAGTGGCCCTACATTCTTGTCCGTCTGCCATGCTATACTATCGGGTCGTGATCACTTGGGAGGTGATCACAGGTATACATTTATATACATCATATGTGATACTTGTGGTGACTAAAGTCGGGTCGGCTCGTAGAGTAACCGCAAGTGATTCCATGTGGGGGCTAAAAGGGCAGGTGGTTCCATCCAGGTAGTGGTGGCCCTGGGTTCCCGACGGTCCCCGACTGTTACTTTGTGGCGGAGCGACAGGGCAGGTTGAGACCACCTAGGTGAGAAGTGGGCCTGGCCCTGGTCGGCGTCCACAATTGCTTGAAAATAACACGCATAATGATATGTTGGTATTTGATCTGAGTCTGGCCACTGGCCTATACGCACTAACCAACTACGCGGGAACAATTATGGGCACTCGACGTCGTGGTATCAGCCGAAGCCTTCTTGACGTCAGCGACTGAGTGGCACGCACAGGATTGGACTAGAACGACTGCTCTTGTATAAGGGAGGGTAGGTCTGCTCACCGGCCGCGTTCTCAACGTGTAGGTGTGCAATGGGCAATGGGCCTAGACCCCTGCACATAGGATTTAGACCGGTGTGCTGACCTCTCTGTTGTTCCTAGGTGGGGCTGCGACGTGTTGATCTTCCGAGGCCAGGCATGACCCAGGAAAGTGTGTCGGGCATGACCCTGGAAAGTGTGTCCGGCTAAAGGGTATCGAGCATGTTGGGAAATGTGGTGCACCCCTGCAGGGAAGTTTATCTATTCGAATAGTCGTGTCCCTCGGTAAAAGGACGACCAGGAGTTGTACCTTGACCTTATGACAACTAGAATCGGATACTTAATAAAACACACCCTTTCAAGTGCCAGATACAACCCGTGATCGCTCTCTAACATGGCGACGAGAAGAGGATCGCCGGGTAGGTTTATGCTATATGATGATACTTGGTTAACTAATCATCTACTCTCCTCCACTGCTTCAAGATGGAGGCTGCTAGAACTGTAGTCTTTGATAGGACTAGCTATGCCCCTCTTATTCTGGCATTCTGCAGTTCAGTCCATAGATACTATCCATTTCATTGATACCAATGCATATGTAGTGTAGATCCTTGCTTGCGAGTACTTTGGATTAGTACTCACGGTTTTTTTGTATTTTCTTTGTCCCCTTTCCTCGGTTACTGTGATCATATGATGGATTCTAGGAGATAGAGGATCCCTAGGATGATTTTCTACATGGAGTTCGGCTTTGAGGAGTAGTTAGCAAGTCCCAGGCAGGAGGCCTTGCCTTTTCGATTTGTATCCTTGTTTGTGTTAGCCATCTTATGACAACTTGTTTTAACGTATGTCTGTACTCAGATATTGTTGCTTCCGCTGACTCTTGTGTATTCGAGCTTATGTATTCGAGCCCTCGAGGCCCTTGGCTTGTAATGTAAAGCTTGTATTATTTTAATTTGTGTCTAGAGTTGTGTTGTGATATCTTCCTATGATTCCTTGATCTTGATCGTACACATTTGCGCGTATGATTAGTGTACGGTCAAATCGGGGGCGTCACAAGTTGGTATCAGAGCTGACTACCTGTAGGAATCCCCCTTCCAAACTCCTTGGCAGAAGTTGAGTCTAGTCATTGCAAAAGTTCTACTAACATGGCTGTGTGGCTTATGGGCCCATGTCGCCATTGGGTGGTATTAGGATCTTTTACTCCTCGTCTATACTCTAGGACTCTAATCTCTCTTCTATTCGGGTTAAATTATTTTACTAAATCTGACTCTAGGTTCTCGTAACTACTTTCTCCAGGAGAGCCCCTTATCACAGATGATGGCCTGCTTCACCAGAAGATTCCGAAGATACTATCCGTTATTCTCTCGAGACTTTGTGCCCACCACTTTTGCTATTCCCGACCACCGATAAATCCTTATGGATATCTGCTTACACTTGTCGTTCATACCATCGTTCCCAGTTGCCCCTGTTATTACATGATACCCTGAAAAATTCTTCGATATTCCGAGAATCCCTTGTTCCCACTACTTTGCAGCTATTTTCCGCATTAATACCCCTACGGATAATTCCTCGCACATAACGAGTATCCGCTCATCACTAGTTGTTCATGTGTTTCACACGGATCTTCAAAAATACTATTCGATCTCCCGAAAATCCTTAGTAGCTTGTTGCTCTTGAATTTCTTGCTTGCTTGCATTATGGCTAATCCCATAAGTATAGTAATCTTATTGACAACCTTTGTCATTAACATTTTGGGTCTGTTGACTCAATATGTTGCGAATGCTTGCAATCCTCATCCGAATCCATATATTCATCCTTGCAGCTCAGACGTCATTTTAAAAATGAGCTGGATCTCGGCCAATCAAATTGCCATCGATTGTACCCCTAAGGCTATTCAACTTATCCATCCCTAATCAGAGCATTGCTTCTGATCCCTTGATTTGGAAATCATAATTCCTTTGCATTTGAGCTTTGAGTTAGTCAGTTGTTTCTATAATATGATCTCCTTGCATTCTTTCTTCCTCTGATTGAGTACCGATGCTCACATCAGATCCCTTGTGGACCACCAGATCCTTTGTTGGATTTTATCCGATAGCGTCCTTCATATTCTATAAGCTTGTGAGCCTTTCCTCGGATACATAATACCTTTGGTAAATTGTATCCTCTGCTTTCTCAAGCATGCTCTACTATCGAGCTTGTGTTATTTATTCCTGAAATCTATGGTACATGCTCGTAAGATGGCCTGATGGGTGGAACCTATGCCTTCCCCAAACCATATGAACCCAAAAGTTTTCGCGAGTCATACTCTTCTGTTGGTTCGCCAGATAAAATTTGTACATTACAACTTCATCAAAAGCAAGAAGTAAAATGAAAGGTTATGCATTGAAGAAGTGGGAGTCAACCTTGAGCCTTTGCGTTCATGCCCATGGACCCGATGTGGAACTTTTCATCGAAGCTTCTTGTAAATGATAATAATCCCCTTGTTATAAGTTCGTCCTGTATCTATGTTTGGTCCTTTGCAATCGTGGTTCTACACCATATTTTCTCCTTAATACCATTTCTTGGACAAGTTGAAGTACTTGTCTTCTGCAGATCATTGCACTTGTCCAACCTTTACTTTGATCTAGCGCCTAGTATTACACTATGGTATCTTGAGAATACCATGGATTTGCATAACTTCTTATGGGTTCTTCATCAACTGTTATTTCTCACCGATTCCAATTTTTCTGGGTTCTGGGTTGTCGTCAACCGAGAACACCGATATGTGAACCGATTCCGCATTCCGATTTGATAACCCTAAGTAATTTTCATTGCTTATGAGGTTAATAATCCTTCAAGTCATTCCTAGTCCGATCGGCTATACCATTATCGTGCTGATTTTAACTATGCTACCTGGTCCTTATTCTCGGAGCACCACTTTCGGTGATGAGCTAAGCTTACGTCGATCTTCCTTGTCTTATCGTTTCACCTCGAACAACAAGGTTGATTCCAAGTTGGTATCGTATCCGTGGTTCCAATAATCTTTTGCTACAATAGTCATGTTGCTTGATGTAGCTGCTGTTCAATTGCTTCTTCATGGAGCCTCTCGACAAAATTTGTCATGATCATCATCAGCATTGTGATCTCTTCCAGGATATCAATTGAATTCATGATGAGAAATAACATCCTTTCCCTTGATGATTTGTGTTATCATCGACCACTTTATTGCCTTTCGTTCAACACAAACTTGTTCGTGTTTTGTGTTATACCTTGAGATCCTTACTATCTAGCATTTCTTCTTCTTTACCTTGGAGTAATAACATATTTTATGCCAAGAAGATTGTGAGAATTTCACCACCTCTTAAGAATTCTTGATACAGGTGATACTTCTTGCCATATCCTTTCATTGCTTGATCCCCGTGTTGTTTCTAACCAAAAAAACCGACAATTGAACTATGATGTGCGACTTCAAAACTTCTAGTAACCCTATTGGTTTGAAGTTAATGGTCGATATTTCATTCTTAGACCATTGGTTATCGAATCACCATTGTAACATTGATCAAGCTACCTAAGCCCATATTTCGGGTGCGCCTTTCAACCATTGTTTAATTGTGTATGCTTTCCTTGAGCATACACCATTATATCATTTGATCTAACAAATGTTATCTCCTTGTTCACATAATTGTGGATATCCATGTTTTGGAAATCTTGGTGAGTTGTCACTGAGTTCATCAGCTACCTCCTAATCCTCTCCTTGGTTTAATGATGAACTCTTGTTTCGGAACTCGCTCCCATAGTTCTTTTCCCGAGAATCTTACAATGTCATCTCTTCAAATTGTGTTGCACCTTTTCTTCTCAGGCATCCCGAGTCTAAGGTATCCTTGCACTAATCAGATCTGAATATCAATCAGATATGATGGTTGGGACATATTTCCAAGAGCTATAATGTTGGTCTTTATATGTCCCGGCAAGGTGATGTCATGCCTAGCACACCTGGCCGGAGGACCTATTGTTATAGTTCCCTTCGTAACAAGGTTAGCAATTCCTCCATGAGGAAATCGTAAGACTTATTCTATAAGTTGTTCCTAATGGATCCTTTCTGTATCCAAAGTCTGATCTTTACCCAGTGACCATGTCAATGCTATCTCGAAGCATGTCTATGCTACTCTGATCTTCAATAAGAACATTTGAAGCACAATGCTATATTTTCTTTATCAATTATCCTAACACTGTTGTTGGGTAATGTCATGAAATTCCTGTCCCTTTACCTAAGTGATTTTCTACTTCTATCATGTCATGGATGTCATGCTCTGTTTGTCCTTGGGAAGGATATACCCCTGAAATATGTGTTTAAACACATTTTCCTTTCCATTGTTCTGTTTAATTCCATAATCACCTTATCCTTTCCATTGTTTGGTTTGGCCTTTCTTGAGGTCTATATGATCTAAGTAGTAATATTCTCCTGCTTATGTAAACACCTCGGTATACAATTCTGTCAAGAAAGACCTTGTTACTATTGTTGATGACATTCCGGTAGCCACCAATGGACGAGAACTTTGCCTAATGGTCCGCCTCGTTCAATGAGCAGGAAAATGGTTCTCTTCGTCCCTTGCCCTTGGTACTGACATTGTTGCCAACATAACTGATAGGATACCCTCTGACATGTCTTGCTATCATGACCGTGCAAGATGTCAACGCCCTTCCTATTTTTAACCAGATGGTGGGCCCATAACCCACAGTTCCACAGGATCGAAACCTGACTCTCATGTACAACCATATTGCCAAAGTTATTCCTCGCGCTTGATTTTGTATGTAATTCATGAGTCATCTTCCTAGAAATCTACATGGTATCAGATGCAATACTTATTCTCGTTGCTCTGGACCCCTTTCCCACTTTGTTCACGCATCGAACGATTTCCTACCCGCTTAACCTTGTCATGGTAACTTCTTAGTTTGCTCTCGAAATTTTCTTAAGTTTTAGTCCGAGAGTTACTTTCCGCCACCTTCCCCGATGTTAGCTACCAGGTAGTCAACCTTGCAGAGGTCCGTTCTTCTCGGAATAACCACCTTTATTCTTTCGTAATTACGATTGAGTTCCCGAAGAAAGGATGCCGACTTCATCATGATGACCTGAAGAAGAGAAATAAAGACATCAATGAAGAGGATCAACTACTTCAGGAAGAGCAACCAAGACCAACAACACTCGTTCGAATTCATAACCGATTCTTTCCCCTTAACTCTACCTCTTAAATCTCGGGACGAGATTTCTTGTAGTTGAGGAGATTTGTGACACCCCGATAGTTAAGCTACAATAAACGCTTGCTAACCATGCCAGGTCATCATAGTTAAACTTTTGCTAAACCTCACTTGTTTCAAACTGAGATCAAATTCAAATTCAAATAACAAGTCAAATTATAATTTCATAAAACAGTGGATTAAATAAAATGTTCAACAGGATGTAGGTACTCACTAACAAATTAACAAACATCAAACAACATTTCGGTAATGTTTATATGCCTCTAAGATAATTAAAACAGGAACAAACAACACTTAAATCAACCTTTTAAAAGTAAACAAATATTAATCCTTTTCAAAATGACTTGAAACTTTGTGTGCAACTCAATTATATGACCCATTATTTATGTGCCAAGTTTCATGTTCACGAAAATTCATTCTCTACATAAATTAAATGCAAAACAGAGGAGAAATAATTAAAACAAAAAAAGTAAAAGACCTCACCTACTAGTGGACTAGGCTCTAGGTCAACAGTGCGAGCCCAGCCCACCTCGCCACCTCCTCCTTCCTACTGCTCACCAGGAGTGCCGGGGACGCGCGAGCCCCGTCCATGACCGCAGATGGCCACACTGCTTCCATCCCGTGGCTCCCCGATGCAATTAAGGTCTCCCCCGAGCCCCGGACGAACCCTAGATGCCCCAGATCTCACTTCATCAATCTCTCCCTCGCTCTCCCCTCTCTCCCGAGCACTGCAATGGGCGATCCCCGCTGAAGCTCATGGCCACTGTCGTCCCCATGCCCCCCCATCGTGCCCAGCTTCTCCGCTAGACGCTCCCTCGTCGACCATGCCTCCGGATCGAGGCAGGGTGGCCTCATCGCCGTGGCCCTCACCCTCTTCTTCCTGGTGCCGCCCATCGTTGTCGGCATCGATCCATGGATGTCGGTGCATCGCCGGCCTCTCCGAGCTCATCCTCCGCCTCATTGTGAACTCCGCCACTCCCCCGGTTATTCCCGAGCTCGGTTTCAAGCTCGCGCGCGCTCACCTCCTTGTTCGAAGTCATCGCCGCCCGCGCCTCCGGATCCAGCTGCTGTCGCGCCCCTGGTAGCTACCTCCTCGCCTCGCAGCTCGCCTCGCCCCGCTCCCAGTCCGCGCACGTCCGTCACCTGATGTCGTGCCTCGCCTAGCCATGCCCCAGCCGTCTGCGTGCCTGCACCGCACCGATCGCACCTCATGTCGGCCTCGCCCGTTGCTCCCCTGGGCCCGAGCCGCTGGCCTCGAGGCGACCGGCCGCACCCGTCTTCGGCTGTCGCTCCCGCGCTGCTCTGCTGCGCAGGACCATCTGCTCGTGCCCCACTCGCCCCCGGCGCCGTTGCTCCTTTCCTGTGCTCCGCCGTGGCCCCCTGCTCGTCTGCAGCCCGCTCGCCCCACTCCGGCCTTCCCCGCGCGCGCCCGCAGGTGCCTCCCCCTCGTGTGCCTGCCGTTGCTGGCACCGCCCGCTGCAGCCAGCCGCCGCCGCCGCCGCGCCGACTGCCCCCGCCAATGCTGCCCCACGCCGCTCCTCCCCCGCTTGGCCTAGCCCGCTAGACACCGGCGCCCAGCCACTCGCAACCCCTGGTTCCTTCTCCGCGGTCGGCGCTCTCCCCTGTCCGGCGCCTGGTTGGGTTCGGCCACGCCCAGGCACCCGCACCCGTGTGCCTACCCCGATATGCCCCCTGGGCCTATGAACGGGGCCCCCATGCTCCTTAAAAAAGAGAATTAATTAATTAATTAATTAATTAGATAATTAATTAACTAAATTAAATCTGTTAATTTAACCCAATGACTTAATTAAAGTAACTAATCCTGTTTAGTTAGCTGAGTCAATGACAAACCGGCCCATCTGTCAATTTGACTTTTTAACGGTCAAAGTTGACCGCTGACGTCGTACTGACGTCATGCTGATACAATAATACTATTTTTGAATTAAGTTAAAATTAATAATTTAAAAATTGATGAAATCTTTAAAAAATAATATAAAATAAACCATAGCTCCGTTGGAAAAACTTTGTACATGAAAGTTGCTTAGAACGACGAGAAGACGAATACGCAGTCCGTTCGTCCGCCCACACATCCCAAGCATAGTGAACACGCAATTTTCCCCCTCCAGTTCGACTGTCCGAAAATGCCAAACACCGGGAATACGTTCCTGGATGTTTTCCCCCTTCACCGATATAACCTATCCATGCGTTAGCTCACCCTGACACTACTTATTGCCATGTTATGCTTTGTGATTCTTTGATTGCTCTGTTATTTATTGTGTTTCCTCTCCGTTACTTCTTTGCGGTAGACCCCGAGACTGCCGGTGACCCACAGTTTGACTACGGTGTTGACGACCCTTCCTTCTTGCCAGAGCAACCAAGCAAGCCCCCCTTGATCACCAGATATCGCCTATTCCTTTTCTCTACTGCTTGCATTAGAGTACTGTAGCATGTTACTGTTTTCGGTTAATCCTATTCTGTTGCATAGCAAGTCATTGTTGCTACAGTTGTTACCCTTACCAACTATCCTAAATGCTTAGTATAGGATGCTAGTATTCCATCAGTGGCCCTACATTCTTGTCCGTCTGCCATGCTATACTATCGGGCCTGCCATGCTATACTATCGGGCCGTGATCACTTGGGAGGTGATCACGGGTATACACTTATATACATCATATGTGATACTTGTGGTGACTAAAGTCGGCTCGGCTCGTAGAGTACCCGCAAGTGATTCCGATGTGGGGGCTGAAGGGGCAGGTGGTTCCATCCAGGTAGTGGTGGGCCTAGGTTCCCGACGGCCCCTGACTGTTACTTTGCGGCGGAGCGACAGGGCAGGTTGAGACCACCTAGGTGAGAGGTGGGCCTGGCCCTGGTCGGCGTCCACAATTGCTTGAAAATAACACGCATAATGATATGTTGGTATTTGATCTGAGTTTGGCCACTGGCCTATATGCACTAGCCTTCTTGGCGTCAGCGACTAAGTGGTGCGCGCCGGGTTGTACTGGAACACCTACTCTTGTATAAGGGAGGCTAGGTCTGCTCACCGGCCGCGTTCCCAACGTGCAGGTGTGCAATGGGTGATGGGCCCAGACCCCTGCGCATATGATTTAGACCGGTGTGCTGACCTCTCTATTGTGCCTAGGTGGGGCCACGACGTGTTGATCTTCCGAGGCCGGGCTTGACCCAGGAAAGTTTGTCTGGCCAAAGGGGATGGAGCGTGTTGGGAAATGTGGTGCACCCCTGCAGGGAAGTTTATCTATTCGAATAGCCGTGTCCCTTGGTAATAGGATGACGTGAGTTGTACCTTAACCTTATGACAACTAGAACCGGATAGTTAATAAAACACACCCTTTCAAGTGCCCAATAAAACCCGGTGATTGCTCTCTAACAGGGCGACGAGGAGAGGATCGCTGGGTAGGTTTATGCTATACGATGATACTTGGTTAACTTACCATCTACTCTCTTCTACTGCTTCAAGATGGAGGCTGCCAGAAGTGTAGTCTTCGATAGGACTAGATATCCCCCTCTTATTCTGGCATTCTATAGTTCAGTTCACAGATACTATCCATTTCATTAATACCAATGCATATGTAGTGTAGATCCTTGCTTGCGAGTACTTTGGACGAGTACTCACGGTTGCTTTGTATTTTCTTTTTCCCCTTTCCCCGTTTATTGCGATCATATGGTGGAGTCCAGGAGCCATAGGATCCCGAGGATGATTTTCTACATGGAGTTTGGCTTCGAGGAGTAGTTAGGAGGTCCCAGGTAGGAGGCCTTTCCTTTTTGATATGTATCCCTATTTGTGCTAGCCATCTTATGGCAGCTTGTTTTAACATATGTCCGTACTTAGATATTGTTGCTTCTGCCGACTCTTGTGTATTCGAGCTTATGTATTCAATCCCTCGAGGCCCCTGGCTTGTAATATAAAGCTTGTATTATTTTAATTTGTGTCTATAGTTGTGTTGTGATATCTTCTCGTGAGTCCTTGATCTTGATCGTACACATTTGCGTGTATGGTTAGTGTATGGTCAAATCGGGGGCGTCACAAAGGTATAGTTGTTATTCCCTGATCTCCAGTTTTTTAGATACTCCATCTTTGAAAGTATAATTAGCAAGCATAGTGGAGATTTCAGCTTCTGATATTTTTCTCTTATTTGTGATGATGTCTTTCATATACTTTGCATAGGGAGGCATTTTAAGGATATCAGTCAAGCGAGTATGCAAAAAGACTGGCCTCGGCATTTCGGTAAAGCATTCAAATTCTTCAACACCATTCTTTTTAGTTGACTTGGGTGGAAAACGCATAGGTTTTTGAATCCATGGTTCCCTTTCTTTACCCTGTTTCATAGCCACAAAGTCTCTTTTATCATATATTTTTATTTTTAGGATGTGGGTTATCAAGACCAACAGGTGGTTCTATCTCAACATCACTATCTAGTTCTTTATCATTTGTTGGTTGAGAGTATTCATGAACCTCATTATTATCTTTTTCATTATTACTAGGTGAGTGTTCATTACCAGATTGGGTTTCAGCATCAGAGATAGAAGCTTCATTTTCATTATCAGGTGGTTCTCTATTTCAGGTTCACTAGAAGTGTGCAAAGTCCCATCATTTTTCCTTTTCTTTCTCTTTCTAGAAGGACTAGGTGCACTAGTGTTATTTCTTTGTGAATCTTGTTCAATTCTTTTAGGGTGTCCCTCAAGATAAAGTGGTTCCTGAGTCATTTTACCTCCTCTAGTTGCAACTCTAACACTAAAGTCATGCATATTATGATTCATTTCATCAAGCAATTCTCTTTGAGATTTAGCAACTTGTTCTAGTTGGGTATGAACCATAGAAGCATGTTTTCGAACACCTCTAACATCATTTGATATTCTAAATAACAAGTCACTCAAGAGAGCAATCATATCAGAATTGTATTTCAATTGTTTCATAACATTTGCATTGAAGTGATCTTGTTTTCTAATAAAGTTTTCAAACTCATAAAGGCATTGACTAGGATGCATATTGTGAGGATTATCATTATCATTAAACTTCATAAGAGAATTTACCTCTACCACCTTAGGCAGTGGTGGTGTATTAAGCCCATGTATTTCTTTAATAGGAGGTAAACTTTTAACATCCTCAGCTTTAATACCTTTTTCCTTCATAGATTTCTTTGCATCTTGCATATCTTCGGGAATGAGATATAATATACCCCTATTCTTCGGAGTGGGTTTAGGCGATGGTTCAGGATGAGTCCAATCATCATAATTTTTCAATATGTTATTCAATAATTCTTCAGCTTGAGAAATAGTCTGTTCCTTGAAAACACAACCAGCACAACTATCCAGGGAAGTCCCTAGAAGCATCGGTTAGTCCATTATAGAAGATATCAAGTATTTCATTTTTCTTAAGAGGATGATCAGGCAAAGCATTAAGTAACTAGCAAAGCCTCCCCCAAGCTTGTGGGAGACTCTGTTCTTTAGTTTGCACAAAGTTAAATATTTCCTGTAAGGCAGCTTATTTCATATGAGCAGGAAAATATTTCTCAGAGAAGTAATAAACCATATCCTGGGGACTACGCACACAACCAGGAGCAAGAGTATTGTACCAAGCTTTAGCATCACCCTTTAATGAGAAAGGAAATAATTTGATAAAAAAGTAACAACAAGTTTTCTCGTCATGTGTAAAAAGGGTGGCTATGTCATTCAACTTAGTAAGATGTGCCACAATAGTTTCAGTTTCATAACCATGGAAAGGATCAGATTCAACCAAAGTAATTAACTTTGGGTCAACCGAGAATTCATAATCCTTATCAGCAACACAGATAGGTGAAGTAGCAAACTTAGGATCACATTTCATTCTAGCATTCAAAGATTTTTCTTTATACTTCCATAATAATTTCTCTAGATCATCTCTATCATTGCAGGCAAGAATGACTCTAGTTGCTTCTTCACTCATAACATAACCTTCCGGTACCTTAGGCAATTCATATCTAGGAAGGCTAGTTCTAGTAGGTGTTTTAGGAGTTTTAGTTTCAAGCTCATCATCAGATTCAACAACATCATGTTGTATAACTCTAGCAATTTGTTTATCAAGAAATTCACCAAGTGGCACATCATCATTATCAAGCAAGGTACTAGCATCATCAGAAGCATCATTCATAGTAGAATTAGCATCATCAATAACTTGTGACATATCAAAATTAATAGCATGTGGTGGTGTTGCAAGTTTACTCATAACATAAGGTGAGTCTAAAGCAGAACTGGATGGTAGTTCCTTACCTCCCCTCATCCTTGAGGGAAATATCTTAGTCTTTGGATCCTTCAGATTCTTCATGGTGATAATATGATAATAATCCCAAGTGACTCAACAAATATAGCTATGCTCCCCGGCAACGGCACCAGAAAAAGGTCTCGATAACCCACAAGTATAGGGGATCACAACAGTTTTCGAGGGTAGAGTATTCAACCCAAATTTATAGATTCGACACAAGGAGAGCAGCTGAGTTGTCAATTCAACCACACCTGGAGGTTAATTATCTGCAGCAATATGATCAGTAGCAAAGTAGTTTGATAGTTTTGATAGTAGTGACAGTAGCAACGGTAACAGTAACAGTGATAGCAGTAATTTGTAGCAAGTGTAATGGTGATGATAGCAGTAACGCAACAAGATCAATAGGGATAAATTCGTAGGCATTGGACCAGTGACTTGTTGGATGATATTCATCATGGGACAGTTATAACCTAGGGCGATACGGCACTAGCTCCAGTTCATTGATATAATGTAGGCATGTATTCCATAAATAGTCATATGTGCTTTATTAAAAGAACTTGCATGACATCTGTTGTCCTACCCTCCCGTGGCAGTGGGGTCCATATTGGAAACTAAGGGATATTAAAGCCTCCTTTTAATAGAGAATCGGAACAAAGCATTAACACATAGTGAATACATGAACTCCTCAAACTACGGTCATCATCGGGAGTGGGCCCGGTTGTTGTCACTCCGGGGTTGCCGGATCATAACCGTAGTAGGTGACTATAACTTGCAAGATTGGATCTAAAACATGGATATAATGATGAATTCATAAATGGTTTAGATCTGAAATCATGGCACCCGGGCCTAAAGTGACAAGCATTAAGCATGACAAAGACATAGAAACATCAATCTAAGAACATAGTGGATAATAGGGATCATGCCCTAACAAAACTAACTCGATTACATGATGAATCTCATCCAACTCCTCACTGACTAGCAAGCCTACAATGGAATTACTCACTCCCGGTGGGGAGCATCATGGAATTGGCGATGGAGATAGGTTGGTGATGACGAAGATCGAAGACCCCCCTCTTCGGAGCCCCAAACGGACTCTAGATCTGCCCTCTCGAGGAAGAACAGGGCTTGGTGGCGGCTCCATCTCGTGGATCGCGATAATTCTTTCTCTCTGATTTTTTTCAGGAATAATGTGAATTTATAGTATCAGGGGGTCATCATTGGGGCCACCAGGTGTGTACAACCCACCTGGGCGCGCTACGAGAGGGGGCGCGCCATGGTGGGTTGTGCCCACCCAGGGCCCCCTCTCCAGTGGGTCTTGGCTCCAGAAATTCTTATTTTTGATATAAAAAATCCTCAAAAAGTTTCATTCCATTCTGAGAACTTTTATTTGTGCACAAAAACAACACCATGGTAGTTCTCTTGAAAAAAGCATCAGTTCGGGGTTAGTTCGTTCAAATCATGCAAATTAGAGTCCAAAATAAGAGGAAAAGTGTGAGAAAAACTAGATATGTTGGAGACGTATAAACACCCAAAATACACAACTTTGTTGTGGCACATGCCTCAAAAACCATAAAGTCACCACACAGAGCGAGGTTCATGAAGCGTAGTATATGCTGGTCCCCTTCCCCCTCTTCGACATGTACTATATGCTCCTACCATAATACAAACCAAAAACAATCCTCCTTGATGGTCAAATTAATTAACCTCTCCCGATGTAGGTGAAAGTGATGCATGCATGGACAATGACCTCGCAGGCCACAAATGAAAGTGTCACACGTGAGTGTCCTAGGATAACAACTGCTTGCATGCATGTGGCTGAAAGAGGTGTTGTGTTATGTTTGAATAACTAATGCACAACTTTGATGTGGCACGTCCCTCGGAAACCGAAAAGTCCCCACACTGAGTGAGGTGTGTTCCTGGACGCGTACGTAGTATATATGCTGGTCCCCTCACATGTCTTCGACTGGTACTATGTAGTCCTACCGTAACACAAACAAAAAATAATCAACCTTGCTGGTTAAATTAACCTCTCTGCCGATTGTAGGTAAAGGTGATGGGCGATGATCTCATGGGCCCATAAAAAGCGTCACATGTGAGTGAGTGTCGTGTATGACAACCATCGACTGCATGTGGCCCAAACATGTATGTATGAAAGGGTTGTGTAATGTTTTAAATACGAATTCATGACTTTGATGTGGCATCTGCCTCACAAAACGGTCAATCCCACACGATGGCTCATGACTCGTAGTGTACTGCCAGACCCCGTCCCCTAGATGCGCCCAGACACACACACCAGACATCCATTGCAACTACGAGGCATGTTAAAAAAATTCCGTTGTGAACATATGTGACCAAAGGAGGGACATGTTAAATTTTGAAAAAAACAAAGATCATTAAGACGTTTTAGTACAATGATTGATTTTCTAGGGGTATAATGTGCAAAAAATCAAATTTGAGCTCCATGCACACGTGACAGTGCACCAAAACGGATTGGAAAAACATATGTATGTCACTAGGTGCATGCTTAGTCCCCGTGCAAGAAATTTCAAACATTGAGAATCTTGATTTTTAAAATCTAGTTAATCAAAAACTTAGTTGAAATTCATGAAACTTATCGTGTTTTCATATGGACACCAATAGACAGTGGTATTATACTTTTTTTTTGTTAAATTTGATACAAGTTTTGATGTAATTTTTATCTTCTTACAAACGGGAGATTATTAATAATTGGGAACCAATATCGCAAACGGATTATTTATTCGAATCGTGGGCATTTGATATGTCCATTTTGCATCATGTTTTCCTACTATTATCATGGAAAAACATAATAATCTTTATGGAGTATTTCTAATGCATTTTTCTCATAATAGGCAAGGTTTACACAAAGAGGGGGAATGCTGGTGAATTCTGGGCCTAAAAAAGCTACATCAGTGCACCTATTCTACACATCTCCAAATGAGCTGAAAATTTACGGAGAATTATTTTGGAATATATAAATATACTGGAGCAAATAACTACTAGAGGGGGGCCACCTGGTGACCACAAGACACCAGGGTGCTGCAGGCCCCCAGGCGCACCCTGGTGGGTTGTGGCTAGCCCGGCCCACCTCCAGTGCCCATCTTCAGGTATATAGGTCATTTAGACCTAGAAAAAAATAATTGGAGGACTTTTGGGACGGAGCGCCGCCGTCTCGAGGCGGAACTTGGGAAGGAGCACTTTTGCCCTCCGACGGAGCGATTCCGCCGGGGGAACTTCCTTCCCGGAGGGAGAAATCAAAGCCATCGTCTTCACCAACAACCCTCCCATCTTTGGGAGGCTAATATTCATCAACATCTTCAACATCACCATCTCCTCTTAAACCCTAGTTCATCTCTTGTGTTCAATCTTTGTACCGGAACCTCAGGTACCTGTGGGTGACTAATAGTATTGATTACATCCTGTAGTTGGTTTATTTGGTGGAATATTATATGTTTAGATCCATTATACTATTTAATACCCCTCTGATCTTGATCATGGTTATCATTTGTGAGTAGTTACTTTTATTCTTGAGGTCTCGGGAGAAGTCATGTTGCAAGTAATCATGTGAACTTGATATGTGTTCGATATTTTGATGATATGTATGTTGTGATTCCCTTAGTGGTGTCCTATGAACGTCGACTACATGGCACTTCACCATCTTTGGGCCTAAGGGAATGCATTGTTCAGTAGTTATTAGATGCTGGGTTGCTAGAGTGACAGAAGCTTAAACCCTAGTTTATGCGCTACTTCGTAAGGGACCGATTTGGGTCCAAATGTTTAATGCTATGGTTAGATTTTATCTTAATACCTTTCTCTTAGTTGCAGATGCTTGCGAGGGGGTTAATCATTAGTGGGAGGTTTGTTCAAGTAAGAATAGCACCCAAGCATCAGTCCACCCACATATCAAATTATCAAAGTAGCGAACACGAATCAAACCAACATGATGAAAGTTACTAGATGAAATTCCCGTGTGCCCTCAAGAATTGCTTATCATAAGAGACCGTTTTGGCCTGTCCTTTGCCACAAAAGGATTGGTCTACCTTTCTACAGTTTATTTACCGTTACCATTACCTGACCGTTACAAATTATCTTGCTATCAAACTACCTATTACCGACTATTTCAGTGCTTGCATAAAATACCTTGCTAAAAACTACTTGTCATTTCCTTCTTCTCCTTGTTAGGTTCGACACTCTTACTTATTGAAAGGACTACAATTGATCCTCTATACTTGTGGTTCATCAAGACTCTTTTTTGGCGTTGTTCCCTGGGAGTGAAGCGCTCTTGGTAAGGAAAAATTATTACTACATGGTGAAATTTATTGTCAGTTGCTACTATAGAAAGCCATCCTTTGAGGGGTTTGTTCATGGTATCTTCACCTTGACCGGAAGCTCAATTAGTTGCCCCTCAGCCCACTGCACCAACTCAAAATATTTGTTATGGAATTGAATATCCTGATATACACTTGATCTATGTGGATGAAATTTGTGGATTATTTAAGCTTGCAGGTTTACCCGGAGATGAAACTAAGAAGAAGGTTTTCCCTTTATCTTTGAAGGGAATGGTATTTACATGGTATAGGATATGCGGTGATATTGGATCTTGGAACTGGAACCGATTGAAATTAGAATTTCACCAAAAAATTATCCTATGCATCTAGTTCATCGTGATAGTAATTACATATATAAGTTTTGGCCTCATGAAGGAGAAAGTATCGCTCTAGCTTGGGGGAGGCTTATGTCAATGTTATATTCATGCCCCAATCATGAGCTCTCGTGAGAAATTATTATTAAGAACTTTTATGCTCTACTTTCTCGTGATGATCAATCCATGCTTGATACTTCTTGTACTGGTTCCTTTATGAAGAAGTCTATTGAATTAAGGTGGAATCTTTTAGAAATAATTAAACACAACTCTAAAGATTGGGAACTCGACGAAGGTAAAGAGTCGGGTATTAAGCTTGAGTTTAATTGTGTCAAATCTTTTATGAATATCGATGCTTTTCACAAGTTTAGCACTAAATATGGACTTAACTCTGAGATAGTGGCCTCTTTTTGTTAATCATTTGCTACTCATGTTGATATCCCTAAGTAGAAGTGGTTTAAATATAATCCACCAATTAAAGAACCGGTTAAAGCTTAGATGAAACTATTATTTACAATGTTGATCTAGTTGTGCCTACCACTTATATTGAAAAACCACCTTTCCTTGTTAGGATAAAGGAACATGCTAGGGTATCAATCGTGGTTCGCAAAAGTAATATTAAAGCACCTAATTGTGTAAGAAAATCAAAGTAGAACCTAGTGTTGCTATGGTTAAAGTTCTCCTGGTAGAAAATATTGATGGGCATGTTATTTATTTCTGTGATGAAGCTGCTAGAATTGCCAAACCCGATGAAAAAGATAAACATAGACCTGTTGTTGGCATGCCTGCTATCTCAGTTAAAATAGGAGATCATCGTTATCATTGTTTATGTGACTTAGGTGCTAGCGTGAGTGCTATTCCTTTTACCTTATACCAAGAAATTACGAATGACATAACACTTGCCAAAATAGAAGACATAGATGTTACTATTAAACTTGCAAATAGAGACACCATTACATCACTTGGGATTGTTAGAGATGTTGAAGTCTTGTGTGGGAAAATAAAATACCCTACTGATTTTCTAGTTTTTGGTTCCCCACAAGATATCTTTGGTAGACCTTTCTTGAACACTGTCAATGGTACTATAGATTGTTATAAACAAACTGTCAGTGTTAGTTTTGGTGATGAGTCTCATGAGTTTAATTTCTCTAAGTTTAATAGACAACCTCATTATAAAGAATTGCCTAGTAAGGATGAAATAATTGGTGTTGCTTCTATTGTTATGCCTCTTACCGATCACTAGAAGAATATTTGCTAGACCATGAAAATGATATGCACATGCATGAAAGAAATGAAATAGATAAAATATTCTTTGAACAACAACCTCTTCTTAAACACAATTTGCCTATTGAAACTCTAGGCGGTCGTCCTCCACCTAAAGGTGATCATGTGTTTGAATTAAAGCAATTGCCTCACACTTTGAAATGTGCTTATCTTGATGAGTACAAGATATATCCTGTTATTATTAGTGCTAACTTTTCAGAACATGAAGAAGAAAGAGTATTAAAAATTCTGAAGAAGCACCATGCTGCTATTGGATATACTCTTGATGATCTTAAGGTCATTAGTCCCACTCTATGTCATCACAAGATTAATATGGAACCTGATGTTAAACCCGTTGTTGATCACCAATGAAGTTTGAATCCTAAGATGGAGTAAGTGGTAAGAACTGAAATACTAAAAACTTCTGTAAGTAGGTATAATCTATCCCGTAGATGAAAGTAGATGGGTAATTCATGTTCATTGTGCCCCTAAGAAGGGAGGTATTACCATTGTTCCTAATAATAAAAATGAACTTACTCTACAAAGAATAGTTACTGGCTGTAAAATGGTAATTGATTTCAGAAAATTAAATAAAGACACTAGAAAAGATCATTACCCTCTATCTTTTATTGATCAAATGCTAGAAAGATTGTCTAAGCACACACTTTTGTTTTCTTGATGGATATTCTGTTTTTTCTTAAATACCTATTTCACAACCTGATCAAGAGAAAACCACCTTTACTTGTCCCTTTGGAACTTATGCTTATAGACATATGCCTTTTGGTTTATGCAATGACCTGCTACCATTCAATGATGTATGACTGCTATATTCTCTTATTTTTGTGAAAAGATTGTTGAGGTTTTCATGGATGATTTTTCCATTTACAGAACTTATTTTGATGATTGCTTAAGCAACCTTGATCGAGTTTTGCAGAGATGTGAACAAACTAATCTTGTCTTGAATTGGGAGAAGTGCCACTTTATGGTTAATGAAGGTATTGTCTTAGGGCATAAAATTTCTGAACGAGGTATTGAGGTGGATAAAGCTAAAGTTGATGCAATTGAGAAAATTCCATGTCCTAAAGATATTAAAGGTATTCGTAGTTTCCTTGGTCATGCTGGTGTCTATAAGAGGTTTATTAAAGACTTCTCTAAAATTTCTAGGCCTCTTACAAATCTTTTACAAAAGGATGTTCCATGTGTTTTTGTTGATGATTGTGTAGAAGCCTTTGAATACCTTAAGAAAGCCTTAACTTTTGCACCTATAGTTCAACCACCTGATTGGAGCTTGCCTTCTGAAATTATGTGTGTGACGCTAGTTATTATGTTGTTGGTGTTGTTCTAGGACAAAGAGTTGATAAGAAATTAAATGTTATCCATTATGCTAGCAAAACTCTAGACAGTGCTCGAATATATTATGCTACTACTAAAAAAGAATTTTTTAGCAGTTGTGTTTGCTTGTGATAAATTCAGAGCTTACATTGTTGAATCCAAAGTGATTGTTCACACTGACCATGCTGCTATAAAATATCTCATGGAAAAGAAAGATGCTAAACCTAGACTCATTAGGTGAGTTCTCTTGTTACAAGAATTTGATTTACATATCACTGATAGGAAAGAAGCTGTGAACCCCGTAGCTAATAACTTGTCTAGGTTATAAAATATTCTTGATGACCCACTACCTATTGATGATAGCTTTCCTGATGAACAACTAGCTGCTATAAATGTTTCTTATAATACTCCTTGGTATGCTGATTACACTAATTATATTGTTGCTAAATTTATACCACCTAATTTCACATACCAACAAAAGAAAATAAATATTCTATGATTTAAGACATCACTTTTGGAATGACCCACATCTTTATAAAGAAGGATGTAGTATCGAAAGTATGTCTAGAGGGGGGGTGATTAGACTACTTGACCAAATAAAAATCTAGCCTTTTCCCAATTTTAGTCTTGGCAGATTTTAGCAACTTAGCACTAGTCAAGCAATCAACCTACACATGCAAGTCTAAGAGTATAGCAGCGGAATGTAAAACATTGCACATGAAGGTAAAGGGAGGAGTTTGGAGGGAGCAAACGCAATGTAGACACGGAGATTTTTGGCGTGGTTCCGATAGGTGGTGCTATCATACATCCACATTGGTGGAGACTTCAACCCACAAAGGGTAACGGTTGCGCGAGTCCACGGAGGGCTCCACCCAGTAAGGGTCCACGAAGAAGCAACCTTGTCTATCCCACCATGGCCATCGCCCACGAAGGACTTGACTCACTAGGGTAGATCTTCATGAAGTAGGCGATCTCCTTGCCCGTACAAACTCCTTGGTTCAACTCCAAAATCTTGTCGGATGCTCCCAAGTGATGCCTAACCATTCTAGGAGACACCACTCTCCAAAAGGTAATGGACGTTGTGTTGATGATGAACTCCTTGCTCTTGTTCTTCAAATGATAGTCTCCCGAACACTCAACTCTCTCTCACTGATTTGGATTTGGTGGAAAGATGATTTGAGTGGAAAGCAACTTGGAGAAGGCTAGAGATCAAGATTCATATGGTTGGAATGGAATATCTTGGTCTCAGCACATGAGTAGGTGGTTCTCTCTTAGAAAATGAATGTTGGAAGTGTAGGAATATTCTGATGGCTCTCTCCACGAATGAAGAGTGGGTGGAGGGGCATATATAGCCTCCACACAAAATCTAACCGTTACACACAAATCACCAAACTCGATGGGATCGAATAATGAAACTCGGTCAGGCCGATTTAGTTCAAAATGTGAACATTAGGATTTTTGATGGGACCGACATGTCAACTCGGTGTGACCGATTTCATTAGGTTAGGGCATAACGTAATCTCGGTGAGACCGATTACACAAACTCGGTGGGACCGATTTTGGTAATAAGCTAACTAGAGAGTTGGTCAGGCAAACTCGGTGGGACCGATTCGCTCATCTCGGTGAGACCTACACGTTACGAAGGGGAAACAGAGAGTTTGCATTGCAAACTCGGTGGGACCGATCACTCATCTCGGTTGGACCGAAACATTACGAAGGGAAACAGAGAGTTTGCAATCCCATCTCAGTGAGACTAAGATCCCTATCGGTAAGACCGAAGTGTCTAGGGTTTGTAGCAGTGGCTATGTCAAATGAACTCGGTGGCACCGGATAGAAAATTTCGGTGGGGCCGAGTTTGACTTTTGGTTTGGGACATATGTGGATATGAGAAAGTGGTTTAGGGTTTTAGGAGCATATCACTAAGCATTTTGAGCAAGTAAGCCATTAAGCAACACCTCATCCCCTTTTAATAGTACTGGCTTTTCCTATGGACTCAATGTGATCTTGGATCACTAAAAGTAAAATGTAGAGTCTTGAGCTTTAGAGCTTGAGCCAATCTTTTGTCCTTAGCATTTTGAGGGGTCCACATTTCTAATCCAAGCATGCCAAACATTGAGCTTTCCTAAAATATTTATCTTGAAATAGCATTAGCTCAATGAGCTATATGTTGTTAATAATTACCAAAACCACCCAGGGATAGTTGCACTTTCAATCTCCCTTTTTGGTAACTGATGACAACATATAGATCAAAGCTTCAAAAAATGATCATAAGATTGAAATACATCGTCGCTTTGAGAAGTTTGTGATAAGCAAGAGCTCCCCTTAAATTTGTACATTATTTAAAATTTTCTTTTGAATGCAAATGCACAATCGATAAGGATCATGGGTTACTCTTACATGTCACATACATCTTGGTGGAGCGCTCAAAATAATAGAAATTAAAAGCATGCACTCATCACCAAGAAAAGTGAATGATCATATATGGGATATAAGAGGTAATATCATCCAGACAAGCATTAAAGTAGCATATGATCAAACACATGATCAAAAAAGTATCTCACACAAACATAAAGTATCAACCAAGCACACAATAAAGTTCAACCAAAAGCAAGAGAGACAAAGAAGCAAAACACTCTCTCTCGAAGCCTATGACCTATACATTTCTCCCCCTTTGGCAACGAGTTACCAAAAGATTGAAAATGCGTAGTGCTATGCGTCTCTCAAGCTTGGTCTTCGGGGGGTGGTGTAGAGAGAACTCTAAGGACGAAGGCATCTGTTGATGTAGTTGGAGTTGGTGGAGTGGGTGCTGGAGGTGGCACTGAAGCTGTAGCTGCTGGTGCTGACAATGTAGCTCTAGAATCTGGTACTGACACTGCAGTAGACCTCTGACCTCATGGCACTCGCTGTAAGGCATCCGCAGTTTCCTTCCCTCTCCTCTCCCCAGCTTCCTCCTGGAGCTGCTCAACTACAGTCTGCATCTCAGTTACCTTGAGGTCAAGATCATACAATTTTGTCTCAACAATCCTTTCCAAGCTCTCCCGATTCTGAGTCAGGGTGGCCAAGCCCTTCTCAATCCTCAAAGTATATTGGATCAGATATTGTGACGCCCGGATAATCAAGCTACATCAACCGCTTCTAATGATACCACGTCACCCCAATTATTGTTGCTAATCTCGCGTTAGTTCGAAACTGGTTCGGATTCAAATTCAAAATCAAGCAAACAATAAAAGTTTTCAAATATTAAGACTAAAATGTTCTGGAGGTGTCAAATAATTCATAAGTAATATTGATGAAGAAACCAAGTTTTTATAAAATAGTTAAATGCTCTAAGATAATTAAAGTAGTGGGTTAATCAATTAATTATTGCCTTTTATAATTAGTAAAAATATTAGGCTATTTTTTGGGTGCCATAATTAAAGGAGGCAGTAGTATTTTTTAGCTATGCTGATCTAGGAGCTATTTTTTTAAGTTAAAGGTAAATTGAAACTATAGAGAAAAGTAAATAAACAGAAAATAAAATGTAAAAGAAATAAAAAGAACCCCTGGGCCAGATCCAGCCAACTAGCCCGACCCACTTACCCTCCCTCGGTCCGGGTCGCTATAGGGGGCGCCCCGCCGGACCAGCTCGACGGCGTTGGCAAGTGGATAAGAGGCCGCACCCGCGTGCTATGTCCCTTCTCCTGGAACCCTAGCCACCCACTACCCCCCAGATCCAGATCCACCTCTCCCCTCTCCTTTGGCTCAATTTTGAGCTCGCACACTCACATGGTCGAGGCTTCCCCGCCGTCGTTGACGTGTCCACCAGCCTCTCCGGTGCTCGAAAGCACGTCTTGGGGGTTCGTCGTGTTCGTCCACATCCGTTCAGGGCATTGGAGCAAGGTGGGAAGCTGCATGGATGGAGCCGTCGACCTCTTCTTCCTCCTCTCATCTCCGTCGCGTACATCACCGCCCGTCGTCGTCGACTACCCCGAGCTCCGGCGCCTCCCTGACTCCACCTCGCGCACACTATTGCACGCCTACAGGGCCGGTGAGGCCTCGTCCTTCATTTCTCCCAATTTTCTCCTCTACCATGCCCGTACTCTAGTGCACGTCCCGACGAAGTCGAGCTCCGGCCACCGCCATGGCCGGACCGCCGGAGCTTTGCTCCGGGCGCGCCCTAACTGCGGTCCCCTGTGCCCTTTGGCCGTCTCGTGCTCACCCAGGTTGTGCCTTAGCGCGCCAGCCCTCGTCCGACCGAGTCCTTTCTCGACCACCCCCGTGCTCGTTGCCTGTTGCGCCTACTACAGCCGCATACTGCTTGCTGCTGTTGCTTAGCTGCTGCTGTACGCCGCCGCCACATGCGCCCTTCCGCTGCCGCGCCCGAAGCTCAGCTCCCGCGCGCGCGCTCCACTTCTCTCCCCTGCGCGTCCGTCGACCGCGTGCCGCCCGCGCCCTCTCGCCCCTGCTCCGCGCTGCATGCGGCTTCGCTCCCTTGCTACCGCTGCTTTTTGCTTGCTCTGTTGCATTCGCCTCTGCTGCTTTTGCTACTCCCATCACTGCACCATGCCTCCCTAGCCGCTCGCTGCGCTTCGGCCGCCGCCGCACTTGTCGCCCGCTCTGCCGCCGCACTCACCCTGCGCCACTCCTGGTCCCGCCCCTCACCTCGCTGCCCCCCTCACTCCGGCCGGCCGCCCCCCTTGGCCCGTGCCCGGCGACTTCTGGCCGCCCCCGCCCGGCGCCCCACCGTGGTTGCGCCCGTCGCCCCCTGTCCGCCTCGACAGGCGCCTACGCCCGCACCCGCACACGTGAGGCCAACGCCTGCTAAGGCCCTAGGCCATTGCCCAGTGGGGCCCCTAGCGCCCTGGCTTAAAAAAAATAAAGAGAAAACAGGGTTTTAAAAAATAATAATAATTTAATGAATTAATTAATTAAATTAACTAGTATTAATTAGCCTAATCACCGGATTAGTTGAACTGGAATTAATTAGCTAGACCTAGTCAATGACAGGAGGGCCCCACCCCCTGTTGACCAATCAACGTTGACTGGTCAACTAGGTCCCCCTGGCCCACATGTCATCCTCTGTGTACAGTTCTGTCTACACAGAGCTGGGTACACGTAGCAATTTAGATTTTATTTTCGAATTAAAATAATTCTAGAATATTATTCAAATCTTTAAAAAATCATAGAAAATAAACCGTTGCTCGGATGGAAAAACTTTGTACACGAAAGTTGCTCAAAATGACCAGACGGATGCAGATGCGCAACCCATTCGTCCGCCATGCATCCCTAGCATAGCGAACATGCAACTTTCCCCCTCCGATTCATCTGTCCGAAAACGCGAAACACCGGGGATATTTTCCCGGATGTTTCCCCCCTTCACCGGTACCACCTCGTACCGCGTCAAGTCACCCCTAGGACAACGTAATGCCGCATCTTGCTTTTTGTTACATTGGTTGCTCTGTTATTTATTGTGTCCCCTCTTCGTTTCTTCTTTCCGGTAGACCCTGAGACTGCCGGAGACCCCCAGTTCAACTACGGTGTTGACGACCCTCCTTCTTGCCAGAGCAACTAGGCCAGCCCCCCCCCCCCTTGATCACCAGATATCGCGTACTCTTCTCTCTACTCCTTGCATTAGAGTAGTGTAGCATGTTACTGCTTTCCATTAATCCTATTCTGATGCATAGCCTGTCATTGTATCTACAGTTGTTGATACCTTACCTGCAATCCTAAATGCCTAGTATAAGATGATAGTTTATCATTAGTGACCCTACATTCTTGTCCGTCTGCCATGCTATACTATCGGGCCATGATCACAAGGGAGGTGATCATAGGTATATATTATATATCTTATACACGATACATGTGATGACTAAAGATGGGTCGGCTCATAGAGTACCTGCGAGTGATTCACGGATTGGGGGCTGAAAGGACCTTTGTCCCGACGGCCCTCTAGGTGGATCTTTGTGGTGGAGCGACAGGGCAGGTTGAGACCACCTAGGAGAGAGGTGGGCCTGGCCCTGGTCGGCGTTCGCGATTACTTCAAAATAACAAGCTTAACGAGATCTTGGTATTTGATCTGAGTCTGGCCACTGGCCTATACGGACCAACCAACTACGTGGGAACCATTATGGGCGCTCGACGTCGTGGTATCAGCCGAAGCCTTTGTGATGTCAGCGACTGAGCAGCGCACGCCGGGTTGGACCGCGTAACGTAACTTCCTTTGTAATGGAGGTTGCTAGGTCTGCTCTCCGGCTGACCACGCAACGTGCAGGTGTGCAATGGGCGATGGGCCCAGACCTCTGCGCCATAGGATTTAGACCGGCGTGCTGACCTCTCTATTGTGCCTAGGTAGGGCTGCGACGTGTTGATCTTCCGAGGCCGAGGATGACCCAGAAAAGTGTGTCCGGACAAAGGGGATCGAGCGTGTTCGGAAATGTGGTGCACCCCTACAGGGAAGTTGATCTATTAGAATAGTCGTGTCCCTCGGTAAAAGGATGACCCGGAGTTGTACCTTGACCTTATGACAACTAGAACCTGATACTTAATAAAACACACCCTTTCAAGTGCTAGATACAAACTTAGTGATCGCTCTCTAAGAGGGCGACGAGGAGAGGATCGCCGGGTAGGATTATGCTACACGATGCTACTTGGTGAACTTACCATCTACTCTCTTCTACATACTGCAAGATGGAGGTGGCCAGAAGCGTTGTCTTCGACAGGACTAGCTATCCCCCTCTTATTCCGGCATTCTGCAGTTCAGTCCACATATGATACCCTTATTCCATTTGATACCAATGCATACATATGTAGTGTAGCTCCTTGCTTGCTAGTACTTTGGATGAGTAGTCACGGTTGCTTTGTTCCCTCTTTTCCCCCTTCCTATACCCGATTGCTGCGACCAGACGATGGAGTCTAGGAGCCAGACGCCACCGCTGACGATGACTCCTACTACACTGGAGGTGCCTACTACTACGAGCAGGCCGTTGACGACGACCAGGAGTAGTTTAGGAGGATCCCTGGCAGGAGGCCTGCGCCTCTTTCGATCTGTATCCCAGTTTGTGCTAGCCTTCTTAAGGCAAACTTGTTTACTTATGTCTATACTCAGATATTGTTGCTTCCGCTGACTCGTCTATGATCGAGCTCTTGTATTCGAGCCCTCGAGGCCCCTGGCTTGTAATATGATGCTTGTATGACTTATTTTATTTGTTGAGTTGTGTTGTGATATCCTCCCGTGAGTCCCTGATCTTGATCATACACGTTTGCGTGTATGATTAGTGTACGATTGAATCGGGGGCGTCACAAGTTGGTATCAGAGCCGACTACCTATAGGAATCCCCTTCCACACTCCTTGGCCAAAGTTGAGTCTAGTCATTTAAAAACTTTTACTAACATGGCTGTGTGGCTTATGGGCGCACGTCGCCACTTGGTGGTATTAGGATCTTTTATTTCTCGTCTATACTCTGGGACTCTGATGTCTGTACTATTCGGGTTAAATGATTTTACTAAATCCGACTCTAGGTTCTCGTAACTACTTCTCCCGGAGAGCCCTTTATAACAGATGATCGCCTACTGCACCAAAAGATTTTGAAGGTATTCTTCGATCATTCCTGAGACCCTTGTGCCCTCTTCCATTTCAATTTGCTACTATCGATATATCCATATGGATAACGACATACACTTGCTGTTCATATAATTACTCTGAGTTTCTCTTGTTGTTACAAGATGCATCAAATTGCTCTCCGACTTTTAAGAATCCCTTGTACCACTGCCTTTTAGTTCCTTGACGTAGAAATACCCCTACAGATAATTCCTTGGACTTATTGAGTATCCACTCATTCCCAGTTGTTCTTGTGTTCCACAAAAGACTTAGAAATACTATTTGATCTTTCGAAAATCCTCAACAGCCTGTTGTTCTTGGAATTCTTGCATACTTGCATTTCAGTTAATTCCATTGGTCTAGCAATTTACTTTAAAGAAAACCTTTGTGATTGTCATTCTGATCCTTTTGATTCAACATGTGTGTGAATGCACACAATCATCAGTTGTTCCCTGGAATTTGTCTTTCCGACTCAGACGTCATTTTAAACATGAGCTGGAGCTCGATCAGTCAAATTTTGCCATCGATTGTACCCCTAAGGCTATTCAACTTATCCATCCCTAATCAGAGCATTGCTTCGGATCCCTTATATTGGAATTGATAATTCCTTTGCATTTGAACTTTGAGTTAGTCAGTTGTTTCTATAAACTGATCTCCTCGCATTCCTCCTTCCTCTGGTTGAGTATCGATGCTCACATCAGATCCCTTGTGGACCACCAGATCCTTTATTGGATTTTATCCGACATCGTCCTTCATATTCTATAAGCTTGTGAGCCCTTCCTCAGATATATAATGCCTTTGGTAAATTGTATCCTCTGCTTTGTGAACCATGCTCTACTTTCGAGCTTCTATTATTTACTCCGAAGTTTGTGGTATGTGTTCCTAAGATGCCCTGATGGGTTGAACCTAAGCCTTCCCTAATCCGTGTGAACCCGAAAGATTTCATGGGTCATACTTATCTGGTATTGCACCAGGTAAAAATTTCAACAACTAATGTCATTTTCGAAATATGAGAGGTGAATGAAAGGTTATGCGTTGAACAAGTGGGAGTCGACCTTGAACCCTATGTTCATGCCCATGGACCCGATGTATACCTTATCATGGAAGATTCTCTTAAAATAATTATCCCCTTGTTATAAGTTCATCTTGTATGTGTGGACGTGGTTCCGACCATGTTTCTCCTTGGTTCCATTTCTCGTGCAAGTTTGAGCACTTGTCTTCTGCAGAGCATTACCCTAGTCCAACCTCTACTTTGATCTGTCATTGAGTATTACCCCCCTGGTATCTCGAGATTATCATGGAACCGCATAACTTCTTGTGAGTTCTTCATCAAGTGCTACATTCCCATTGATTCCAATTTTTCACAGGCTCTGAGTTATTAAACACTCAAAGACACCGATAACTGACTCATGTCCGCACAGTGATTAATCAACTCTTGAGGTGATAAACTCGATCACGTCATTCCTAGCCTGCTTGGCTATATCGTTGTCATGCCGATTTTAACTATGCTACCTGGTCCTTCATCTCAGAGCAAAAATTTCAACGGTGAGCTAATCTTACGTCGATCTTCCTCGTCATATCAATTGTCCTTGAAAAACAAGCTTGATTTCAAGTTTGTGTCGTACCTATGGTTTCAATAACTTTTCGCTTCATCATTTCGTTGACTTGATGTCATTGCCGATCGGTTACATCTTATTGAAACCTCTCGACAAATGTGTCATGATCATCATCAACATTCTGACGTCTTACATGATATCAATTGAATTCTTGATGAGAAATACCATCCTTGCCCCTCGATGACTTGTATTATCATCGATGACATCATTGCCTTCCGTCCGACACAAACTTGATCTTGTTATGGAGCTCCTTGCTATCCAGCTTATGTTATGTTCCACCTTGGATTATTATCATCTTTTATATCAAGGATGTTGTGAGAAATGCTACACCTCTTAACAATTCTTGTTATAGTATTACTACTCGCCATCTCCGTTCATTTCTTGGTCCCCGTGTGGTTTCTAATTGGAATATCGGCTATCGAACTTTGAGGTGTAAATTCAAAACTTCTAGCAACTTTATTGTTTGGAAGTGAATGGTCGATAGTTTCATTCTACTTATTTTGTTCATTTAGTCACCATTCTAACATTTATCGTGCGACCCAACCCATATTTCGGGTGCACCTTTCAATCAATGTTCAATTGTGTATGCTTTCCTTGAGCACACCATTATATCATTTGATCTAACAAATGTTATCTCCTTGTTCACATGATTTTGGAAACCCGTCTTTTTGGAAATCTGGAGGAATGGTCGCTGAGTCCATCAGCCACCTCCTCATCCTCTCCTTGGTTTAATGATGCACCCTGGTTTCAAAACTTGCTTCCATGGTTCATCTCCCGAGAATCTTAAAATGTCTTTGCGTCAACTGTGTTGCACCTTTCTTCTCAGGCATCCCGAGTCTGAGTTATCCTGACACCAATCAGACCAGAATCTCGGTCGGATATGATGGTTGGAACATATTTCCAGGAGTTATAACATTAGTATTTGACTCGATAAGGTGATGTTATGCCTAGCTCACCTGGCCGGAGGATCTATTGTTATAGTTTTCCTTTTTAGCCATGTTAAACACACTTCCATGAGAAAATTGTAAGACTTATTGTACCAGTTGTTCTTGGTGAATACTTCGTGTATCCAAAGACTGACCTTTGCTTGAAGACCATGTCAATGCTATCTCGAAGCAAGGTTGTGCTACTCCGATCATCAATACGAGCATTTGAAGCACAATGCTAAATTCTCTTTATCAATTATCCAAACACCGTTGTATGGGTAATATCATGAAATCTCTTTCACCTTTCCTAAAGGGTTTTCTATGTTATATCCTCTCATGGATATCATGCTCTGTTTGTCCTTGGGAAGGATATACCCCTGAATTTTGTGTTTAAACACATTTTCCTTTCAATTGTTCTATTTAATATGAAGATCACCTTTTCCTTTCCATTGTTTTGTTTAACCTTTTTGGTGATCTATATGATCTAAGTAGTAATATTCTTCTGCTTATGTAAACACGTTGGTGTACAACCGTGTCAGTAAGACCCTGTTGCTTTTGTTGATAGCATTCCGGTAACCACCGATGGACGAGAACTTTGCCTATTGGTCCTCCTCGTTCAACGAGCGAGAAAATGGTTCTCTTCGTCCCTCGCCCTTGGAACCGATGTTGTTGCCAACATAACTGACAGACTATCCTCTGACATACCTTGCTATCAAAACTGTGCAAGATGTCACCACCCCATCTACTTTTAACCCACAGGGTGGGCCCATAACCCACAGTTCCATAGGATCGAAACCTGACTCTCCGGTACAACCCTGTTTCTAATGGTTATTCCCCACACTTGGCTTCGTATATAATTCATGGGCCACCTTCCTAGTGATCTATTCTGGTATCAGACGCAATATGTATCTGCGCTGCTCTGGACCCCTTTCGCACGTTGTTTCAGGCATCGAACGATTACCTACCCGCTCTCGATATTTTCTAAGGTTTTCAATTCGAGAGTTACTTTCCCCCACCTTCCCCGATGTTATCTGCCAGATAGCCAACCTTGTAAGGTCCGTTCTCCCATAATAGTCACCCTTTATTCTTTCATAAGCAGGATGGAGTTCCTGAAGAAAGGATGTCTACTTCATCATGATGACCTGAAGCAGAGAAATGAAAACATCAAACGTAGTGGACCTACGTCTTCAAGAAGGGAAACCAAGACCGAGAAGATTCGTTAGGATTTCGTAACCAGACCTTTCCCCTTTGTTCCACCTCTTGAATCTCGGGATGAGATTTCTTGTAGTGGAGGAGAATTGTGACGCCCGGATAATCAAGCTACAGTAACCTCTGCTAATGATACCACTTCACCCCAATTACTGTTGCTAATTTCGCGTTAGTTCGAAACTGGTTCGGATTCAAATTCAAAATCAAGCAAACAATAAAAGTTTTCAAATATTAAAACTAAAATGTTCTGGATGTGTCAAATAATTCATAAGTAATATTGATGAAGAAACCAAGTTTTTATAAAATAGTTAAATGCTCTAAGATAATTAAAGTAGTGGGTTAATCAATTAATTATTGCCTTTTATAATTAGTAAAAATGTTAGGCTGTTTTATTTGGGTGCCATAATTAAAGGAGGTAGTAGTATTTCTTAGCTATGCTGATCTAGGAGCTATTTTGTTTTTTTAAGTTAAAGGTAAATTGAAACTATAGAGAAAAGAAAATAAACAGAAAAGAAAATGTAAAAGAAATAAAAAGAACCCTAGGCCAGAGCCAGCCAACTAGCCCGACCCATTTCCCCTCTCTCGGTCGTCCTCCTATTCCCCCGACTAGGGTCGCTACAGGGGGTGCCCTGCCGGACGAGCTCGATGGTGTTGGCGAGTGGATAAGAGGCCGCGCCCGCGTGCTCTCTCACTTCCCCTGGAACCCTAGCCACCCACTACCACCCAGATCCAGATCCACCTCTCCCCTCGCCTTTGGCTCAATTTTGAGCTCACAAACTCACACGGTCGAGGCTTCCCCGCCGTCGTTGACACGTCCACCAGCCTCTCCGGCGCTCGGGAGCACGTCCTGGGGGTTCGTCGTGTTCGTCCACGTCCGTTCAGGGCATTGGAAGAAGGCGGGAAGCTGCGTGGATGGAGCCGTCGACCTCTTCTTCCTCCTCTCATCTCCGTCGCGTACATCACCGGCCGTCGTCGTCGACTACCCCGAGCTCCGGCGCCTCCCCGACTCCACCTCGCGCACACTATTGCACGCCTACAGGGCCGGTGAGGCCCCGTCCTTCGTTTTCCCCTGTTTTCTCCTCTACCGTGCCCGTCCCGACGAAGTCAAGCTTTGGCCACCGCCATGGCCGGACCGCCGAAGCTTTTCTCCGTGCACGCCCTAACTGCGCTCCCCTATGTGCTCTGGCCGTCTCGTGCTCGCCTAGGATGTGCCTTAGCGCGCCAGCCCCCGTCCGGGCCGGGTCCTTTCTCACCCGCCCCCGCCCCCGTGCTCGTTGCCTGCTGCGCCTGCTGCTTGCCGCTGCTACTGTAAGCCGCCGCCGCATGTGCCCTTCCGCTGCCGCACCCGAAGCTCAGCTCCCACACGCGCGCTCCACTTCTCTCCCCTGCGCGTGTGTCGCCCGCGCCCTCTCGCCCCTGCTCCGCACTGCATGCGGCTTCGCTCCCTTGCTGCCACTGTTTTCTGCCTGCTCTTTTGCAGCCGCCTCTGCTGCTTTTGCTGCTCCCGTCACTGCACCATGCCTCCCCAGCCGCTCGCTGCGCTTCGGCTGCCGCCGCACTTTCCATCCCGCTCCGCCGTGGCACTCACCCTGCGTCGCTCTTGGTCCCGCCCCTCACCTCGCTGCCCCCCTCACTCCGGCCGGCCGCGCCCCCCCCCCTCACCTGGCCCGCGCCCGGCGACCTTGGCCGCCCCGCCCGGCGCCCCGTCGTGGTTGCGCCCGTTGCCCCCTGTGCGCCCCGACGGGCGCCTACGCCCGCACCCGCGCACGTGAGGCCAACGCCTACTAAGGCCCTAGGCCATTGCCTAGTGGGGCCCCCAACGCCCTGGCTTAAAAAATAATAAAGAAAAAGGGTTTTAAATAATTAATTAATTAATTAAATTAACTAGGATTAATTAGCCTAATCACTAGATTAGTTGAACTGGAATTAATTAGCTAGACCTAGTCAATGACAGGAGGGCCCCACCCCATGTTGACCAGTCAACGTTGAGCGGTCAACTGGGTCCCCCTGGACAACATGTCATACGCTACGTACACTTCTATGTACACAGAGCTGGGTACATGTAGCAATTTATATTTTATTTTCGAATTAAAATAATTCCAGAATATTGTTCAAATCTTAAAAAAAATCATAGAAAATAAACCGTAGCTCGGATGGAAAAACTTTGTACATGAAAGTTGCTCAGAATGATGAGACAGATCCGGATACGCAACCCGTTTGTCCGCCATGCATCCCTAGCATAGCGAACACGCAACTTTCCCCCTCCGATTCATCTGTTCGAAAACGCAAAACACCAGGGATACTTTCCCGAATGTTTCCCCCCTTCACCGGTACCACCTCGTACTGCGTCAGGTCACCCCTAGCACAACGTAATGCCACATATTGCTTTTTGTTACATTGATTGCTCTGTTACTTGTTGTGTTCCCCCTCTGTTACTTCTTTCCAGTAGACCCCGAGACTACCGGAGACCCCTAGTTCAACTACGGTGTTGACGACCCTCCTTCTTGCCAGAGCAACCAGGAAAGCACCCCCCTTGATCACCATATATCGCCTACTCTTCTCTCTACTGCTTGCATTAGAGTAGTACATCATGTTACTGCTTTCCGTTAATCCTATTCCGATGCATAGCCTGTCATTGTAGGTACAGTTGTTGATACCTTACCTGCAATCCTAAATGCCTAGTATAGGATGATAGTTTATCATCAGTGACCCTACATTCTTGTCCGTATGAAATGCTATACTATCGGGTCGTGATCACTAGGGAGGTGATCACGGGTATATATTATATATCTTATACATGATACATGTGATGACTAAAGACGGGTCGACTCATAGAGTACCCGCGAGTGATTCATGGATTGGGGGATGGAAGGACCTTCGTCCCGACGACCCTCTAGGTGGATCTTCATGGCGGAGCGACACGGCAGGTTGAGACCACCTAGAAGAGAGGTGGGCCTGGCCCTGGTCGGCGTTCGTGATTACTTCAAACTAACACGCTTAACGAGATCTTGGTATTTGATCTGAGTCTGGCCACTGGCCTATACGCACTAACCAACTACGCGAAAACAGTTATGGGCACTCGACGTTGTGGTATCAGCCAAAGCCTTCGTGACGTCAGCGATTGAGCAGCGTGCACCGGGTTGGACCGTGTAACGTAACTTTGTAATGGAGGTTGCTAGGTCTGCTCTCTGGCCGCCCATGCAACATGCAGGTGTGCAATGGGCGATGGGCCCAGACCCCTGCGCCATAGGATTTAGACCAGCGTGCTGACCTCTATGTTGTGCCTAGGTAGGGCTGTGACGTGTTGATCTCCCGAGGCCGGGCATGACCCAGAAAAGTGTGTCCGAACAAAGGGGATCGAGCGTGTTGGGAAATGTGGTGCACACCTGCGGGGAAGTTGATCTATTCGAATAGCTGTATCCCTTGGTGAAAGGACGACCTGGAGTTGTACCTTGACCTTATGAAAACTAGAACTGGATAATTAATAAAACACACCCTTTCAAGTGCCAGATACAAACTCGGTGATCGCTCTCTAACAGGGCGATGAGGAGAGGATCGCCGGGTAGGATTATGCTACACGATGCTACTTGGTGAACTTACCATCTACACTCTTCTACATGCTACAAGATGGAGGTGGCCAGAAGCGTAGTCTTCGACAGGACTAGCTATCCCCCTGTTATTCCGGCATTCTGCAGTTCAGTCCAGATATGATACCCTTATTCCATTTGATACCAATGCATACATATGTAGTGTAGCTCCTTGCTTGCGAGTAATTTGGATGAGTACTCATGGTTGCTTTGTTCCCCCTTTTCCCCCTTCCTATACCCGATTGCTGCGACTAGACGATGGAGTCCAGGAGCCAGACACCACCGCTGACGACGACACCTACTACACTGGAGGTGCCTACTACTAGGAGCAGGCCACTGACGACAACCAGGAGTAGTTTAGGAGGATCCTAGGTAGGAGGCCTGCGCCTCTTTCGATCCGTATCCCAGTTTGTGCTAGCCTTCGTAAGGCAAACTTGTTTACTTATGTCTATACTTAGATATTGTTGCTTCCGCTGACTCATCTATGATCGAACTCTTGTATTCAATCCCTCGAGGCCCCTGGCTTGTAATATGATGCTTGTATGACTTATTTTATTTGTAGAGTTGTGTTGTGATATCTTCCCATGAGTCCCTGATCTTGATCATACACATTTGCGTGTATGATTAGTGTACGATTGAATCAGGGGCGTCACAGATATGCTAGCTGATCTTTCTTGCTCTTCAGGAACACCTGAGATGCTTCCTCTACACTTGGAATCCTTGCAGCTTTCTCTGCCTTTGCTTTAGTTCTCTTCTCTTGTGCTTGTGCTGATGAAGGTTCATCCTCATTCTCATTCATCACAACTATGTTGTATTCAAATTCAGGGTACAGAGGTAGACGCTCGTTTTCCAACAAGTAGGTGCCTGTGCCCATCTTGGAGTTGATGATCACCTGAATATGTGGAGCATACCCACAAGATCTTTTCTGGTCTGCTGCTGTCCTCTTGATTGTCTCTACAATCAGACTCATGACCTTGAATTTTTGAGGCGCATCAAATATTTGCAGCAAGTTGATGGAATGTACTCTAACCATCTTGTGATCTCCAGACTTGGGTAGCAAAGTATGCCTTAAGATCGTGTTGATAGTGGGTAGACCAGACAACATATAGTGCACAGATCCAAGCTTGTGTGTCTCCAAAGCTTTATTATGGATCTCTTTGTACATGTTTTCCATGGAGTTGTGGTCTTTCTTCTTCTTGGCATACACATCCAAGTCATCCTCATGCTCTTCTGGGCATTAATCAGCTTGGCCCACTCTGCAGCAGTTGATTGGTACCTCGTACCTTCAGACATCCATACTATCCTTCCATCTGGATAGAAATGAGTAGTGGAGTAAAATTGCATAACTAGCTCATCATTTCGTTTGGTCAACTTTTGACCGACAAACTCATCAACTCCACAAGCTTTGAAGCTGTCTTGTACACCTGGGAAGTGATCTTCATTTTCTTTGATGTATTCCCAATCAACCCATCTCATGTGACAGACAATTGGCCTCTTGTCAAGCAGAATAGTCTCATAGAAGTCTTGTTGTTCTTTTGTGTGGAACCTATAGTCAACAGCGGTTCTCCTCCTCACAGCATAGGGACCAGACTGTCTCCACAATCTCAGTCCTGAATCCTTCCTGATATGCATGTCCTTAGCCACAGGATGAGCATCATTATGGTCTAGAATCTTGGGTTTCAGTTTTCTTAGCACAAGGGCTTCATCATCCTCTTCTTCAACTTCAGGCACTGGGGCCTTGTTCTTTTCTTCTGCAGGAATGTTTCTGGTGCTTCTCTTGGGCTTAGAGGGCTTCTGAGATTGAGCTGTTGCTTTGGGAGCAGTTTTGTGCTTTGATGTGGCAGCCCCTGACTTGATATCATCTTCTTCCTCTTCCTCTTCTTCTGTTGGATCTTTAAACATGGAGGATCTCCCAAGGAGTCTAGCAGTGGTTTTATTGACCTTCTCCTTCCTCTTCTTGCCATCTCCAGCCTCTTTGGGTTCAAGAGTGAACTCCATAGTTTCTTGTGGAGGCTCTGGCCTTAGACATAGGAATCCTTTTTGCTGGTGCCTTCTTATGTAACCCTATCTTGGTTGTTGCAGCTGTGCCATACTCTTTCTTCAGCACCTTCTTCTTGGAGCTGACTTCCTCCTCAGTAGGCACATAGTCCTCATCTTCAGAATCTGAGGTTTTCTTCTTCCTTGACCTGGTGGCTGCTTTGGGAAAGTTACTGGGAGTGCTCCTGTTGCCATCATCTGAGGTACTTGAGGGACTAGTGCCCTCACTCAATTACACTTGCTCTTTAGATCTATTCTGACTGTCACTCTGGTCAGACATCTTGGCAGTTACACTGACAGCAAACATATGAATAGATGTAGATGAGGTAGAGTGGATGAGCATCACAAAGTGCAGAGTTTTGCAAAACAAATGAGTCATAAACTAAGTTTTAGTTTTTCGTAGAAAGAATTTCGGACCTACCAATTTGTTAAACTCGGTGATACCGAAGCAATTTTTGGAACCTAAACTAGTGAACTCGGTCAAACCGAGTCACAGTTTGGTGGCATCGAGACTGCTAGGGTTTCACAGAAAATAAAACTCGGTCATACCGATTTGCAATTTTCGGTCAGACCAAAAACGCATGTGCAATGGCCTAAGCCAAATCGGTGAGACTGATTTCTACAACTCGGTCGGTCCGAGATGAGTTCGGCCGAAACCTAACCCTAAATTTTCGAATCAAACCTAACCTAAAGGATGTTTTCTGTGGATAGATTGTTCTCATACGTGGTAAAGATCATGGCAAAGCAATGTGCTATGAATCGGAGTTAGGGAATAATACAAAGAATCAAACCCATACCCTAGTTCAATGGGAGTTTTCTATGGCAACAATGACAGAGAGAATTCCGTTGACGGCGATGGAAACCAGCGGCGGAGGTCGCTAGTGGCGAGGAGACGATCCAGAGACCTGAGGAGGTGGAGCAGGACACACGAGTGGGTTCAGGAGTTTGAAGAAATTTCCAAAATCTCATCCGTGGGTTTATATATCCCGACCCTGTCGGTGTGACCGAGTGGAACTACTCGGTGGCACCGAGATGCCCAATCGCAAGCAGTTACGGCAACTTGGTGTGACCGAAAAGTTCAAATCGGTTGCACCAAGATGGAAAACCTAGATCAACTTAGTGAAGTCGGTGTGACCGAAGTGGATGACTCGGTCACACCGAAACGCACAAAGAGGTTTTGGAAGTTTAAGTCTATGACGAATCAGGGACTTCGAGTGCTCCTCACACAGAGTGGTTCGAATCTGACTTGATCAAACTTTGTGATGTAGCATGAATAGAGTTTGAGACAAGAAAATCATAGATAGCTAGAGGAGGTTCTTAGGCATTCTTGTCCATCCACTTGGTAAAAGAGAAAATGCCAAACAATCAAAGCAATAAATAGATGTCCTCGAATGAGTAAAATATGCAACGAACATGCTCACACAATAAAATGGCAAATGAAATATGTGACAAAGCATGCACAATCACTCTAGCATCTATCAAGCAATTGGCGAAGACTAGGTCATCTATATATCAGTATATTGACTAGGAGTCAAATGAGAGCATTTGATTGTAGGTCATACTCATCATTCAAGCACAAGTGGGGTTGCCACTTTTTCATAAAGCATTGTTGTGCTCACACCTTTAGAGTTGCTTTAGCTCAATTGATTAGAGTAAAGCTCCCTCTATATGTGATACCCCCCCTAAGAGGGATGAACTAACCTTGGTTTTTGTCGATGATGACTTCATGTAGGTGTTGAAGATGTAGATGCTCAATGTTGATGTAGATCAGTCGGAGCAATCAATTGGAGAGTTGCACTTTCAATACCTACACGGGTTAGTCCCACAAGGAACAAACAAGGATATCCATAGACATAGAGTGATGTTCACATAAGATGATGTCCATGAAAGCATTAGGTTACCTTGTCCCTTGTCTCACCAACAAGAGGGTTTGTGACTCCTATAACTAGTGCAAGATGTGGAAGTTGTTTGCACATGTCCTTGCCAAAAGATATGAGTGAAGTATGTTGGCGGAGTCATTCTCAAGAACTCTCTAGTCCTTCTTCTTCGGGATCCACATCATCTTGATGGGAATCCTTGGAGTTGTAGTCGTACTTGAGGTAGTAGAACTTGATGTAGTCTTGGGAACCCACTTGACCAAGGCCTTGGGAGCTTCTTCAAATGCATCAATCTCCTCTTGAAGCTTGTCCTTGCCTTTTTGCTTGTGGTATTGTGGTGGAAGATCATCTTGAGCTTGTGTCCCTTGGAAAGAAGTAGGATCATACTTCTCTTGTTGAGGAACAAACTTCCATTGGCATTGAACTTCCGTTCAAAACCAATTCCTTCATTCTTCCGGTGTCTTCCTTTCTTGCGTACAATTTCCTCAAATTGCTTACTCACGGCAAGGCTCTTGTAAACACCTTTCTCCATAATTCCCTTCAATAAGCTATTTTCTTGCTCAAGTGTAACTTGGCTAATAGAATCATTAGTGGAATCAAGAGAACTACTAGAAGCAACAACATTAGATTTAACATGATTATTGTTACTACTAGATGAAGAATCTTTCTTACTCTTATTGCTAGATTTAACTTGTGGCATGTAAGTAGACAATAGTAAACACTTGGCAATGTAAGAAGAACTTTTCTTGCGAAGATCATCATTGATTACCTTTAAGAACCTATGCTCTTGCTCAAGGTTGAGATTTTCAAAGCATAACTTCTCATGAGTCTTTAAAAGTCCTCGATGATCTTCCAAGGTAGTTTCATGAGCTAACTTAACAGTGTTTAGTTCTTTAGTTAGATGCTCAATCTCCTTCTTATCATCGTCATTCGTTTTATCTTGATTAGCATGATTAATATCATAGTTTTCATAACTAGAGTTGTCAACAAGTAAATCATCATCTCCTAGCAAATCATCTTCATCACTATTGAAATCAACATATTCGGGGTGTGATACCTTTGGGCCTTTAGCCATGAAGCATCTTCCATTTCCTTCATTTGGTGAGTCAAATATGTCACAGGAGTTGGTTGACACAAGTGCTAGACCGGCAACACCTTCATCTTGAGTATATTCGGATTCAGAGTGATAACTTCTCTCGGAATGATTGTCGGAGTCGGAGGCGGATACCCATTCACCAACATGAGCATGATATCTTCATTTTGTGTAGATCCTCGATGACTTGTCCTTTCTTCCCGAATCATTGCTTCTCCGTGATGTTCTTCGTTCATAATGATCATCTGTACTCCTTCTCTCTCTTGGTGGTGATTCTTCTCTTCTACTTCTCCTTTTTGCATGAATCTTCTCTTCTTTTGTAGGGAGCCGTACACTCATTGAAGTAGTGTCCGGGCCTTCCACAATTGTAGCAATTACGTTCACGACTCGAAGATCTTTTGTCATTGTAGGACCTTGACTTGGAACTTCTTTCCTTGCTTCTACTCTTGTAGAACTTGTTGAAGTTCTTCACCATTAGGCTCAATTCTTCATTGAAGTTATGTTTCTCACTTGATGATGTGGTAGCATCACATGAGGCTTTGTAAGCACCACTTGACTTGTTGTGAAGCTCTTCCTTATCCTTGAGTGACATCTCATGAGCAACAATCCTTCCAATGACTTCCGTTGGCTTGAGATCTTTGTAATTGGGCATCATTTGTATCAATGTACACACGGTATCATATTTTCCATCCAAGGCTCTTAGGATCTTCTTGATGATGAATCTATCAGTCATCTCTTCACTTCCTAAGCCAGCACTCTCATTTGTGATGAGAGCAAGCCTAGAGTACATTTCAGCGACACCTTCACCATCCTTCATTTTGAACTTGTCAAGTTGACTTTGAAGCACATCCAATTTGGATTCCTTGATGGAGTTGGTACCTTCGTGCATATCAATCAAAGTATCCCAAATTTCCTTTGCATTGTCAAGACGGATGATTTTGTTGAATTCTTCGGGGGACAATCCATTGAAGAGGACATCGCAAGCTTGAGCATTATATTGCAACATCTTCAAGTCTTCCGCGGTAGCTTCACGGTTCGGTTCTCTCCCATCAAAGAATTCACCTTGCAAGCCAATACACACAATAGCCCAAACGGCGTGGTTATGTCTAAGAATATGCATTTTCATCTTATGCTTCCAACTAGCAAAATTAGTACCATCAAAGTAAGGACCTATACGGTGGTAATTTCCCTCACTAGACGCCATACTCTCCTAGGTTGTGAAACCAATGCTGTAATCACAAAAGCTATGGAAATCAAGGCAAATGGAGACCAAAGCTCTGATACCACTTGTAGGATCGAAAGTATGTCTAGAGGGGGGGTGATTAGACTACTTGACCAAATAAAAATCTAGCCTTTTCCCAATTTTAAGTCTTGGCAGATTTTAGCAACTAAGTACTAGTCAAGCAATCAACCTACACATGCAAGTCTAAGAGTATAGCAGTGGAATGTAAAACATTTCACATGAAGGTAAAGGGAGGAGTTCAGAGGGAGCAAATGCAATGTAGACACGGAGATTTTTGGCGTGGTTACGATAGGTGGTGCTATCGTACATCCATGTTGGTGGAGACTTCAACCCATGAAGGGTAATGGTTGCGCGAGTCTACAGAGGGCTCTACCCAGGAAGGGTCCACAAAGAAGCAGTCGACGTTCTAGGAACGGGGGTCCCCAGACTTGCCTGCCTGCGGCCCACGGCGTGGCTGAGCTGGCAGGCCTGTACGGCCCATCTTCATCGACAAGGTATTCAAGACCCTCGCGAGGCGGACGATGCAATACCTCCTTAGAAGCGGCCTCGCGAGGCAAGCTCACGATGGGCGGAGAGATCAAGGGAAGGAAAACCTCGTGAGGTCCTAGTGACGTGAGCCATGACGATCGAGACCAGGCAGGCGCTAGTGCGCAGTGTCCTTGCTTCCTCTTTGGTGCCAAGGGCGCAAGCACAGGCGCGGAGTACCGAGGCATCAAGGAAATGTTTTCATATTGGTGCAACAATACCAAGACCAGCAGGACGGTAAGACGGAGGTCACCATGGAGCCCAAGGCGGCGTCACCACCAGAGCCTTTTGTAGGCGAAGACAACTTTTGTCAGGATAAGCTGTACTAGTTGTCCCATTTCAAATTGGCCGTTGTTGGCTCCCTTCCTGCTCAATATTTGGGGAGAGTGTCAGGGCCTATCTAAGTAGAACTAGCCACCAAAGTAGAGGGGGACTGAGACAAGGACAGATCATCAAGATCATCCCTAACCACACAAGTTCACCAAGCACCAGAACACCTCAACCTCAAGAGGCTGTTGTTCCCCTTGTACTGTTCATCATCAGCCCAAGAGGCAATCCACCACCACCACACTGGAGTAGGGTATTACACCACAACGGTGGCCCGAACCAATATAAATCTTGTGTCTTTGTCTTGTGAGTTCGTCGAGTTCATCCGCTTGATCTTGGTGAGCTAGGGCATGGATCAATAGGGAGAAAACCTTCGCACGCACCCCAGTGTTCGAACCTCGAGGGTTTTGCCAGTACCCGTGATCCGACCTTTGGTGTGCCAGGTAGAGGGTGTGCCGTAGCTTCTCTTCTATAGACTTGCGCTTCATCGCCACCGCGCTTCGCCCACATGGCAGGCGCCCTACCACCGACTCCGACAGCCAGCATCGACGACGGGGCAAGGGGGCTCCGAGCCCTAGCCCCCGCCCTGCGGCGGGTGCGGTGGCCACCCAAGTTCAAGCCGGAGATGCCGCCACACTACGACAGTGCGGCGGACCCGTCCACTTTCCTTCTGGCATACGAGGAGGCCGTCCTCGAGGCCGGGGGTGATGACAAGGTCATGGCCAACTGGCTTCCCATGGCCCTTGCCGGCGAGCCGCGCGCCTGGTTGTTCAACCTTCTCGGATCCATGGTGGCGTCTTGGGAGGAGCTGCACGACCTCTTCACTGCATGCTATGCGCCACCGGTGCACCACGCGGTCGCGGCCCTGCTAGGTGGCTCACAGGCGCCGCCTTCAGATTGCCACATCAAGCCGTTCCTCCGCCAGATTGGTGCCGCTTATAAGTGCTCGGGGGCTCCGCCGGGCTAGGCCGCGCCTGAGGCCGACCTCATCTTCAGCTCAGAAGACCACCCCGTCACCACCACCGGCTCAGGCATGCTTCCGATGCTCTGCACGCCCACCATCTTCAACATGGCCGTCAGCAAGACCCTCATCGACGGTGGTGCTGGCCTCAACTTGCTCTCCATGGAAGCATTCACCCTTCTTCACGTGCCACTCGAGCGGCTCAACCTCAGCAAGCCTTTCTCAGGAGTTGGTGTTGGCGCTGCCCGCTCCCTGGGGCAGATCCGCCTTCCCGTCACCTTCGGCATGCGCAACAACTACCGCACCGAGCTGGTCGACTTCGACATTGCACACATCGGCCTCCCGTACAACTCCATCCTCGGGTACCCAACTCTGGCCCAGTTCATGGTGGCGACTCATCCAGCCTACAACCTCGTGAAGATGCCTGGAAGCAAAGGTGTCCTCATCGTCAAGGGGGACAGCAAGGAGGCCGTGATGGCGCTCAAACTTGCCTTCAGGACCGCTGCGGCGGCGCAGCCCGTCGGCGCCAGTGCCCCTGAGGCTGAGGAGGCTGCGCCAACCAAGAAGAAGCAGCTGTTCACCCAAGACAAGGCAGAAACCAAGTAGGTGCCGGTCGACGAGGACGGCTCCTTAGGAGCCACCTTCACCATAGGTGCTGGCCTCAACCCCAGCCAAGAGGAAGCATTGGTGAAGTTCTTGCGCGCGAACAAGAATATATTCGCATGGGAGCCCAATCAGCTGGTGGGGGTCCCGAGAGAGGTGATCCAGCACCACATAAGGGTATGCCCCAATGTGTGACCTATGAAGTAGCGAGCAAGGAGGAAGTCCACCGAGAAGGAGGCCTTAATCGTCCAAGAGACCCGCAAGTTGGAGGTGGCAGGTGCCATTCGTCAGGTCAGGTACCCGAATGGCTGGCGAACCCCGTCGTAGTGCCGAAGAAAGGCAGGAAGGAACGAATGTGCATCAAATTCACCAACCTTAACAAGGCGTGCCCTCAAGATCCGTTCCCTCTCCCGTGCATCGACCAGGTCGTCGACTCCACCACCGAGTGTGACCTACTGTGCTTCCTGGATGCGTTCTCAGGGTATCACCAAATCAAGATGGCGGTGGAAGATGTAGAGAAGACAGCCTTCCTGACCCAATGTGGGGTGTACTGCTACACCTGTATGCCCTTCCGACCGTGCAATGCGCGGGAGACCTTTCAGCAGCTGATGCACATCGCTTTAGGGCGGCACCTCGGGTGGAACACGTAGGCCTGCGTCGACGACATTGTGGTGAAGTCTCGGGAAGCGGGAACCTTGATCCGAGACCTGGAGGAGACCTTCGAAAGCCTGTGGTAGGTGAACTTACGGCTTAACCCGAAAAAGTGTGTGTTTGGTGTCCCTTTCGACAAGCTGCTAGGGTTCCTCGTGTCACACAGGGGGATCGAGGCGAACCCGAAGAAGAACAACGCCATTGAGGACATGAGCCCACCACAGACCCTCAAGGAAATGCAGAAGCTGGCTGGTCAGGTGACTGCATTGGGGCGCTTCATCTCCAAGCTAGGAGAGTGCGCCTTACCCTTCTTCAAGCTGATGAAGAAGAAGGGCCCATTCGAGTGTACTCCGGAGGCCGACAGAGCCTTCCAATACCTCAAGAGATACCTGACCAACCCTCCGGTGATGGTGGCGCCATGGCCTCTTAAGCCTCTAGTACTTTATCTTGCTGCCACCCCATACTCCGCCAGCGCTGCGCTAGTGGCGGTTCGGGAGGAGCACCAGGCCAAGAGCGCGCCGCGCCAAGCTACGCCGCCAACCGAGATGACGCAAGAAGGTGCAGCAAGAGCCATAGCGGCAGCAACAAAAGACCAAGCTCGGCAGGACGACATCGTAGAGACTCCCGCAAGCAATTAGGCGCCAGGGGTCCCGCCACCTCAGGAGGCACCCCAGCTTTCACAAGATGCGGGCCTCACCAACACGCCGGTCCTCGTCGAGCACCCGGTGTATTCCGTCAGCATGGTGTTGAGGGACGCGAGGGCACGATATCCCATGCCTCAGAAGCTCCTTCTCGCGCTCCTGGTGGCCTCGCGCAAGTTGCAGCACTACTTCCAAGGCCACCCTATCAAGGTCGTCTCATCCTACCCATTGGAGAGGGTGCTCAGGAGCCCCAACTCTGCTGGAAGGAAGCTGAGTGGAACATCGAGCTATACGCGTTCCAGTTGGAGTTCAGCACTACCAGGGTCATCAATGGAGCAGCGCTTGCTGAATTTGTGGCAGAATGGATGGATGCCCCGGCACTTGAAGTGGGCGAGGACTGGTCCACCTCGCTGTATTTTGATGGTGCCTTCACGCACCAGGGCGCGGGAGCTGGAGCAGTACTCATCTCGCCCGCGCAGCACAAGCTTTACTACGCTGTGTATCTCTGTTTTCAGTAGGGCGAGAAGGTCTCCAACAACATCGCAGAATACGAAGGCCTCATAGCTGTCTTGAAGGCCGTGGAAGCTCTAGTGGTAAATCGCCTCACCGTTAGATGCGATTCACAGCTCCTAGTCAACTTCTCCAACAAAGTAGATGAGCCATAGGACGAGCACATGGAGGCGTACCTCGTAGAGGTATGTAAGATGGAGAAGCAGTTCCTATGCCTGGAGGTGCAGCATGTGCCCCGTGGCACCAACATGGAAGCCGATGACATCAGCAGGAGGGCATCCAAGTGGCAGCCCTAAGAGCCTGGCATCTTTGAGGAGCGGCTCTTCAAGCCGTCAGTGACGCTACCACTTTCAAGCACGGCACGGCCTCGGGAGGAGCTCCCACAACCGCCTGCCATGGGAGCCCCAGCCTGTGGCCCAACCTCAGGAGCTCGCTTGCACTTGGCGCTCGAGCCCCAAGAGGGATGTTGGACAAAAGAATTCAAGGAATATCTGAGGCAAGGGGCGCTATCGGAGAAGGAAGGGGACGTAGAGCGCGTGGCCCGGCAAGCCACCGCATACTGCATCCAGGACGGTGAGTTGTACAGGAAGCGACCAAATGATGTTTCGCTGCGTTGCATTTCCAGGGACCAGGGGAAGGAGTTGCTGATTGACATACACGGTGGGGACTATGGACACCACTCGTTGTCATGGACTCTTGTCGGCAAGGTGTTCCGCAGTGGATTCTACTGGCCCACGGCGCTCAACGACGCAGCTGAGCTGGTGAAGTCCTGCGAAGCTTGCTAGTTCCACGCCAAGTAGATGCATCAGCCAGCTCAGGACCTCCAGACTATATTGCTCAAATGGCCATTCGAGGTCTGGGGGCTGGATATCTTGGGCCCATTCCCTCGAGCGCCAATGGGCTACCGCTACCTCTACGTCGCCATCGACAAGTTCACCAAGTGGGTGGAAGTTGAAGTCGTCTGCACCATCCCAGCTGGTTCCGCAGTTAAGTTCATCAAGGGCCACGTGAGCCGTTTCGGGGTCCCCAAACGCATCATCACCGACAACGGCTCGCAGTTCACAAGTAACCTCTTCAAAACATACTGTGCTAACCTTGGAACGCAGATCTGCTATGGTTCGGTGGCGCACCCCAGGAGCAATGGCTAGGCTGAACGCGCCAACATGGAGGTCCTGAGAGGACTCATAACCAGGGCCTTCAAGAAGAAGCTCGAGGCCTGTGGCAGGGGCTGGCACGATGAGCTCCAGCCCCTGCTATGGTCCATCCGCACCACCGCTGCTAAGCTAACGGGCGACACCCCGTTTTTCCTTGTCTATGGAGCCAAAGCGGTCCTCCCTCATGAGGTCAAGCATCGCTCTGCACGGGTCCTGGCGTTAGATGAAATACTGCAGGATGCCACGCGGGGATGGACCTCGTACTTGGGGAGGAAGATCGCCGCGAATCTGCACTGAGGGTGGCAAGGTATCAGCAGGCACTACGGCGATACCACTATCAAAACATCCGCTCCAGGACACTCGAGGTAGGCGACCTCATACTGAGGTGGTTCCTCTCCAGGGAAGGGTTGCACAAGCTCTCACCCATGTGGGAGGGCCCGTTCAGGGTCGTCCATATCTCCAGGACTGGCGCCGTGCGCCTGGAGACACAGGACATGGTGCCCATCCAGAACACCTCGAACATCCAGCACCTCTTGAAGTTCTACCCAAGAAGCAATGCCCAGTGCCTGTGAAGTAAGGCCCAGTTCCTGTGAAGAAAGGTACAGTGCCTGTGAAGCAAGGCCCAGTGCCTATGACGCAAGGCCCAGTTCCTATGAAGAAAGTCCCAGTGCCTGTGAAGCAAGGCCCAGTGCCTGTGAAGCAAGGCCCTGTGCCTGTGAAGAAAGGCCCAGTGCTTGTGAAGAACGCTCGGTGCCTGTGTAGAATCGCTGCCCGTGACACTCTCACGTAATAATGAGTGGGGCTGTACACACCCCGGAGTCTCAGGAGTGCCGCCCTCGGGCCTCGGGGGCTCCCTCCCACACCTAGTGGCAGCATTTAGCTCGGCGCTGGTGAGAAGACTTGAAGACTAGACTAGGTGCCGGACGCGGCTTTTCATTTGCTTTCCGTAGTTGGCTCGCCTTCTCTAAATCGAAGTTTTCTTTTGGTGTTCCTTGCTGATTTGGTTCAGTTGCCTTTTGCCGCCTTTTCCGAATCTAGTTCGCTTATGTTCTCTCTCTCGCATACCTCGTGAGGGGGCTAGGCAGGCGGCTTCGCGAGGGTTTCTTCCTCCTATATTGGTCCTTCTCTCTACCTTCGGTCTGTTTTCTCGTGAGGCACCTTCATTCGAGCCCACAAGCCGGCACACTCCCAATCCGTGCCCCTCGGGTACCGTGATATGAAGCTCTTGGTTAAGGCTCGAATGAATGATAAGTCTCCTAGCGAGCTTCCTAACAATTTTTTTGCAGTTCCGGAGCAACCACTAAGCCAAGACGGACACGAGGAAACGAGTGCCTCGTAAAGAAGAGGCTGCCCCGAACGCGCCAGGCTAAGTTATATCCGCACAAAATAACAAGCATAGCGTAATGATTAAGGAATCACAGTTCGATACATGCCCCTCCGGGCCCATACTGGTTTCATTTTGATGCATGAAAGAAAAGAGGAACAAAACAAAAGTGGTGTTGCAGTGAACCATGGGGGCAGGCCTCCAGCGACGTCCGAGCTTAGCGGAATCCCTCCTCGCGCTTCACGGAGGCGCGACGACGAGACGACCCGCTACCACCTTCGAAGGGAGCACGGCGGCATGGCGGCCTGTCGTATCCGCCGCTGCTGGAGCTTTCGCCAAGAGAAGAGCCACCGTAGCTGGACGAGGCACGGCCGGCGAGCTCGCCCTCGTCGCGGCCGTCGCCGAGACCGAGCACCTCCTCTCCGTTGTTCGTCTCGGGGTAGCACCCGGCGCGGCAACCATCTTCCACAAACACCCTCACGTAGAGGGTCACATCACCATCATACTTGAAATGGAGGGAGCACCGCCTGCCCAGGCCGCGCGCGCGGGCGAACGTCTGCCAACCATGTGCCAGAGCTATGTTGCCCGCGGCGGAGACTTCAACCGCGACCCAGGAGGCCCTGCTGCAGCAGCCGTCCACCTACAGCCCGAGCCCGCCTGGACCAGAGGCCGGCAGCTCGTCAATGAAGAAGCGCAGAAGCTAAAGCCAGTTGTCGCCCGGATCCTCCGACCAGACAACGAACTCCGGCAGCACCTCTGCCAAGTGGAAGCGTGGCCGGGGAGGCCGCACAACCACGGCACGTCTCACCTCATCGACGGGGCTGCCACGACCGGAGCGACCCCCACCATGCTCGGCGGCGCCACCCCGGGAGTGGGGGGCCACGACAGGAGTCGTGGTGTGCTTGCGGGGACGGCCGCGTCCCCGCTTGGGCGCCGGGGAGCCGGGCCCCTCGCGAGGGGCCTTTCCTTTCTCCGCGGCGGAGAACCTCTTCGACGGCGCCATTGGAGTCGGTGGTGGAGCAGAGGAGGAAGAAGAAGGAAGAATTGGAGAAGTGGGGGACGGGGGCTCCGCCCCCTTCCTCATTTATACCAGAAGAAGGCCAACCAGCGCCGCCCACGATCATAGGTAATGATGGTTTTCCTTGCATGTCGCAGGGACTTGTCAAGACGGACAGTTGCTGAGGCAGCATGGGGAAGCGGAGACACCCACATCCAATCAACCGCCAGGCGTCAACCGAGGCCGCAGGCTTTTTGGGCCCGCGGCGCTCCGCGCTTGACCTTTGGCTTCGCCTTGAAGCCAAGCCCGAGCGCGCCTTGGGCCCGTGGGCTACTGTCGGCGTTCTGGGAATGGGGGTCCCTAGACTTGCCTGCGGCCTACAGCGTGGCTGAGCTGGCAGGCATGTATGGCCCATCTTCATTGACGAGGTATTCAAGACCCTCGCAAGGGGCCAAGCGTCGCGAGGCGGACGGTGCAAGACCTCCGTAGAAGCGGCCTTGCCAGGCAAGCTCACGAGTGGCGAAGAGATCAAGGCAAGGCAAACCTCGTGAGGTCCTCGTGACGTGAGGCACGACGATCGAGACCAGGCGGGTGCCAGCGCGCGTAGTGTCCTTGCTTCCTCTTTGGTGCCAAGGGGGCAAGCGCAGGCGTGGAGTACCGAGGCATCAAGGAAAGGTTTCCATATCGGTGCAACGAGACCAAGACTAGCAGGACGGAAAGACAGAGGTCACTATAGAGCCCAAGGTGGCGTCACCACTAGAGCCTTTTGCAGGCGAAGACTACTTTTGTCAGGATAAGCTGTACTAGTTGTCCCCTTCCAAATTGGCCGTTGTTGGCTCCCTTCCCGCTCAATATTTGGGGAGAGGACCAGGGCCTATATAAGTAGAACTAGCCACCACAGTAGAGGGGGACTGAGACGAGGACGGATCATCAAGATAATCCCCAACCACATAAGTTCACCAAGCACAAGAACAACTCAACCTCAGGAGGCTGTTCTTCCCCTTGTACTGTTCATCATCAGCCCAAGAGGCGATCCACCACCACCACACTGGAGTAGGGTATTACACCACAACAGTGGCCCGAACCAGTATAAATCTTGTGTCTTTGTCTTGTGAGTTCGTCGAGTTCATCTGCGAGATCTTAGCGAGCTAGGGCGTGGATCTATAGGGAGAAAACCTTCGCGCGCACCCCAGTGTTCGAACCTCGACGGTTTTGCTGGAACCCGTGATCCGACAGAAGCAACCTTGTCTATCCCACCATGGCCATTGACCACAAAGGACTTGCCTCACTAGGTTAGATCTTCACGAAGTAGGTGATCTCCTTTCCCGTCCAAACTCCTTGGTTCAACTCCATAATCTTATCGGAGGCTCCCAAGTGACACCTAACCAATCTAGGGGACACCACTCTCCAAAAGGTAATAGACAGTGTGTTGATGATGAACTCCTTGCTCTTGTGCTTCAACACTCAGCTCTCTCTCACTGATTTGGATTTGGTGGAAAGATGATTTGAGTGGAAAGCAACTTGGAGAAGGCTAGAGATAAAGATTCATATGGTTGGAATGGAATATCTTGGTCTCAGCACATGAGTAGGTGGTTCTCTCTCAGAAAATGAATGTTGGAAGTGTAGGCTTGTTCTGATGGCTCTCTCCATGAATGAAGAGTGGTTGGAGGGGTATATATAGCCTCCACACAAAATCTAACCGTTACACACAAATCACCAAACTCGGTGGGACCAAATAATGAAACCCGGTCAGACTGATTTAGTTCAAAATGTGAACGTTAGGATTTTCGGTGGGACCGACATGTCAACTGGGTGTGACTGATTTCATTAGGGTTAGGGCATAACGCAATCTCAGTGAGACCAATTTCACAAACTCTGTGGGACCGATTTTGGTAATAAGCTAACTAGAGAGTTGGTCAGGCAAACTCGGTGGGACCGATTCGCTCATCTTAGTGAGACTGAAATGTTACGGAGGGGAAATAGAGAGTTTGCATTATGAACTCGGTTGGACCGATCGCTCATCTTGGTTGGACCGAAACGTTACGAAGGGAAACAGAGAGTTTGTAGTCCCATCTCGGTGAGACCGAGATCCATATCGGTAAGACCGAAGTGTCTAGGGTTTGTGGCAGTAGCTATGTCAAATGAACTCGGTGGCGCCGGATAGAAAATTTCGGTGGGGCCGAGTTTGACTTTTGGTTTGGGACATAGGTGGATATGAGAAAGTGGTTGAGGGCTTTTGGAGCATATCACTAAGCATTTTGAGCAAGTAAGCCATTAAGCAACACCTCATCCCCTTTTAATAGTATTGGCTTTTCCTATGGACTCAATGTGATCTTGTATCACTAAAAGTAAAATGTAGAGTCTTGAGCTTTAGAGTTTGAACCAATCTTTTGTCCTTAGCATTTTGAGGGGTTCACATTTCTAATCCATGCCATGCCAAACATTGAGCTTTCCTAAAATATTTATCTTGAAATAGCATTAGCTCAATGAGCTATATGTTGTTAATAATTACCAAAACCACCCAGGGATATTTGCACTTTCAAAGGAGTAGATGATATTATTAGACGTTGTGTACCTGAGCATGAACAGGAACAAATCATACAGAAATGTCACTCCGAAGCTTATGGAGGACATCATGCGGGAGATAGAACTACTCGCAAGGTATTGCAAACTAGTTTTTATTGGCCTACTCTCTTCAATGATGCCCGTAAGTTTTTTATCTTGCGATGAGTGTCAAAGGATAGGTAATATTCGTAAGTTTCAAGAAATGCCTACGAATTATTCACTTGCTGTTGAACCATTTGATGTTTGGGGTTTTGATTACATGGAACATTTTCCTTCTTCTAACACACATATTTTGGTTGCTGTTGATTATGTTACTAAGTGGGTAGAAGCTATTCCAAGTAGTAGTGCTGATCATAACACTTCCATTAAAATGCTTAAAGTAGTTATTTTAACAAGGTTTGGTGTCCCTAGATATTTAATGACTGATGGTGGTTCACACTTTATTCATGGAGCTTTCCGTAAAATGCTTGCTAAATATGATGTTAACCATAGAATTGCTTCACCCTATCATCCTCAATCTAGTGGTCAAGTTCAACTTAGCAATAGGGAAATAAAGTTAATATTACAAAAAACTGTCACTAGGTTGTTGGCGTTCTGGGAACGGGGGTACCCAGACTTGCCTGCCTGTGCCCAGAGCGTGGCTCATCCTGTGGCCTGGTATGGCCCATCTTCATCAGCAAACACTCAAGAACCTCGCGAGGGGCCAAGCCTCACGAGGCGGATGACACAAAACCTCCTTAGGGGCAGCCTCACTAGGGGGCTCGCGACGAGCGGAGAGATCAAGGCGAGGGGCACCTCATGAGATTTCCGTGATGTGAGCCATGACGACCAAGGCCAGGCGGGCGCCAGCGGGTGCAGAGTACCAGTCGCCTCTTTGGTGCTAAAGAGACAGGTGCATGCCAGGAGTCGTGAGGCTTCAGTCAAAGGTTTCCATATCAGTGCAGTGAGACCAAGACCAACAGGACGGCAGGAAGGAGGTCATCGTGGAGCCCACAAACGGAGTCACCACCTGAGCCTTTGGCAGGCGAAGACAACCTTTTGTCGGGATAACTTGTACTAGTTGTCCCCCTTCAAATTGGCCGTTGTGGGATCCCTTCCCGCCTAATATTTAGGAAGAGGACCCGGGCCTCTATAAATAGGACTAGCCACCACCGTAGAGATCGGATCGGATCTAGGACTGATCTGGGATGGATCATTCAGATCATCCCCGACCACACAAGCTCATCGAGCTCGAGAACGCCTCTCCTTAGGAGGCTGTTCTTCCCTTGTACTTGTTCATCCCCAGCCTTCAAGGTAATCCACCACACCACACTGGAGTAGGGTATTACACCACGTCGGTGGCCCGAACAAGTATAAACTCCTGTGTCTCTTGTTCCTCGGGTTCGGCGAGCTAGGCTTTGAGATCATGGCGAGAGTGTGAGCTAGGGGGAGAGAGATCTTCGTGCGCACCCCAGAGTTCGAACCTGAAGTGTTTGCCGGAACCCGTAATCCGACATTTGGCACGCCAGGTAGGGGTGTGCTGAATCTTTTCTTCCGTAGATACAAGCTCCGCTGCTCCACCATGTCCATGGAGGACGCACGCCGAGCCCGCGCCGAGCGCTAGGCCGCCCTGGCCGCTCATATCGCTCAGACAGCTCCTTTCGGCGGGCCTCCCCGTCGTTCTCCATCACCGCCGCCAACGCCACGATAGGCCCGGCGGGAAATGAGCAGCAAGCATCATCGTTGCACCCGTCTGTGCGGCGGGACGGCCGCATTGCCACCCTGTCGCTGACTCTAGCCGGCTCATCGTCCCATGCTTGTCATGCGCCCACGGATGCGCAGGCCGCACTACTCATGGCAAGCATGCTCCTGTGCTACCGCCCGGTCGACGACGTCTATGAGGACTGGCTGGACTGCATCCCCGAGCTCGTCAGCGCCGCTAGGGGCTCCCCTGTACCATCTCTCTCGGTGCCTCGCCCTCCTCCTTCTGCGGGAGATGTAGCTCATGGAGTGCCTCCGCCACCGCTGCACCAAGACGGCGTCCTGGTGCCAAGACGTGCGGCCCTCGGCGTGACCTGCTGCGCTGAGTGCCCGCGTGCGAAGAAGGAAGCTGCCAAGAAGTTCCCCAACCGCAAGAAAATGCTCCTGCACTCTCGACGCCACCACGTCAAGACCGCATGCCGCCTGCAGCAGCGGTGCGTGGGCGTCAAGATCAAGCTCCGCCCCTGCGGCGGACCCCGATGGCCACAACAGGCTGCTGTGCCTTCACTCTAGAGCTGCGTAGCATCGTTTGGCCAGGCAAGTTCAAGACAGACCTGCCCCCGCACTACGATGTCACCCCCGACCCTGCGGAGTTCTTGTAGCTCTACGAACTGAGCATCGAGGCGGCTAACAGCGAGGAGAAAGTCATGGGGAACTAGTTTCCCATGGCTCTCAAAGATGGTGCTTGCTCATGGCTCCTGAACTTGCCCCCGGGGTCGATCTCCTCCTGGGGTGAGATGCGCGACTTCTTCGTCGCCAACTTCTAGGGCACTCGCGACGGCCCACCGGCCGTGGGTGACCTGCGCCACATCAAGTAGCAGCCAGGAGAGACCCTGCAGAAGTACATCCAACGCTTCAACAGCGTCCTCCTCAAGATTCCCTAGGTGACGGATGAGGCCATCATTTCAGCGTTCTCTGATGGTGTCCGCGATGTGAAGATGAAGGAGGAGCTCGCCATCCACGAGGAGCTATGCACGACACTTGAGATGTTCAACATGGCGACCAAGTGCGCAAGAGCTGAGGAGGGGCGCCTCTCCCTCCTCGAGCTCCCTGCTGCCGACCCAGAAGAGAAGAAAGCCAAGGCCAAGGATGTGAAGCGCAAGGGAGTAGCTGTGGTCGCGGTGGAGCCAGACACGAAGCGCGGCCGGGACCACCCCGAGTCGTCCAAGAGCAGCCGTCCGTTCTACGCCTTCCACAACATACACAGCCACAACACCAAGAACTGCCAAGAGCTCAGGGCCATTCGAGATGGACGCTTCAGTCGGCGCCCCGAGCGCAACGACTGGGGCTACGGCCGAGGAGGAGGACGAAGTGGGGGACGCTGGGACGACCGCGGCCCCCGTCACGAGTGGCGCGACCGGCCTCGTGAGGACCACTGGCAGGAACAACCTCGCGAGTGCTCCTGGAGGGACCAGCCTCGTGAGGACCGTCCTCAGGGCAGTGCTGGCCTCCCTTCGTTGCCGCCACCGCCAAGGAGGAATGACGACTACCATCAGGACAAGGGGGATGGGGGCTTCTAGGAGCCGCGCGCTATCGCCGACATCTTGGGCGTAGCCTAGGCCCCAGCTTCCCAGTGCATCTTCAAGCAGTTTGCTCGTGAGGTGAACGCGGCCCTTGCCAGGCCCGAGGCCACACGCCCACTCAGGTGGTCCAAGTGCGCCATCACCTTCAGCTCGATGGACCAGCTCAAGTTTGCGGCGATCGTCGGTGTCCTTCTGATGCTTTGTTCACCCATCATTAGTAACGTCCAAGTCACCAAGACCCTCATTGACGGTGGTGCTGGGCTCAATGTACTGTCTGTCGAGACGTTCGATAGCCTCCAAGTGACATACAATAACCTACAGCCTACCAAGCCTTTCTTAGGAGTGACCGACGGCTCCACCACCCCGATAGGGCAGGTCCGCCTCCATGTCACCTTCGGCCAGCGTAACAACTACTGCACCGAGCTCATCGACTTCGACGTCGCCCACATCCGTTTGCCGTACAACGCCGTCCTTGGGTATCCAGCATTGGCCAAGTTCATGGCAGTGACCTACCACGGCTACAATGTCCTCCCAGGCAGCGGCGGAGTCATCACGGTACCCTACGAAGAAAGAGATGTGGTGTGCTCCCTTGAGCGCGCTTTCCAAGCCACTGCGATCGAATACCCTGACAACGCAGGCACCCCATACCCTTAGGAGGCCATCCCCAAGAAGAAGAAGCAGCTACTCCACCCAGGGCCTCAGGAGAGCAGCATCTCCAGTGGCACCACCTTAGGATCCGCGCCCGCAGCTAGGGCGCCTCCCTTCCATGCATAGGAAGGCGCGCCTGTCGCCCTCCTCGGATAAGGCTCAGGGGCTCTCTTCTGGAGGGCCTCAGACCTAGCTACCATCACGAGGGAGGCACTCGGGCACCATATGGAGGCGTGCTTCACCGCACGTTTCCCTCATGAGGGCACTGGGCGAGGAGCACCCGATGCTCAGGAGTTCATCATCAAGGCGACCCAGGAGCTTCAAGAGGCAAGGGCCATACGTGGCGACCACCGCCTACCACCCGGTGTAGCTCCCCATCCTGGCAAGGACGATGGGCTACGTGATGGGGTCATGTACCTAGGGTAGGGTCATGGACCTGATCTAAGTACCTTACCCAAGGACACCCTTAGAAGAGGTCGCCTTCCAGTCGACCAACGAGGGACTCACTCGACTGACTTGAAGGACTCGACCATGAAGACTCACTCGACCACCAGAAGGTCAAGAGGCACTCTGCACTGCAACGGCCTGTAATTAAGTAGGCTTTATGATAGTAAAGACACTTTATGTGGGGCGTTACCAGTAACGCCCCGGACTTAACTCACCTTACATCCTCTCCTACGTGGGCTGGCTGGGGTCCTGGCACACTCTATATAAGCCACCCCCCTCCACAGGTAGAGGGGTTCGGCACCTTGTAACTCATATACTCATAATCCACTCGACCGCCTCCGGGCTCCGAGACGTAGGGCTATTACTTCCTCTGGGAAGGGCCTGAACTCGTACATCCCTTGTGTTTACAACCTCTCCATAGCTAGGACCTTGCCTCTCCATACCTACCCCCCACTCTACTGTCAGGCTTAGAACCACGACAGTTGGCGCCCACCATGGGGCAGGTGTTTTAGCGATTTTGTGGAGAAGTTGCGATTCTTCCGAGTACTTTCATCATGGTGTCTGCTGGAGTTTTGGTCGAGGGTCGAGAGATCCGTCTCGGCACTCTCACCTTCATCGCCGACGACTCCGCGTGGCTCCAGGAGGCTCCACTCGACGTTGATGCGCTCCCCGTCCGCGGTGCGACGCATTTTCGCGCATGTGTCCGCGGCGTTCTGCTGCGGCAACCGTCGACCCCGTATCGGTCGGCTCCTCTATCGTCCACCCTCCCGGTCTCCCGCTAGCGCAAGCGCTCGGGCCGGTCGAGGCTTCAGCGATGGGTGAGGCACGCGGTGGCTCGCCAATCGGCCACCATCCAAGTTGCGGCAATCGAGCCCGACGAATCTCTCTACGGCTTGTTCGATCTGTCGACTGGCTCCATAGAGACTGCATCCGAGTGCGATAGCAGTGATCCAGCGGCGGAAATCTTGATGGTCGACGGGCCCCGCAGTCCCCCTGGCTTCGCCCATGATGATGGAGCAGGTGACGGAGGTGACCCCGCACGAGGCCACGAAGAGTACCAGCCCGAGCCACTCGACTCTCTGCAAAGAGAGGAACTTCGTCGCAGGAACGTGGATGCCCTGCGTACTCCCATCGCAGGAGAAACCCCCGAGGCTCGTGCCTTGGAGGAGGCACGTCTGGCCAATTTGGCCGAGCGCACTCGACTGGAGAATCTTCAGCGAGCACTCGACGAGCGCGCGCGGCAACGAGTTCCCGACACCAGTCGACGTCAACTCTTCCCGCCGACTCAGGTATATCGAACCCCAATCCAGAATTTAGCAGCTGCGACCCGTATAGCAGAGTCCATCTAGCCTTCTCAGTCAGAAGCTGGCAGAGGTTTGATGCAGATCAGGGATCTGCTCCGGGCAGCAGGAGACCAGAATTCAGCCGTGTCTCAGTCGCGCAACAGAATTCACAGTCGATCCGTCACTGCGAATACGGTTCAGTCGGCTCACAGTCCCAGATCGCCTCCGCGGCGTGAGGGGCACGAGAATCGGCGAGGCTAATATGGTGACCGACTCGACCGAGATGATAGGCGTCGAGTGCCCCATTCCCCTCCGAGGGATGGGTCTTACGCTCCTCGGCAGCAAGATGACAGGCGTCAGTTCAGTACAGGGCGAAGGGTTCCAGTCGACCCCAGAGAACCAGGCTTCGACGCGCGATCCATTATCGTGCAAGGTTTGGTCGACCGGAACAGAGCCCATCGAGGCGGACTCGACAGAGATGCACCCACAAGCAGTCGAGTGCATGTTTCTGGTCCTGAATGTTTCAGCAGAGCTATCAGAGCCGCAGTTATCCCTCCCAATTTCAGGTTGGCAACAGGAGTCAGCAAGTTCACTGGTGAGTCTAAGCCTGAAACTTGGCTTGAAGATTACCGAGTGGCAGTTCAGATTGGTGGTGGGAACGACGAGGTGGCCATGAAGCATTTGCCCCTCATGCTGGAAGGTTCTGCCAGGGCATGGTTGACTCAATTACCTCCTAGCAGCATTTACACTTGGGAAGATCTGTCCCGAGTGTTCATCAGAATGTTTGAAGGAACTTGCAAGCGACCAGCTGGATTGACAGAGTTGCAAGTCTGCGTGCAGAAGGCTAATGAGACTCTCAGAGAGTATATTCAGAGGTGGATCACTTTGCACCACACTGTGGAGAATGTGTCCGATCATCAGGCAGTCTGCGCCTTCAAAGATGGCGTCAAGAACAGAGAACTGAGTTTGAAGTTTGGTCGAACCGGTGACATGACCTTGAGTCGGATGATGGAGATTGCTACCAAGTACGCCAACGGCGAAGAAGAAGACCGACTCCGAAGCGGCAAGCACAAGCCGAGTCAGTCGGAAAAAGGAAACACCAGTCGGAAACAGAAGCGGAAGGCTGAACCGGCAGCTCCTGGAGAGGCTCTGGCCGTGACTCAGGGAAAGTTTAAGGGGAAACCAAAAGGATCCTGGAACCCCAAGAAGGTAAAGGATAAAGAAGGGAACGATGTAATGGATATGCCATGTCACATCCACACGAAGAAAGACGAAGAGGGGAATATCATCTACCCGAAGCACACCACTCGCCAATGTTGACTCCTGATCCAGCAGTTTCAGGGAAAACAGTCTAAGGACAAGGAGAAGGAGTCGGACAAGGCCGAAGACAAGGAGGACAGTGAGGAAGGATATCCGCATATCAACTCCACTCTGATGATCTTTGCAGATGTGGAAAGCAGGAGTCGACTGAAAGTCATTAACCGAGAGGTGAACATGGTTGCCCCAGCAAAAGCAAATTATCTGAAATGGTCTCAAATACCCATCACATTCGACCAATCTGATCACCCGACTCATATTGCCACCCCTGGGAGGCAAGCTTTGGTGGTCGATCCAGTTGTCGAAGGCACTCGACTGACAAAAGTGCTGATGGACGGTGGAAGTGGGCTGAATTTGTTGTATGCAGACACATTGAAAGGAATGGGCATTCCGATGTCCCGACTGAGCACTAGTAACATGAGCTTTCATGGAGTTATACCAGGGAAGAAAGCCGAGTCACTCGGCCAAATAGCTTTGGACGTGGTGTTTGGTGATTCGAAACATTTTCGCAAAGAAAAGTTGACGTTTGAGGTCGTGGATTTTCAGAGTGCATATCATGCCATTTTGGGGAGACCAGCTTACGCACGGTTCATGGCTCGACCATGTTACGTGTACCTCAAATTGAAGATGCCCGGCCCCAAAGGAGTGATCACTGTCACCGGTGATCGGAAAAAGGCAGAAGAGTGCTTTCAGAAGGGCTCAAAGATTGCCGATTCCCAGGTGACAGCGGTCGAGTTTGAAGAATACAAGCAAAATGCAGATCCGAGTGACTTGCTGCGATCCAAGAAACCCGCCACAGAGTCTGCATTTCAGTCGTCCGGTGAGACGAAGCCTGCTCACATTCACCCGACCGACCCTGATGCAGCTCCGACCCGCATCTCCACAACACTCGACCCAAAATAGGAAGAAGCGCTCATCCAGTTCCTCCGTGAGAACTGGGACATTTTTGCATGGAAGCCCGCTGACATGCCAAGTGTTCCCAGGGGACTGGCTGAGCATCGCCTAAGAGTCGACTCATCTGCAAAACCAGTCAAAGAGCATCTTCGGCGGTCCGCCGTCCAGAAGAGAAAAGCCATTGGTGAGGAAGTGGCTCGACTGTTGGCGGCAGGATTTATCCGAGAGATATACCACTCCGAGTGGCTTGCTAATGTCGTCATGGTTCCTAAGAAGGACAAGTCGCTCCGAATGTGCATTGATTTCAAGCACATCAACCGGGCCTGCCCGAAAGATCATTTTCCTCTCCCTCGCATAGATCAAATTGTTGACTCGACCGCGGGATGCGAGAGACTGTCTTTTCTAGATGCCTACTCCGAGTACCACCAGATCCGTCTGTACGGACCCTACGAGGTAAAAACAGCTTTCATCACTCCATTCGGGTGCTTCTGCTATATCACCATGCCATTCGGCCTCAAGAATGCCGGAGCCACATTTATGCGAATGATTCAGAAGTGTCTACTCACTCAAATCAGTCGGAATGTGGAAGCATATATGGATGATATCGTTGTCAAGTCACGAAAAGGTTCCGACCTGCTCGCTGATCTCGCCGAAACATTTGCCAACCTCAGAAGGTATGATATCAAGCTCAATCCATCAAAGTGCACATTTGGAGTTCCTGGTGGCAAGTTACTAGGTTTTCTCGTTTCCGAACGGGGAATCGACGCTAATCCAGAGAAGATTGGCACAATTCTCCGAATGAAACGCCCTGTGCGAGTGCACGATGTCCAGAAGCTTACTGGATGCTTGGCCGCATTAAGTTGATTCATCTCACGACTCGGTGAAAAGGCATTGCCTCTTTACCGACTGATGAAGAAGACAGACAAGTTCGAGTGGACTCCAGAAGCTGATGCAGCGTTTGCCGAGCTAAAAGCTGTGCTCTCCACCCAGCCGGTGCTTGCTGCTCCAATCAGCAAAGAGCCTCTGTTGCTCTATATCGCAGCCACAGGACAAGTCGTCAGTGCTGTGCTTACGATCGAGCGGGAAGAAGAAGGAAAAGCTCTCAAAGTTCAGCACCCAGTGTATTATTTGTCTGAAGTCTTGACTCCATCCAAGCAGAGATATCCTCATTATCAGAAGCTTGTGTATGGAATATACATGACCACAAAGAAGGTTGCTCATTATTTTTCTGATCATTCCATCACAGTCGTCAGCGACGCTCCACTATCAGAGATTTTGCACAATAGAGATGCAACTGGTCGAGTGGCCAAATGGGCAATTGAACTTCTTCCCCTTGATATCAAGTTTGAGGCAAAGAAAGCCATTAAGTCCCAAGCAATAGCAGATTTCCCCGCCGAGTGGATTGAACAGCAGCAGCTGACTGAAGTTCACTCGGAGCATTGGACCATGTTCTTTGATGGCTCTAAGATGTTGAATGGTTCCGGTGCTAGGGTTGTCCTGGTTTCCCCCAGAGGAGATAAGCTCAGATATGTGCTCCAGATTCACTTTGATTCCTCCAACAATGAAGCAGAATATGAGGCCCTCTTATATGGGTTGCGCATGGCCATTTCACTCGGCATCCGTCGCCTGATGGTCTATGGCGACTCAGATTTAGTGGTCAACCAGGTGATGAAGGAGTGGGACGTGAGAAGCCCAGCCATGACTGGATACTGCAGTGCAGTGAGGAAGCTGGAAAAGAAGTTCGAGGGGTTGGAGCTCCATCATATACCCCGACTGAAAAATCAAGCAGCTGATGATCTAGCAAAGATAGGTTCCAAGAGAGAAGCCATTCCGAGTGGTGTGTTCTTGGAGCATATACACACTCCGTCAGTCAAAGAAGATCCTTTCACCGAAGAAACTCCACAGCCCAAGAGTGCCACAGATCCGACTGAGATTGAGGTCCCAGCGGTGGTCGACTTGATCATGGAGGTCTTGGTGGTCATTCCTGACTGGACAGTTCCATATGTCGCGTATATCCTGAGAAAAGAGCTTCCGGAGGATGAGGAAGAGGCTTGACAGATCGTCCGTCGATCTAAGGCCTTTACCGTAATCAAAGGACAATTATACAGAGAAAGCGCGACTGGAGTTGGTCAGAAGTGCATAACACCAGAAGAAGGTCGACTCATCCTCAATGATATCCACTCGGGGACCTGTGGTCATCATGCGTCCTCTCGGACCATCGTGGCCAAAGCATACCGAGCCGGATTTTACTGGCTAAAGGCGAATGAGATGGCAAAAGAGATAGTGGATAAGTGCGAGGGATGTCAGTTCTACTCGAATATGTCGCACAAGCCTGCGTCGGCTCTGAAGAGCATCCCACTCGTCTGGCCTTTCGCAGTATGGGGATTGGACATGGTCGGTCCTTTGAGAACAGGACGAAGCGGCTTCACGCATGTACTGGTGGCAGTCGACAAGTTCACCAAGTGGATCGAGGCTAAACCAATCAAGAACCTTGACACCGGTACTGCTGTTAGCTTCATCAGGGAACTAATATTCAGATATGGAGTCCCGCACAACATCATTACGGATAATGGGTCGAACTTTGACTCGGAGGAGTTCAGAGATTTCTGTAACTCCCAAGGCACACGGGTCGACTACGCTTCAGTCGCCCATCCGCAGTCGAATGGAAAAGCAGAGCGAGCTAATGGACTGATTCTTAAGGGATTGAAGCCCCGACTGATGCGTGATCTCAAACACGCGGCTGGAGCTTGGGTCGACGAACTTCCCTCAGTGCTTTGGGGGCTGCGGACCACACCTAATCGGTCGACCGGAAGAACTCCATTCTTCTTGGTCTACGGAGCTGAAGAAGTCTTGCCGAGTGATCTTCTCCACAATGCTCCTCGAGTTGAAATCTACAACGAAGCAGAGGCTGAACAAGCGCGGCAGGACGCAGTCGACCTTTTAGAGGAAGAAAGGGAGATGGCTCTGATCCGATCGACCATCTACCAACAAGATTTGCATCGTTTCCACGCCAGAAATGTGAGAGGTCGAGCCTTCCAGGAAGGAGATTTAGTTCTCCGAGTGGATCAGCACAAACCACACAAGCTTGCTCCTTCTTGGGAAGGTCCCTTCATCGTCACCAAGGTTCTCCACAACGGGGCGTACCGTCTTTACAACGTCGAGCATAATATCGACGAGCCCCGAGCTTGGAACGCGGAACTACTCCGCCCATTTTATACTTAAGTTTTATCGCTCGGATAAGTTGCAATAAAGTACTTCTGTAGTTCATGGACCTCAAAATAATAGTGTCATAGTTCCTCCATAATTTCTGTCACTTTTTATTTTTGTCCAATAAAATTCCCCCTCAGTGGGTGACTTAGCACGAATCCGTTTCGCCTAAGTTTGTAAAAATCCTGTGGTGAGCCAGACTCCCACTCGGAGGCTTAGTTGCGAATCCGTTTCGCCTAAGTTATCAAAATCCTACCGAGTGGTTAGCCAGACTTTCACTCGGGGGCTTAGCTGCAGCCCTGTGCTCGCCTAAGTTGTAAAAAATCCTACCGAGTGAAGAGCAAGCCTCTCACTCGGGGGCTTAGCTGCAGTCCAAGGACTCACCTAAGTTTGTCAAAATCCTACCGAGTGGAAAGCAAACCTGTCACTCGGGGGCTTAGCTGCAGTCCAAGCACTCGCCTAAGTTTACAAAAATCCTACCGAGTGAAGAGCAACCCTCTCACTCGGAGGCTTAGCTGCAGTCCAAGCACTCGCCTAAGTTACAAAAATCCTACCGAGTGAAGAGCAACCCTCTCACTCGGAGGCTTAGCTGCAGTCCAAGCACTCGCCTAAGTTTACAAAAATCCTACCG
>NC_041386.1:227935660-227981649 GCF_002162155.2 Triticum dicoccoides
GCAGTCCAAGCACTCGCCTAAGTTACAAAAATCCTACCGAGTGAAGAGCAACCCTCTCACTCGGAGGCTTAGCTGCAGTCCAAGCACTCGCCTAAGTTATAAAAATCCTACCGAGTGAAGAGCAAACCTCTCACTCGGAGGCTTAGCTGCAGCCCAGTGCTAGCCTAAGTTATCAACATCCTACCAAGTGAAGAGTAAACCTCTCACTCGGAGGCTTAGCTGCAGCCCAGTGCTAGCCTAAGTTATCAAAATCCTACCAAGTGAAGAGTAAACCCCTCACTCGGAGGCTTAGCTGCAGCCCAATGCTCGCCTAAGTTATAGAAATCCTACCGAGTGGTAAGCCGGGCTTCCACTCGGAGGCTTAGCCGCAGCCCAGTGCTCGCCTAAGTGGACTAAAGAATAAGTCGATTGCAGTAAAGGCGCCTTGCTTTGAACCTGCAAAAGACATTTCGAGCCAAAAGCAATCGTATTCAAGCACCAAATTCAAGTTTGAATCGATATCTAAAGGAACCGAAAGTGCTCAGGCGTTAAGACTGTTAAGGTTTATCGGTTACAATTCCACTCGGCATACCGAGGCAAATTTAAAGCGTCGAGCCAGAAGAAGTTTTTTACCCCTCCTGTGGAGGGCTGGAAGGTGCAACGAATTCATCAAGGTCAATTCCGTCGGCGATCCGAGTGGCAGCCGCAAGGAAAGTTTCCATGAAGGACCTGAAGTCGTGTTTCTTGGTGTTGGCCACCCGAAGGGCCGCCAGCTTCTCTTCTCGCACATCTTTACAGTGGACTCGGGCCAGACACAGAGCAACATCTGCACCACACCGAGCCGAGGACTTCTTCCATTCCTGCACTCGACCAGGGATCGTGTTCAAGCGGGCCATCAGCGACTCAAGGTCATTCTGAAGTGTCTCCTCGGGCCAGAGCGTCGAGTCGATGCGAGATGTGGCGGCCTTCAGCCTTGCGAGATAATCCACGACAGCTGCAACACGAGACTCCAGTCGGAAAACATCCATGGCAACTTCGTCGTTCACCGGAGAATTGACGGGGTCGAGGTTTGGCTCCAGCCGGCTAGTTTCTTCTTCAAAGTTTTGACAAAATTCTGCAAGGATGATCACTGAGTCAAGGGGATGGTCGAATGGAAAAACCACGATTGGAAATGTTTGCCGAGCATAGAGGTTTACCTTCAAGCATAAGAAACAGCTTCTTGGCAAGACCACTCAGGAAGGCCTCCAGATCATTTTTCTTCCCAGTCAACTTGCTGACTTGGTCGGTAGGGCAGCTTTATCAGTTTTTAGTCGACTGACCTCCTTGTTGGCGATCCCAAGAGCAGCTTTCAGATTGGTATTGTCTTGTTCAAGCTTGGTGACTGAAGCTAACTTCTCGTCAGCAAGCTTGATCTTCTCAGCTAGTTCGATGTCTTTCTTCTGTTGGGCCTCCCTTACCTTACCTGCAAGTTACAGCAAGATCAGATTTTGAAACAAGCAAGGGGAAAAGCAGTCGTCAGGGTCTCACCAAACATACCTTCAGTCTCCTCCTTTGCCTTCGTCAGCTTCTCCTGAACCAGCTTCAAGCTCAGCTCGAGTTGAGTGTGCTTGTTTTCCAGCTCAGAGTAGCGATCCACAAGATCACAGGAGTTCTGCGAAGAATCAATCGACTAAATGTCAAATATAATTCACTTCCGAGTGAAAAAGGAAAAATCACACGTTTCTAAGACTACAGCCGAATACAAGCATTCGACCGTAGTCTCGGGGACTACACCCAGTGGGTGCACTCAGCATGCCCCCACTAATCCTGTTGAAGATAAAGTCGACCAGTCGACCTCAAAAAAAAAGAGAGATGTATTCTTTAAGACTGTAATCAACTGCAAGCAGTCGACCACAGTCTCGGGGACTACACCCAGTGGGTGCACTCAGCGTGCCCCCACCGGTTTGTGAAATCCAGTCGACATAGTCGACTGACAGAAAGATTGACATCATAAAGCCTAAGGCCGACTACCAGCAGTCGACCTTAGCCTTGGGGACTACACCCAGCGGGTGCACTCAGCGTGCCCCCGCTAACACGGAGTTTAATCGACACACCCAGTGGGTGACTACTATAAATTCCGGAAAGGAAAAGTTTTTGGTAGCATATCCAACAGAACAAACGGTGGTCGACTGACCTGAACATTGCTTTGGAGGGCAGAACTGGCGTCATAAGCTGCCTGGCTCGCATCCCGGATGGTCTTCAACTGCTCCATCATGATTCCCACCTGGCGTATCGCCTCCTTCGCCGCGCCAGCTTGGTCCTCTGGGACGTGGTGCGTCGTGAAGAGGGAGGGCTGCTGAGCACTCGTCAATGGATCTGCGAAGGACACCGTGTGTCGAGTGGTGTTCTCTTCCTCCGCAATCAGAATCTCAGGCGCCGTCACATCCTGGGGCACCTTGCTGGCGGACGCTTTTCTACTCGTTCTGCGCTTCAGCGGTTCCTCATCCTCATCATCATCAGGGAGATTGATAACAGCATTGGGTGGAGCTACGGAGAAGAATCAGGATCAGAGATCGCGAGTAAGTCGACTAAAAACGGCGTTAAGAATATAGTACCTGGTTTTGAAGTTGCTGCGTCCTCCATCTCATGGTCATCAGCCCGGGCTGAGGTCTCAGAAGTAGCAGCACTGCAACTCCAAAGAATCAGTCGACTAACTTCAGCGTCAACCAGGGACAAAGTTCACACAAAATAAGAAGACTTAAGCAGCACGATTACCCTGATATGGTGGGGATGGACACCTTCATCTTCGGCAGGAGCTTGATCGGCTTCGACGAGGCCGCCCTGGGCTGCTTCGGCGCCTGTTAAGTCGGCACCGGAGAGGTGGTCCGAGGGCGCTTGGTCGACTGAGCAACGGTCGCAACCCCCTTGCCACGTTCAGTCGAAGGGTCGTGGACAAGCTTCGACCGCCTTTCTGAGCGCGGTGGTACGACCTCCTCCTCCTCTTCCTCCTCGTCTTCAACGTCATCTTCATCACCGTCATCATCATCATCGTCATCATCATCCTCGGCAACGTCCGAGTCCCATTCCTCCTCTTCCTGGCTCTCGCCCCCACTCGCCTCACCCTCCTCAGTTGGAGCTTGTGCCCCATTGGGCATCGAGTACAGCTCGGTGAGGGCCTAGCAGATATCAAGACAAGGATCAATCGACCAGTCGGCAAGATAAACAGAAATGAATGTGACAAGAACACAGTGGAGAGCAGAGCAAGCGTACCTTGTTTGGGTCGCTGTTGTGGTCGAGTGGAGGAATCCTTCAGGCTCCGTGTGGGTTATCCTTGTTTCCGGTAACGGCTACCATCCATCTTTCCAGAGTGACATCGTCGACTGCTTCTGGATGGACTCGAGTCTCGCCTTCAGTCCCACAGTACAACCACATGCAGTGGCTCCGGAACTGAAGGGGCTGGATGCGACGCCTAAGGAAGACCTCCAGGAGATCCATGCCCGTCACTCCCTCCCGAACCAACTTCACCACGCGCTCCATCAACATCTTCACGTCAGCTTTCTCCTCCGGAATCAACTTCAGAGAGGAGGGCTTGTTCACTCGGTCCATGGTAAACTGAGGGAGTCCACTCTACTGCCCCGGCGTCGACTGGTCCTGGCAGTAGAACCAGGTCGACTGCCAGCCTCTGACTGACTCGGGAAAGGTCATGGGCGGGAAGGTGCTCTTATTCCTCACCTGGATCCCCAGACCCCCACACATTTGGACGACTCGGGTACTTTCATCGCCTGGGCTCGCCTTCTTCACGGTCTGAGAGCGACACGTGAATATATGCTTCAACAAACCCCAGTGCGGTCGACAGCCCAGGAAACCCTCACACATGGACACGAACGCGGCAAGATAGGCGATAGAATTTGGGGTAAAGTGGTGGAGCTGCGCTCCAAAGAAGTTCAAGAAGCCACGGAAGAAAATACTCGGCGGCAAAGAAAATCCACGATCAACATGGGTGGCCAAGAGCACGCACTCACCCTCTTCTGGCTGGGGCTGCCACTCCTTCCCCGGAAGCCTCGCAGCTCCATGAGGGATCAAGCCCTCGTTGGCCATGTCGAGGAGATCTTTTTCTGTGATGGTCGACTGGATCCAGTCTCCTTGGACCCAGCCCTTCGGCAGGCGGGATCTGGACGAAGACCCGCCGCGGCTGGTAGATCTCCCCTTCGCCTTCTCCGACGCCGACGCCTTCTTCGCACGTTCCAGCGCCGCCGTCTTCTCCTTGGCCATGGTTGCTGGCGAGATGCGCGAGGGGAAGTTTTGCGGGGGCGAGAGCGAGCGCGCTGGACGGGGACGAAGGGAGCAGAGAGAGAGAGAATGCTGAGGCACAGTACAAAAATCCTCGCCGGGCGCATTTATAAGGTCCCTTCCGAGTGGATGACAGGTGGGCCCAGTCGATCTAATCATATCCAGGAACAGTTATGCAGACGGGATACGTGGCGAAGAAAGCGGCGCGGAGATCGAGGCGTCTATGTCCCGTCCCATCCGAACGCCGCGGTCCGCTCCGCTTCGCGCGCGTCCCCAAATTTCGCATCCCGCGGAATCCGCGAACAGCAGATCAGTCTGTCAGACGCGGGGTTTCCCGCGATCCGTCGCTCGGGGATCGTCGAAGCCCGAAAGATCACTCGACGAAAGAAGAGAATGGATCGAGTCGACTGAAGACAAGTTGTTCACTATCGACGAAGAGATTCTTTGGTCCAGAACAACGCACGACCAGTGTGCAAAGGTTAATCGGAAACAACATCAACTCCTTCCTCACTCGAAGCCTCAATCCATTCGGGGGCTAATGATGGGGTCATGTACCTAGGGTAGGGTCATGGACCTGATCTAAGTACCTTACCCAAGGACACCCTTAGAAGAGGTCGCCTTCCAGTCGACCAACGAGGGACTCACTCGACTGACTTGAAGGACTCGACCATGAAGACTCACTCGACCACCAGAAGGTCAAGAGGCACTCTGCACTACAACGGCCTGTAATTAAGTAGGCTTTATGATAGTAAAGACACTTTATGTGGGGTGTTACCAGTAACGCCCCGGACTTAACTCACCTTACATCCTCTCCTACGTGGGCTGGCTGGGGTCCTGGCACACTCTATATAAGCCACCCCCCTCCACAGGTAGAGGGGTTCGGCACCTTGTAACTCATATACTCATAATCCACTCGACCGCCTCCGGGCTCCGAGACGTAGGGCTATTACTTCCTCTGGGAAGGGCCTGAACTCGTACATCCCTTGTGTTTACAACCTCTCCATAGCTAGGACCTTGCCTCTCCATACCTACCCCCCACTCTACTGTCAGGCTTAGAACCACGACACTACGCGCCTGCGTCGACATTCCAGGGCTCAACATGGCCTCATCTCAGGAGCGCTTCTGGTCTTCGCGCGTTGGTCGGTGCGAAGGTCCACCTCACAGCTGCATTCGCATGCCATTTGGCTTGCCGAGCATGGCTGCCGCCTTCCAGCGTCACTCGCGGAGCATCCTGGCGGCTCAGGAGGCCAGGCATCACGCCGTCCTGGAGGAGATCGCGACAGTTCTCCAGGAGCCACCATGGCTCGCAGAGCCTCTCGAGGATCAGGACCTTGGCGGCTCGTGAGGAGCAGCTTCTTTGGCACGCACCTTCAGCTACTCCAACCCACTCCACCTACAGTATCAGGCTACCCTTTCTAGTTCATTCAGTTGGGGGAACCCCTCGGGCAGCATTATCCCCAAGTCGCACGGGCCTGTCCCTGCGACATGTTTCCTTTTTGCACCTTTAGCTTACCCTGCTGGGGGCGCCCCTCGGGCTGCATCATCCCAGGCCGCTCGGGTCCGTCCCAATGGCTTGTATCGTTCTTGCATCTATCTGAGCTAAGCTGCCTCTCTGCTTGAGTCATTTCATGATTATCACCTGCGTTGCCCATCGCCCCCCTGCTCATCCCGCAACGGGGGCTACTCATTCTAGCACGACGCTTGTGCTCAGGTCCGTCCCTGCAATGCTGAAAAATCTGAGAGGTCGAGCTCTGGCTCGCGGCACGCCCCGCGCACATCACCTCACCAGGCCCTTAGTGCCTTCATCTTCTTGCGGAACAACCAGTGGCAGACCGGCAAGCGCGGTTGCAACCCATATTCCTCCCTCGCGCTAACCTGCGGGAACCTCCGGAGGACTGATTGCGGGCGGCACCATGGGCTCCTTTTTTCACACAATTCGCTTGCACGTTAAAGGGGGGGCTCCTGAGCATCGCGACTCAGGAACTCATAATGGCTCTCCAGCCCTCACCCCCTGGCCTTGACCATGGCATGCGACCTGGCATACCAGCAGCGGCTGAGATCGCTCGAGGGCCGAGACCCGAGGACGCAGATCACATAGAAGGACGTGAAAGGAGAGGGAAGCTTGCGTGAGCCTGACCCAGTTGATGCACGAAGCTGGCGCGGCACAAGGAATCAACTTTGGACTGCTAAGATAAGTCTCACACTCGGATCAGCCAAGTGCTGCGACACATGATTCCCATCTCTTGCCGCCTTGCTATGGCAACGCCGCCTTCCTTTCCAACCTTCAGGTAGTTGCTTGCACGCTAAAGGGGACCTCTTGAGCATCGCGCCTCCAGAGCTATTACTAGACTTCAGACCGCTCACCTCCTGGCCTTGACCATGGCATCGCGACCTGGCATACCAGCGATAGCTGCAGCCTACCTGGGGACCGGGACCTGTTGGCGTAGAGCACCAAGCTACCCCGAGGTTGGAAATGGGGGGGGGCTGAGCCGAAGTAAGACACATAGTCGTAGATCTTCATAATAAGGAAAATATTAACAAAAGACACTACAAATCCTTTACATGCCCCTATGGGGTTCATCTCGACTCCTCACAGGGAACAAATGAAGAAGGTTTCTAGGAGCCCTATCTACAGGCATCATCGCCGACACAATCATCAACAGTGGGCCACAGGAGGCCGACGCCAACCCCATCCAGATCAACGGCGGCGATGGGCGGACGCCGCGGCTGCGCTCCGGGCATGGTGAGAGCTCAGGGGCACGTAGCTGTCGTCGCTCGTCTCCAGAGTCTTGTCAGGCTCGGGAGAGTCGCTGGACTCCTAGGAGCCGCCGCTGCTGCTGGAGGGGCTGACGGCAGGTCAAAGGGCGGGTTGAGCGCCCGCCGCCGCACCGTCCTAACGCCCCCCTCTAGGGCATCATTCCAGGCGATTGCCCTCCTCGTCGATGACCTTGAGGAACAGCTTGGAGGCGCCGTCGTACTTGAAATGGATGGAGAGCGCCCCCTCTGCGCGCCAGACATGAACGACCTCACCCCATCCGCAGGTCATGAAGACCTTGCCTGGGGAGACGACCCCAACCTCCGCCTCCGTCACCGGGGTGTCGCACCCGGCGTGTTGCAGCCACAACTCAAGGGGCCCCCTCGGCGGCATCTCTTCGGTGAAGAACGGCGGGAACCGGATCCACGTGCACGGTGGCATCGCCACCCACACCACGAGTTCGCACGAGAAGCCCTCAGCGTGGGTTCACGGGGTGGCTGCACGCTTCAACACTGCACGGCCACTACGGCCATGGCGTGAGGAGCGTCGGTCCCTGCCTCCTACTCCGGAGCCCTCTGGCTGGGCGTACAAAGGAAACTGATAGCCAGGGGAGGCTGGTCGTGCCAAGGCCTCGTCACCTCCGGCCTCACAATGACATCACGCGAGCAAGCCAACCTCTTCTTCGTCGAGAGCGTCCCCGGCTCTTCGCGGGGAGCTTTCCCCTTTTCAGCAGCGGAGAACCTCCGAATCGATGCCATTGGTGCCGCTGCAAGGCGGCGTAGCAAGGAGGAAGAAGAAGAAGCGTGCGGAATGGAGGAAGAGACGAGCAACGGGGGCCCTGCTCCTCCCCTCATTTTTAGCCAAGGGGAGGCCAACCGCCGGCCTCCGCGATCTAAGGTAATGATGACCTTTTTCTGCATGCAACAGGGACTCGTCAAGTCGGGCAGTTGCCGAGGCAACGTGGGGAAGCGGAGACGCCCACGGCCTGTCAATCTCCACGCGTCAATCAAGGTCGCACTATATTGGGGCCTGTGGTGGTCCGCACTTGCCCCTTGGCTTCGCCTTGAAGCCAAGCACGAGCGCGCCTTGTGCCCGGGGGCTACTGTCGGCGTTCCGAGAACGAGGGTACCCAGACTTGCTTGCCTGCGTCCCGGGGCGTGGCTCATCCAGCAGCCTGGTACGGCCCATCTTCATCAGAAAACACGCATGACCCTTGCAAGGAGCCAAGTCTCACGAGGCGGATGACATAAGATCTCCTCAGGGGCAGCCTCACTAGGCTGGCTCATGACGAGCGGAGAGATCAAGGCGAGGGGCACCTCGTGAGGTTTTCGTGACGTGAGCCATGACGACCAAGGCTAGGTGGGCGCCAGCGGGAGTAGAGTACTAGTTGCCTCTTTGGTGCTAAAGAGGCAGGTGCATGCGAGGAGTCCCGAGGCTTCAGGCAAAGGTTTCCATATCAGTGCAATGAGACCAAGACCAGCTGGACGGCAGGACGGAGGTCATCGTGGAGCCCACGACGGCGTCACCACCTGAGCCTTTGGCACGTGAAGACCACCTTTTGTCAGGATAACTTGTACTAGTTGTCTGTCACATCCTGATTTTCATGCCACAACACTTAAAGCTAATCAATCATGATAAAAATGTGGTTTGACAAAAACTTTTGAGTGTTTTGGTATTTGTTTGATTTGATTTTTGTGTGTTGGTTGCAAGTGCTCTAAAAATCAAATAAATCCTCCAACTCTTATACTCCTTCTCCTTGAACCAAAAACTTTCCCAATGATCATGCCACGTGTATAGGACATAAAAATAATTTCTTACAAAAATAATTTGGCCGAATAGTATTTTCAAAAATTAGTTTTCCAAAAACCCCTGAATTGAGGTTTGCACTGCAAGTACTTAATTAAGGGCAGTAAAAATCTTTCCAAAAATATGTTTGAGTCCTATTAGATATAGGATACCCAGAAACCACAAAAATATAATTTTAGAAGTTATTTTACTATTTTATTTAAAGGATTTTTCTTAAGGCCAGAAATGGTCTTTAATAGGTTAACATTATTTTAAAGCTTCAAAAATATTTGAGAAAAATCAGGGAAACTCAATGGACATATATTTTCCATATATAAGAGTTTAAACACATGGTCATGTTTAAATTATTGGTCAAACCCCTCAAAAACCCTTTCTGGATATTTCAATCTTTTGAAATATTTACAAAGGAAATATTCCCCAACAATTCCAAGAAAATTCTAGCATGTCACATATGACATTTTGATGATCTTGCCAAGTCTCATGTCATGGAGAACAATATAACCCCATGAAACCCTCTCAAAACTACTTCTGTCCTTTTTCAAGTTTGAACAACTTTACATTATCAAACTTGTCCAAATGCTCTAAAACTTGGTTCACATGCTAAAATGGTCTACTAAATCATCTAGACCAAGTGGCACAAGTTGGAGAACAAGTTATCATGATCAAAGTGTTCTAAAACCCTTTCTGTCCAGAACCAAATTTGAACAACTTTACATTGCCAAGCGTGTCCTTTTGACCTGAATTTTGGTGGACATGTTCAAAACCTCAAATGATGACACTACACCTAGTGGTGCATCAAGGAGAATATATTTGCATGGCTAAATCTTGGAAAGTCCATTTCTGTTGATTTCTAGGGTTTACAAAAGTTACATTGGCTACCTTGCCCAAATGAGCTCAAACTTGGTGGAACACCCCACTTCTATGTGACATTTCATCCTGTTAAGTTTCTTGTCAAGTGAAATTAAATTTCTTGCCCAAACCACCATCAAACACCTTCTGGCAAAAACTCAAAATCCCTGTTTAGGCCCCTTCCACTAATCTCCATGAGCTGAACTTTTTCCCACGGGCTCACCTGCTCCTCCTCTAACTCCTACATGCTTTGCTGCCCAAGGGGCAATGATTAAGGGGGGGGGGGGGCAGAGGCCCATTTTTCTTCTCTAGACAACCACTTTCCCTCCCTTTCTCATCTCTCTCCCACTCCTGGCAAGTTCTAGAGCATCCAAAGCCTCCCTCCCCATTGTTTACTCCCACCTGCAGCCAGTAGACACAAGTGGACGTGTGAGTGCGCGTTGAAAAGCCGCGGATGCCGGCCAAAGGCGCGCTCTGGAGCGCCTGGCAGGGCATTCGACCGTTGACGCCGCGTCCCCCGACCGCCTCGGGCCTCCCCCTCACGCCAGTCGAGGTGCCTCGACGTCCGCAACACGCCACCATGCAGGCCCCCTCGTCTCTCCCTCTCTCTCACCTCATGCGGCGCGTGGCCATAGCTGCCCGGCTCGGCCAATGCATGGCCTCGCACGCGCGAGCACCAGAGCCTTGCCCCGCTCCTTCTCTCCCTTCCTCTGGGCGTAGACCACCCCTACAAACACCCTGGACACGCCCACGTGAGCCCCCGTGGCTTGCCGCGACGGCAACAGCCTCGCCGGCGCATGAGCTCATGGTGCACCTCACCCCTTCCCTTAAAGGCCACCACGAGCCCTCTTTGGCTTCCGATAGCACTCTCTCCCTCCTGCGCGTCATCCTGACCGGCTCTCTCCTCTCCCCGCGCCCTCCATAGCCCTCCATTGCCGGAGAGCCACCGCCGGCCTCCACCTAAATTTAGCCGAGCCCGAGCTCTTCTCCCTCTCCTCTCTCCACCAGCAGGCTCCCCTGAGCAAGGCGGAGCTCCCACGCTCTTTCCTTCGTATGAGGGCGCACTGTAGCGCCGTGCCCAATCTCGCCCGACGCCACCGTCCGCCGGCGTCCAAGCCGCCGTCGCCTCGACCATCCCCGGCAATCGTGGCATACACGAGTGGATGCGGCGATCGGCGCCGAGCTCATCCATAGCCAGGGCATCGCCGGAGGTGCTCCATAGTGCCGGCAGTCGCTGTCGAGGCTCTCTGCTCCCTCGGCCAGGCAAGCGCGCGGGAGGAAGACGAAGATGAAGGCCCTGCAGACAGACCCTGCTCATTAGTGGTCCAGCCACCGGGCCACGCTGGCAAGTGGAGGCGGGTTCAACCTCTCACGCGTCCCCGCGGTGAAGGCGCACTCCGCGTGGGCGCCTTCGATGTCGCCTGTGCGGCTGGGCCGGCCCACGGTCTACCTGGTGCCTTGTGCGCAGGATAAGGTTAAAGCCTTATTTCCTTTTTCTTTTTCAAGTCAACTTCAAAAATCCATAAATAATTCAACAGAGCTCCAAATCAAATGATTCAAATTCCTACTAGCTTCATACATCATGATTTATCACATGGTGTTATTCGCACATTTTTCCAGAAACTTTCTCTTCAGAAATATTTATCAAAACCCCATTTTCCTTTTCTGTGATGAACTTTAGAAAATCACAGAGAGCTCAAATTTGATCCAAATGCCATGATTCAAATTTCCAAATGCTCCTAAGTTCATAAATTAGTTTATGAACATTTTTCTTAATACTTTCTATGCCACACAATATTATGAGCAATTTCTTCATATTTGTCAACTTTGCCAATTCATAGGGAATTCATTTGAACTCCAAAGCTAATGAAACCAACTCCTAGATGCTTCTAAAATCATGGTTTGTTAAATGGGTGCCTTTGCTCATTTTTCAAAAATATATTTCTGTACACTTCTTGCAAATCCATAAACCCCTTGATTCCATCATATCAAAATGTTTAGAAACATCCACTGACCCAACTCCAATGAAACCACTCCGGTTATTTTTCATATAACCAGAGATGTCCTAGAAAAGTCAAATTAATATTTTTAGAGCACTTTTATTTTCTGCCTTGTTGTGTTGCTTATTACGGTTGCTTTCGACGATAGTTGACGAAGTAGACGAAATGCTCGGAGTTGGACCAGAGATATTTGAAGACCTCGAAGACTTTGTTAAAACAGGCAAGCAGCCCTTTGGACATGTCTATGAAACCTTTTTATTCAAGTCATATGGCATTTTTATTGCTTGTATCGGAGACATGATGATGAGGTGACCACATGGGGTGGTTTGCCACCGTAACTTCCTCCTTGATACCTGCATGGTGCATGACCCTACCTCCTTATGAGGGTTATGCCGGTGGGAGTAGGTAGTATGCTAGAGTAGTTGCTACGCAAAAAGGGACGGGGATATGCATGGTGATGGAGGCAAAGTATTTTCAAAAGACTTTTTTTTCAAAACCCCGTCGGGTGCCACTTATGACCGAGGGTGATAATGAGATGGGTAACCACTTGATGACGAAGTGGTGTACTGAGGCAAGTGTGTGCGTTGTTTTTGAAGACGGATTAGATTTAAGATTTGTCGACAATCCCAACCTTACATGCGCAACCACTCTACCCTATATATGGGAAAGGGCATTATTGATTACCTAGGCCGATACTAGCTTGGAGCCCGCATTACTAGTGACGGGAGAGTCATTGTTGCGCTCTCTCGGGACGGGGTCATGCCAGGTAGGGCGGCCATGACTGTTTTCACAGGGCACAGGACACACCATTGGTACCCTGAGCTTGTGGTATGTGATGAATACTGGAGCGAGGCTCCACAATTTTAAGATGTGAATGTTGGGCACGGGGGTTACTACCAATCGAGTGGACTCTGTGTTAGTGTCGTCTAGGGAAAGGTAATGATCGGGTGCTTACCCCGGGTACTTGAGGTACCGCGGGTCGTGGATGACACGGAAGTTCCCCGGATCTTGTGGGTAAAATGTGCAACCTCTGCAGAGTGTAAAACTATTTGAATAGCCGTGTCCACGGTCAAGGACAGTTGGGCGGTGCTACTTAAACTACGTCCAGAATATACAGACTATGTGTGTGTGTTGATAAACCATTTGGGGTGAGTCAGATGGCTTGACATGATGAACAAGTTGGATTGGTGTCCAACTCCGCATATGTTGATATATGTAACTTGTCCATGTGGATATCTGTACTCTCGTGATGCATACTTTACATATTGATAGATCATGTCATTGCACTCAAAACTAGCTTTCTGCAAACTACCTACTTAGTGCTATGTCATTGCATTGTTGTGCCCTGTTCCAATCATGGGTTGCTTGCGAGTACATTCAAAATACTCATTGGCTTGCCACTGGTTATTTTATTGGTCAGGCATGAAAGAACAAGATATAATGAAGAATACTTCGGCGACAAACATGCGAGCTAGGACGCTTCCCAGTCAGAATGCCTGTAGGGTTAAGGCAGATGGCATGGGTCCAAGTTGTTATTGAAGATTTCCGCTGCGATGATACACTCAAGACTTGACCATAATGGTCCTACTTGTGTAAAACGGTATGTATGGATGTAAGACTCTTGTTATTCAGCTTCTCTGTGTTCAGTGAGCATTGATCTCTGGGATCACTGTACACGTGCATTTGGTGATCTCGACTTATGAGTCGGGGTCCCCACATTGTCCCCCTTCAAATTGGCCGTTGTGGGATCCCTTCCCGCCTAATATTTGGGTAGAGGACCCGGGCCTCTATAAATAGGACTAGCCACCACCATAGAGATCGGATTGGATCTGGGACTGATCTGGGATGGATCATTCAGATCATCCCCAACCACATAGGCTCATCGAGCTCGAGAACGCTGTCGGATTTCAGGTTCCGGCAAAACCCTTGAGGTTCGAACACTTGGGCTCGCACACATCATGATCTCACTGCCTAGCTCGATGAACCTAAAGAACAAGAGACAAAAGAGTTTATACTGCTTCGAGCCACCAATGTGGTGTAATACCCTAATCTAGTGTGGTGTGGTGGGTTGCCTCTTGGGCTGAGGATGAACAGTTACAAGGGAAGAACATCCACTTGAGGAGAGGTGTTCTTGTGCTTGGTGAGTTGATGCGGTCGAGGATTGTCTCTCTTTTTCTAAGGTGGTGGCTAGCCCTATTTATAGAGGCCCGGGTCCTCTTCCCAAATATTAGGCCGGAAGGGATCCCACAACGGCCAGTTTGAAGGGGGACAACTAGTACAAGCTATCCTGACAAAAGTAGTCTTCGCCTGCCAAAGGCTCTGGTGGTGACGCCGTCTTGGGCTCCACGGTGACCTCCGTCCTACTGTCCTGCTGGTCTTGGTTTTATTGCACTGATATGGAAACCTTTGCGTCATGCATCGGGACTCCTTGCCTGTGCTTGCCTCTTTAGCACCAAAGAGGAAACAAGGACACTGCGCGCTAGCGCCCGCCTGGCTCCAGTCTTCATGGCTTGCATCATACAAACCTCGCGAGGTGTCCCTTGCCTTGATCTCTCCGCCTCTCGCGAGCCATCCTGGTGAGGCCCGCCCCTGAGGAGGTCTTGCGTCGTCCGCCTCGCGAGGTTCGGCCCCTTGCGAGGGTCTTGAGTGTTCGCTGGTGAAGATGGGCCGTATGGGGCCATTGGTGGAGCCACGTTGTGGGCCTCAGGCAGGCAAGTCTAGGAACCCCCGTTCCCAGAACACCGATACTAGCCCCCGGTCCCAAGTCGCGCTCGGGCTTGGCTTCGAGGTGAAGCCAAAGGGAAAGTGCGGAGCACCATGGGCACCAACAGCCTGCGACCATGGTTGGCGCGTGGCAACTGATTGGGCGTGGGCATCTCCGCTTCCCCACGCCGCCTCGACAACTGCCCGACTTGACGAGTCCTTGCTGCATGCAGAAAAAGATCATTATTATCTTAGATCGTGGATGCCAGTGGTTGGCCTCCCCTTGGCTATAAATGGGAAGAGGGGGTGGAGCCGATGTCACCCATCCCTTCTTTGCTTCTCCTGCTCCTTCGTCTTCCTCGCTTCACTGCTTGTTGCATCGGCCATAGTGCCGATACGGAGGTTCTCGGCCATGGAGAAGGGCAAGACTCCCCTTAACGAGCCCGAGCCACTTCTGCTGAAGAAGAGGTTGTCTCATCGTCGTGACATCATCATGAGTCCGGAAGTGTCGCGGCCATGGTACAAGCGGCCACCTCTGGGTTATCCATTGCCCTTGTACGCCCAAGCTGTGGGTTCTGGAGGGAGGGGCGACGAGTGCCGCCGCCCGCGCTAGGGCTGTGGTCGCCGCGCCGCGGTGGCGCACGCCGTCGCCCCAGTGATCCATGTTGTGGACACGTCGCGCGAATTCGTGCTGTGGGCGGCGATGACTCTGTGCACTTGGACTCGCTTCCCGCAGTTCTTTGCTACCGAGTTGCCGCCAAGGCGCCCCCTCGAGCTTTGGCTGCAGCACGCCGACTAGAGCGGAGGTTGAAGCCATCTCCTTCGGGAGGATCTTCATGACTCGTGGCTGGGGCGAGGTCGCCCGAGTCTACCATGCGGAAGGCGCCCTCGCCATCCACATCAGGTACGACAGCGCCTCCACGATGTTCTTGAAGGTCTTCGATTAGGAAGGCTGCCGCTTGGAGTGCTGCCTTGAAGGGGGTCGTCAGGACGGCGCAGCGGCCAACGCCGAGCCTGCCGAAGGGCTCGCCAGCAGCTCCCTCAGCGACAGTGGTGACTCCTGGTGGTCCAGCGACTCTCCCATGCTCGTAGAGACTCTGGAGACAAGCGATGATAGCTACGTGCCCCCGAGCTCTCGCCGGGCCCGGAGCAAGGCAACAGCGTCCGGCCGCCGCCGTCGCTGATCTGGATGGGGTTGGCGCCAGCTTCCGGAGACCCACTGTTGATGATGGCGTCGGTGACATTCGGCGCATGTAGATAGAGCTCCTAGGAACTCCCTTCTTTCTTGTTTTCTGTGAGGAATTGAAACGGACCCCGTGGGGGCGTTTAAGGGTATGTGATGTCTTTTGTTGATATTATCCTTTTCATGAAAATTTGCAAACGCATGTCCTCCTAAGGCTCGGTCTCTCCTTTCCAACCCCGCGGCAGCTTGGTGCTCTACGCCTGAAAGTGCAGCCATCCCCGGGTGGTTTTGGTAATTCCTAACAACATATAGCTCATTGAGCTAATGCTACTTGAAGATAAATATTTCAGGAAAAGCTCAATGATTGGCATGGCATGGATTAGAAAGTGGATCCCTCAAAATGCTAAGGACAAAAGAATTGGCTCAAGCTCAAAGCACAAGACTCTACATTTCATTTTAATGATCCAAGATCACATTGATTCCATAGGAAAAGCCAATACTATTAAGAGGGGATGAGGTGTTTCTTAATGAGGTTCTTGCTGAAAGTGCTTAGTGATATGCTCCACAACCCTCAACCACTTCCTCATATCCAAATATATCCCAAACCAAAAGTCAAACTCGGCCCCACTGACTTGATCTATCCGGCGCCACCGAGTTCACTTGACATAGCCGCTGCCACAAACCCTAGTCTTTTCGGTCCCACTGATAGGGATCTCGGTCTCACCGAGATGGGATTGTAATCTCTCTGTTTTCCTTCATAACGTTTCAGTCCAACCGAGATGAGTGATTGGTCCCACCGAGATTGCAATGCAAACTCTCTGTTTCCCTTTCGTAATGTTTCGGTTCTACTGAGAAAGCGAATTGGTCCCACTGAGATTGCTTGACCAACTCTCTTGTTAGTCTATTACCAAAATCGGTCTCACCAAGTTTGTGTAATCAGTCTCACTGAGATTACGTTATGCCCTAACCCTAATGTCGGTGTTCTGGGAACGGGGGTCCCCAAACTTGCCTGCCTGTGGCCCACGGCGTGGCTGGGCTGGCAGGTCTGTACGGGCCATCTTCATCGAAGAGGTATTCAAGACCCTCGCGAGGGGCCAAGCCTCGCAATGTGGACGACGCAAGATCTCGTCAGGAGCAGCCTCGCCAGGTAGGCTCGCGAGGGAAGGAGAGATCAAGGCAAGGCGAACCTCGCGAGGTCCTCGTGACGTGAGCCATGACGATCGAGACCAGGCGGGCGCCAGGTGGCACCAGCACGCGTAGTGTCCTTGCTTCCTCTTTGGTGCCAAGGGGGCAAGCGCAGGCGCGGAGTACCGCGGCATCAAGCAAAGGTTTCCATATCGGTTCAACGAGACCAAGACCAGCAGGACAGCAAGACAGAGGTCACTGTGCAGCCCAAGACGGCGTCACCACCAGAGCCTTTTGCAGGCGAAGACTACTTTTGTCAGGATAAGATGTACTAGCTGTCCCCTTTCAAATTGGCCATTGTTGGCTCCCTTCCCGCTCAATATTTGGGGAGAGGACCAGGGCCTATATAAGTAGAACTAGACACCACAGTAGAGAGGGGACTCATTCGGGGTGAGAAGAGAGAGAACTCATTCAGAGGCATCTCACCCACAAGAACACCTCAACCTCAGGAGGATGTTCTTCCCCTAGTACTGTTCATCATCAGCCCAAGAAGCAATCCACCACCACACTGGAGTAGGGAATTTCACCACAACGGTTGCTCGAACCAGTATAAATCTTGTGTCTTTGTGTTGCAAATTCGTCGAGTTCGTCCGTGAGATCTTAGAGAGCTAGGGCCTGGATCGATAAAGAGAAAACCTTTGTGCCCACCCCAGTGTTCGAACCTCAAGGGTTTTTCCGGAACCCGTGATCCGACACCTAATGATATCGGTCCCACCGACTTGACATGTCGGTCCCACCGAAAACCCTAACGGTCACATTATGAACTAAATTGGTTTGACCATGTTGTATGATTCGGTCCCACTGAGTTTGGTGATTTGTGTATAATGGTTAGATTTTGTGTGGAGGCTATATATACCCCTCCAACCACTCTTCATTCATGGAGAGAGCCATCAGAACATGCCTACACTTCCAACATACATTTTCTGAGAGGGAACCACCTACACTTGTGTTGAGGTCAAGATACTTCATTCCAACCACATAAATCTTGATCTCTAGCCTTCCCCAAGTTGCTTTCCACTCAAATCATCTTTCCACCAAATCCTATCCTATGAGAGAGAGTTGAGTGTTGGGGAGACTATCATTTGAAGCACAAGAGCAAGGAGTTCATCATCAACACACCATTTGTTACCTCTTGGAGAGTGGTGTCTCCTAGATTGGTTAGGTGTCACTTGGGAGCCCCCGTCAAGATTGTGGAGTTGAACCAAGGAATTTGTACGGGCAAGGAGATCGCCTACTTCCTGAAGATCTACCCTAGTGAGGCAAGTCCTTCGTGGGCGATGGCCATCGTGGGATAGACAAGGTTGCTTCTTCGTGGACCCTTCGTGAGTGGAGCCCTCCGTGGACTCGTGCAACTGTTACCCTTTGTGGGTTGAAATCTCCATCAACGTGGATGTACGATAGCACCACCTATCAGAAGTATGCCAAAAATCTCCGTGTCTACATTGTGTTTGCTCCCTCCAAACTCCTCCCTTTACCTTCATATACAATTGTTTTACATTCCACTGCTATACTCTTAGAATTTCATGTGTAGGTTGTTTGCTTGACTTGTGCTAAGTTGCTAAAATCTGCAAAGAATTAAAATTGGAAAAAGGCTAGATTTTTATTTGGTCAAGTAGTCTAATCACCCCCCTCTAGACATACTTTCGATCCTACAAGTGGTATCAGAGCTTTGGTCTCCATTTGCCTTGATTTCCATAGCTTTGGTCATCATAGCCTTGGTTTCACAACCTAGAAGAGTATGGCGTCTAGTGAGATCAAAATGCATATTCTTAGACATAACCGCACCGTTTGGGATATTGTGTGTATTGGCTTGCAAGGTGAATTCTTTGATGGGAGAGAACCAAACCATGAAGCTACCGCGGAAGAGTTGAAGATGCTGCAGTACAATGCTCAAGCTTGCGATATCCTCTTCAACGGATTGTGCCCCGAAGAATTCAACAAAATCAGCCGTCTTGAGAATTCAAAGGAAATTTGGACATTTTGATTGATATGCACGAAGGTACCGACTCCGTCAAGGAATCCAAATTGGATGTTCTTAAAAGTCAACTTGACACGTTTGAAATGAAGGATGGTGAAGGTGTCGCTGAAATGTACTCTAGGCTTGCTCTCATCACAAATGAGATTGCCGGCTTAGGAAGTGAAGAGATGACCGATAGATTCATCATCAAGAAGATCCTAAGAGCGTTAGATGGAAAATACGATACCGTGTGTACATTGATCCAAATGATGCCCAATTACAAAGATCTCAAGCCAACGGAAGTCATTGGAAGGATTGTTGCTCATGAGATGTCACTCAAGGATAAGGAAGAGCTTCACAACAAGTCAACTGGTGCTTACAAAGCCTCATGTGATGCTACCACATCATCAAGTGACAAACATAACTTCAATGAAGAATCGAGCCTAATGGTGAAGAACTTCAACAAGTTCTACAAGAGTAGAAGCAAGGAAAGAAGTTCCAGGTCAAGGTCCTACAATGACAAAATATCTTCGAGTCGTGAACGTAATTGCTACAATTGTGGAAGGCCCGGACACTACTTCAATGAGTGTACGGCTCCCTACAAAAGAAGAGAAGGTTCTCCCAAAAGAAGGAGTAGGAGAGAAGAATCACCACCAAGAGAGAGAAGGAGTAGAGATGACCGTTATGAATGAAGAACATCACGGATGTGGTGTTCTGGGAACGGGGGTCCCCAGACTTGCCTGCCTGCGGCCCACAGCGTGGCTAGGCTGGCAGGTCTGTGCGGCCCATATTCATCGACAAGGCATTCAAGACCCTCACGAGGGCCCAAGCCTCGCGAGGCGGGCGACGCAAGACCTCCTCAAGAGCGGCCTCGCCAGGCAGGCTCGCGAGGGGCGGAGAGATCAAGGCAAGGAAAACCTCGCGAGGTCCTCATGATGTGAGCCATGACGATCGAGACCAGGCGGGCGCCAGCGTGCGCAGTGTCCTTTCTTCCTCTTTGGTGCCAAGGGGGCAAGCACAGGCGCGGAGTACCGATGCATCAAGCAAAGGTTTCCATATTGGTGCTACGAGACAAAGACCAGAAGAACGACAAGATGGAGGTCACCATGGAGCCCAAGACGGCGTCACCAGCAAGAGGCAATCACAGTAGGGAGAACAACGAAAAGAAAGCACAAGAGCACCTCAACCTCAGGACGCTGTTCTTCCCCTTGTATTGTTCATCATCAGCCCAAGAGGCAATCCACCACCACACTGGAGTAGGGTATTACACCACACCAGTGGCCCGAACCTGTATAAATATCGTGTCTTTGTATTGTGAGTTCGTCGAGTTCGTCCGCGAGATCTTAGAGAGCTAGGGCGTGGATCGATAGGGAGAAAACCTTCGCATGCACCCCAGTGTTCGAACCTCAAGGGTTTTGCCGAAACCTGTGATCTGACATTTAGTGCGCCAAGTAGGGGTGCGCCGGAGTCTCTTCCCCACCAATCGACCCGCCGACGCTTCGTAGCCCCGATGTACAGTGAGCCAAGGGCCAACTCTGACCGATGGGCAGCCTGGCCAGCCTGGGCGGCGCCACCTGCTCGTGAAGACCACAACCCCGCACTCCAGGAGGCGCGAGCGCCACCTAACGTTGCGGGGCACGGGCGGCGCGGCCAGGCATCATCCACCCTCACTCCACGACAAGCACGAGCAGCTGCAAGGGCCGCAAGCCACGCCGCAGCTACGGCACCACACACCCGGTGGGAGCTGGTAAACATGCGGGCGGCGCACACGGTGGCGTGGGAGTTGCTGCGGTGCCGGCTGATGGAGAGAGGCCATGACACACTGTTGGAACATGTCGCTGAGCTACTAGATGCAGCGGCATCAGGAGCACCTCCTTTCTGCTATCTACTCCCTTCCCGAGCTGCTACTGGACCTCACGACAGGCCTCGCTGCAACCGCGCGCCCTCGGGTGCGCCTGGGGGCTTCATCGACACCAGGACGGTCGGCAGCGCCGGGGGCCCCGTTGCCCCCACGCCACCTCTGATGAGCATGGGCACGAGCGTTGCCCCCATGTCCCCAGCGAGGCGACGCGCTATCATCCTCGGGATGCCGCACTGGGCTGGGCGACGTGGACTGTGGGGCACTACGGCGAGGTGTTTGGGGTGACGGCCCCGGAAGCCTATGTGCCCCTCATGATGGACCAGGAGTACATGCCGGAGGACGACCCTAGCTTGTTTTTCGGGCCAGGTAGGGAGGAGGAGGCGTTAGGAGCTGAAGCCTTCCAGGAGCCGCCGGAGAGCCCCGCCAACCGCACCGTCGACAACAGATACATGGTACCACTAATCCCTCAGGAGCAAGCTTACGCTAACCATGGGTCACAGGAGAATCAGGTCACCACAGCGGCTGGCGGCCCCAGCTCAGCGACCTCCATCCCGCTAGGAGGATCATGCTGGGGGCAGCAGGAGAGAAGTCGGGAGCCAGATCCCTCGCCACGTCACAGACAGCAAGGTCCCCCCAGAGGTAGGCCCTCTGCCGGGGTGGCGACGGCAACCTTTCCCTGGCAGAGGACCCGTGGTTGCCGAGGGCGCCGCTGGCGTCCCCTTTCGCCCCTTTGTGTCGTCCTGGTTGCCGGTCGGCTCAAAGGTGGTCGAGGGCGGCGCAAGGTGGGGCCCTCGCCTGGCGATATGAAGCAAGGCCGGTACCTATGAAGAAGGCCCAGTGCCTGTGAAGATCGCTGCCCATGACACTCTCACGTAATAATGAGTGGGGCTATACACGCCCCGGAGTCTCCGGAGAGCCTCCCTCGGGCCTCGGGGGCTCCCTCCCACGCCTAGTAGCAACACTTAGCTCTGTGCTAGTGACAAGACGTCGAAGACTAGACTAGGCGCCGGATGCGGCCATTTGCTTTGGATCTCTTTTCTATAACCCTGCCTTCTAGATTTGGATTTAAGTTGAAGTTGAATTTTCATTTGATGTGCGTGGGGGGGATGCCTTTTCTTGTTTGAGCTATTTCTCGCAATCTTGTTCTTGCCTTACTTCGTAGTTCGCGCCAATCGCTCCCCCCTCACGGGCCCCTCGCGAGCCGGTCTGGGCATGAAGCATGCGACCCATGCGTGTGCCGAGCCGTGGCAGCCGCTCGCTTAACACACGACCCTCTCGGGCATGGCGACGAATTCATCAGGAGCTCCTCAAAAACCCGCAATCTCTCGGGCCGGTTTTGGGCTCGTCCAAGCTAAGGTAAACCGCAGCAACGGCCTTTACCCGACATGCGTAAGCTCATGAAGATGTGTAGTCAATTTAGCACGAAATGTTAAAAGCTGCAATTGTTTACATGACGGGCTCCCCCTCTCAAAATGCTCTTACAATCTTCCGGGGCCACACCCAAGTTTTGATAGGGTAAGTAACTGGGAAAAGAGGGGTCAACCGGATACGTCGCTCGCCGCATCCCCCATGTCATCTTCAGACGCGCCGCTGGCGTCGCTATCACCATCGTTGGCATTGCCTCCACCTTCGCTGGCGCCGACGTCGCCTTCGTCCGTCGCAACCACTACCCCGTCATCGTGAGAAGCGAAGGCCCTGGCCAGCGCATCGACGTGGTCTTCAACTCATCGCGCCAAGTCGCCCCGGATGGCTTCCGGTACGGGAGCAATGGCGGGGTCAAAATCAAAGTTGAGATCAATGTTCCAGAGGTGGCTGAAGACGCGGGAGAACATGCACCCAAGCAGACTACGACTTCTCTCTTCCACAAGCTGGCGAGCCCTATTAGACCGGGCTTCCAGGCGCGTCACCTTGTCGGTGAAGAAGTTCAGGTGACGGGCGTAGTCATTCGAGTGGGGTGGGGGTGCATTCTCGTCACAGATGAAGCCCAAGGCGGTATTAGCCATGTTCCGGAGGCCCTGAAGCATGGGGGCGTGCTCGCGCTCTAGCGTCCGCCATTGAAGCACTTCCTCCTTGTTTTACTGCGTGACGGCCTTGGCATCATCAACCCGCTTCCGAAAAGAAAGCAGCTTGGCATGGGCGGAGGCCAAGTCCGCCTGCGCCCTGAACAGGGCGGAGGCCGTGGCCTCCTCACGCCTCTCCGCCTCATCTAACCTGGGCCTGAGAGCGGTTGTCCTGCCTGCTGCCTCGGTTTCCGCAAGCTTCAGCTTCAGGTTGTGCCAACCTTCAAGATCCGCGCGAACCTCGGCCACTTGGCAGTCGACTTGTTCCTGGACCTTGGCCTCGCGAGCCCCGATGTCATCTTCCGCTGTCGGTGGGAACGAAACCTATGGGATCACAAGAATCCCTACTGTGGTTAGCGGGGCGCGGGGTCATGAGAAGAGCGGATCTAATAGGTAGCACACGGTTCGTTTATCCAGGTTCGGGCCGTGAGGATGCTTAAAACACTACTCCTGCTTTGGTGGATTGTATATCTGTGTTCTTGAGCTAGCTATTGGGCGTGAGGAGCTCCAAAAAGCCGAATCCTTCTCCTGGTCGCCTCGGGCCTCCTTTTATAGAAAAAAGGGGTTGCCACGGTGGTACACAGGAGGTGGAAAGGCTACAGTGATGCGAGGTTATCCCTCGCATTACATGACAAGGCGCATTTAATGCGTCTTGTTTAGGTGTCCTTGATTTATCGGGGACGGGGGAGAGATCTGTCTTGTCCGTCGCCGCTCCTTCTTGTGTCAACATGCGCCCTGGCCAGTGATGCCTGAGATGCCACGTAGGTAGGCAGGCAGCTGAGGGGGCGCAGTGGTGGGTCTTCACAAAGATCTGCATGCCGCCACGCAGGTGCCTGCCCAGATGGTTGGGTCGGCAGCTGCATGCATGCGGTGGTGGAGGTTTAGTCGGCATGGGCCTGATGGTGGCCCCGTGGGTGTCCTCGGGAAGGGCCTTGCCGGGGGCCCGACAATGGTCTTGCCGAGGCGCCTGCTGTCATCCCCGGCAAGGCGCTTGCCGGGGGCCTTGTGGTCTTCCTCGGCTGGGATCCCGCCAAGGGTTGTCGTCTCCTTAGTGCGTATCTGATCTTGAATGTCTTTACAAAGATCTGCATGCCGCCACGGGGATGTCTTCCGAATCCTTGCCCTTTGGGGGCAGTGGACTCAAGGGTGATTTGCTCCGTAGGCGCGGGATGAGTCGCCACGGCAAGGGTCTTGCCGGGGCTGCTAGAACTATCTCCCGGCAAGGATCTTGCCGGGGGAGTCCGCTTCGTCCACTTTGCTCTTCCTGGTCTTGGCCTTGGCGTCGTAGTTCTCTTGAGCTTCGGTCTTACCCTGGCTCACCTCCCTTGCCTTGCTTGGTGTGGTGGTGCCCGTTGCTCAGACTGCCCGTGCACAGTTATAGGGGTACAAAAAGTGTACCCCTCTTTTTGTACACCGACAGGAGCCTCCGGGCCTGGGCCACACATAAGCGCAACACGTTGTTGGGCTAGGCCCCAAAAACGATGCGCGGGCAGGTGGGGCGGTTTTTACCGCGGTAAGGTTCTTCGCACGCTGAGCTTCCCACGACTCCCGCGCGTGGCGCGGCGTGGGGAGGTGCGGGTAACGTGGGCAGCATGTGTGGGGTTGGTTCCCGCGGGCATGCGTCACACCATAGTTAATGTGAAAGGAGGCGGCCCGTGTTTTCCCCCATAAAAAAGGAATAACCGCGGGCGCGCTGCTCACTTTCTCCTCTTTCCTCGTGCCTTTTCCAATCTTAGAGCCGCCGTTTCCTCTCTTCCTTCCTTCCTAAGCTTCCGCCGTCGCCCGCCGTCGTTGCTTCGCCATCCCCCTTCCTCAGCCCTCTAAACTTCTTGGCCGCCATGGTGCCCAAATCCGTCAAGGGCAAGGGGGTGGCTAAGGGCGCTGGGACTATGGAGCCGCCGGAGAGTGCGCTGTCGGGGGACCGGACGAAGTCCGTCTTTTTCTTCCCCTCGACGGTTGATGTTCATGAGCTCCGGGCCTCCTTCAGGCCCCTATGGGGAGCGAAGACGGGGGGAGAGAATTCAGGACACCCGGCGATGCGTGTCATTCCTGCTGCTTGCGCCGATCCTGCTCCAAATTGGTATCCCTTTTTCGTCGATTATCTTTCTTGCGGCTTATGCCCCCCTTTCTCCAATTTCTTCTGCGACATTATGCACACCTTCGACTTTCGCCTCTTGGATTTTACTCCGAATGCGGTGGCGTGCATGGCTTTCTTCGTGCATCTTTGCGAAGGCTTTGCCGTGGTGCAGCCCAACACGGTGCTCTTCCGCCATTATTTCTTCCCTCGGATCTAGCCGAGAGGTGCCGTCTCTGGTTGCGTCACCTGGATCCCAAGATCCAAGGGGGCGTACCCGGACGGTGCCGTGAAGGAGAGGTGGGAGGAATGGCGTGGCCGGTAGTGCTGGATTGAAGATGAAGACCCGCCGGAATTCTGCAAGGTCCGCCGATTGCCGCCGGTCCGCGGCAGCGATTGGAGTGATGTCGACGTCACCGATGGGAGGCTCACTGTCGCCACCACTAGGATTCTCCGGCTCACCCGGGCTGGACTCACCATTGAGATGATCGGGGCGGACTTCATTCGTCGCCGGATCACCCCGTTGCACAACAAGGGGAGGCCAGCCTGACTTTTTATGAATTCGGCTGACATTATGCGACTCCGTCCCGGCCTCGACCACAATTTCACGGTGTTGGCGCATGCCCACTTCTGCCAGCGGCTTTTCTAGCTTGATTTGGGTCGCGATGGCAAGATCGAACGGACCGGCAAGGCCGTGAGGGCTACCGCAAAGGTTGGCAAGGCTCTCAAGGGGCCGTTTTTCAAGCTGCCAGCGGGGGTGGTCCCGTTGTGCAACAATTCACATCGGTCCAAGATCATCGCCATGATGCCGGACTGTAATGCGCACGGCCCTGTCCCGAGCTGGAAGGAGCCAAAGGATGCGGATGTGCAGCAATTCTTTAACACCCTGATTGAGGTGTCTGTCAATGCTGACGCCGACTGGTGGCTTGTCATGGACACCACCCAGGCAGAGCTGGACTACATCGCCACTAGGGCGAGGGAGGCACAGCTTGCCATGGAGGCCGGCAGCGCCGGGGGTGTGGAGGAAAAGGCCGCAACGGCTGCGAAGGAAGAGGAGCTCACCCGGTCGGCGGCGACCTCCGGGGAGGTCAGCAACGCCGACACTGGAGCTCCGCTCATCGAAGACGCGGCCGACGAGTCATCGTCGGAGGAGGACGTGGCGGAGGGCTCGACGCCAACCAAGGGAAGAGGGCGAATCCTGCGGCGGGCTGGCTCCGGCGAGCCGGTCCGGCCCGGCAGGGCTACGCGGCCTCAATTGACCCTGGAGGGGTCTGGGCGTCACACGAGGGCCACGGCAGCCAAGAGGCTGATGAAGGCCGCTAGGAAGAAGAAGACAACATCCCCTTCCTCATCTGGGCGCGCACAAACCCCGCCGTCTTCGCCTCCTCCGGCAGATGTCGACTCAGATGTTGACGCGGAGGTCACTTTTGATCTCGGGCCTCTCAGCCCAAAGAGGAAAAGGAAAGTGGTGGAGGAAGAGGAGATAGATGAAGAGTAAGTACTCCGTTCGTTACTGCCATTTCCATTCCTCTGAATTAAGTCACTCATCTTGATCAGTTTTTGCTTTTGCAGGGATGCAGAGACATTGACCCAAGGGGTGAAGAGGGCCAAAGCCTTGGTGGGCGGCCAGCCCCCGGCAAGTGCTTCAGAGTCGCCATTGGTGGTGCTGAGCAGCCCGGATAGCAGCCCCCCAGCACAGCCCCCAGCGTAAGTTCGTCACCCTCCTCTTTTCGACACGTGGTAGGCGTTCGATGCTATGGTGTTAACCTTGTCGGGTTTGCAGGAGGGGAGCGGCAGCAGGAGGAGCCGCAGAGGGCTACCCCCAACACACCACCCCCATTGACTATGCCGCCGTGAGGGGCGTCCCTGGCAAGGGCATCAAGCACGGAGCCCACACCCATGGAGGAAGAGGGGAACCTAGGTGCGGGTGACTCTGCCATAGCGTCGAATGCTGGCGGGGAGGGGACTTCTGCTTCACAGCCTGGCACTGGTGAGTCGCCTGTCCTCCGTCTCTGTTTTTCCCTTATTCTTTTTCTTGGCTTCAATGCTCCCATTACTACCCAGGCCCTCCTTCAATAGGTATGGAGGACGTGGATACTGTTGTTGGGAACATTGCTGAGGAGGCCACCAGGGATGCTGACGAGGTCGCCAAGGATGCTGCCGAGGACACCGCTGCGGGGGCCGCCAAGGCGACCGGTGAGGCTTCTGCCAAGGGCGCCAACGGTGGGCCTGCCGGGGAAGCCGGCAAGGCCACTGCCGAGGAAGAGGTGGTTGATGATCAGCCTCCCTCCTCCTCAAGCTCGGGCCCCGGCAGATATCTGAAGGTGGGCGACGATCTTTTCGTCCATCTCCCAGGGGCGTCAAGTTCCCGGGTGCCCGCCAAAGGGGAAGTCTTTGACGACGAGGTGCTTGCTGCCACCGGGCTCGAGGTTGTCGATGAGCCGGGCGTTGGCGGTGATGGTTCTCCAGAGCTATGGGGGCCAACTTCCGAAAACTGCAGGCGCTCTACCGTGTCCGTCTGGACAAGGTTAAGTCCAGGACGGCAACGGTGGACCAGGCGGAGGTGGATTTCAAGGCGCGCGTTGCTGAGACGCAGACCTGGTTCCACCAGACTCGCGAGGAGCAGAGGGCCTTTCAGGAGGAATTGGCCAAGCGCAATGTCGAGCTCACCATGAAGATGGCTAACATCGAGAAGACCCAGGAAAAGGCGGCGAACTTGGCTGCCGCGGCCGAGGCCGTCCGGAACCAGCATCAAGCCGGACTGGATTCCCAGGAAGAGGACCTCACCGTGCGTGAGGCGAAGCTTGCCGCAGCGCTCCATGGCAAGGATGAGGAGCTCGAGGCCCTTGTCGCGCGGCGGACTCGCGAGCTGGAGCAGAGGCACAAGGCGGCACTCGATGCCCAGGCTCTGGCCCATGCCGGCAAAGTAAGGGAGTTGGAGGTGGAGCAGGACGAGCTGAAGGAGCAGGCCCTCAAGCTGTCCAACAAGAAGAGCACGCTCAACAGTGCCTTGGTGGAGGCGCAAGGAGCGGTCATCAGAAGGGCTGGGGAGCTCGCCGAAGCACAAAACTCTGTCAGAGATCTTAAGCTGAAGCTGGAGGATCTCGAGAAGATGTTGTCGGAGAGCAAGGCTCGGGAGGAGACCTTGACCAGGAGTCTGTAGGAGGAGAAGCAGCTGCGGGCGAACGAGGCCGCCTCCTACCAGGAATATGTGGCGGGCGAGAACAGATGGATCAGCCGTCTGGAGGACGTCGCCGGCAGGGTCACCTCGCAGTTGGGCACCATGGGGATGCCAAACGTGAGGTACGCCCCTGAGCGCAGCGGGACCGTCAACACCAAGCTGACCCTGTTCTTCGAGGGCGTCCTTTGAGCCTTGGCTTATCTTCACTCCAACCGAGCGGCCACGTCGGCCGGGGAAGCCTGGCAACTTTGCCGGGGGGTCATGACCAAGGTCCTCACCAAGATGGCGTACCGGAATCCCGACCTCGACTTCGATGCCGCGATGGATAGCCTGCCGGAAGGTATTGACCTCACGGTGCTCAAGGAGCGCATCAAGCCCGTCATCAGCAGCATCGACGAAATCAAGAGGGTGGAAGGCCAGCGCCGGGACTAGGCATCCCGTTTTTCACCGCCGCTGCAGGTTCACGACCAAGACAAATTTCATCTTTAGTTAGAACCGCAGCAATGATGTGATGTAATATAACTTTGCAGTACTTTTGGAATTATGCATGCTATTTTCCTGTTTGTTGCCTCTTTGTACGTCCACCCTACGCCAGCTGGTAAGCTTGCCAGCGCGGAAACCCAAGGCGGCATCTTGGGGACGGGTCCCCATTGGCCTGCCGGGTGAGCGTGCTGCCGGGTGAGCCACCTTACCACCTTTGACGCAGCCGCTCGAACTGTCGAGTTTGACTTGAGTCAGAGTCGAGAGCCTTGCCAATTGCGGAAGGCTACCCTACCGTTTTCAACGCAGCTATTTGAACTGTTGAGCGGACTCGAAACAGAACAAAAGCATTGCCGATCGGGGAAGGCCCCATTTGCGTACATGTTTCTTTTGTACAAAGAACGACAGCTCCGAGGATAATAACTTTATATAATAGAATGGAAATATCCGGGGTCCAATGTAACTTAGCTTCTGTTTGTAGTCTCTCGAGCGCTGATCTTCCGGCCCCCTTCCCTCTCCAAGAGCCACGGAGACAAAGGAGTGCTGGGCTGATTGCTAGAGCCGATTCTCACAACTGCGCCCCCTACCTAGCGCGCCAAAGATGTCGGTGGGAACGACACCTATGGGATCACAAGAATCCCTACTATGGTTAGCGGGGCGCGGGGTCGTGAGAAGAGCGGATCTAACAGGTAGCACACGGTTCGTTTATCCAGGTTCGGGCCACGAGGATGCGTAAAACCCCACTCCTACTTTGGTGGATTGTATATCTGTGTTCTTGAGCTAGCTATGGGGCGTGAGGAGCTCCAAAAAGCCGAATCCTTCTCCTGGTCGCCTCGGGCCTCCTTTTATAGAAAAAAGGGGTTGCCATAGTGGCACACAGGAGGTGGAAAGGGTACAGTGATGCGAGGTTGAAAGTGCAACTATCCCTAGGTGGTTTTGGTAATTCATAACAACATATAGCTCATTGAGCTAATACTATTCCAAGATGATTATTTCAGGAAAAGCTCAATGATTGGCATGGCATGGATGTGAAAGTGGAACCCTCAAAATGCTAAGGAAAATGGATTGGCCCAAGCTCAAAAGCTCAAGACTCTTCATTTCATATTTTAGTGATCCAAGATCACATTGAGTCCATAAGAAAAGCCAATACTATTAAGGAGGGATGAGGTGTTGCTTAATGAGCCTCTTGCTTCATGTGCTTAGTGATATGATCCAAAAACCCTCAACTACTTTCCCACATCCACATATGACCTAAACTCTAGGCCAAACTCGGTCCTACCGATTCTTCCTATCCGGCGCCACCGAGTTTCACTTGTCATTAGCCACTGCCAAACCCTAGCAATTCGGTTCTACCGATAAGGATCTCGGTTCCACCGAGATGGGGTTGCAAACTCTCTGTTTCCCTTTCGTAACTTTTTGGTCCCACCGAAAGAGCGAATCGGTCCCACCGAGATTGCAATGTAAACTCAGTGTTTCCCCTTTGTAACTTTTCGGTCTCATCGAGTTACACTCGGTCTCATCGAAAGAGCAAATCGGTCCCACCGAGTTTGCCTGACCAACTCTCTGGTTAGCTAATTACCAAATTTGGTCTCACCGAGTTTGTGTAGTCGGTCTCACCGAGATTATGTTATGCCCAAACCCTAACTGAATCGGTCCTATCGAGTTGCATGTCAGTCCCACTGAAATTCCTAACGGTCACTAGGTTTACTATTTCGGTCAGACCGAGTTTTTTGATTCGGTCCCACCGAGATTGGTAAATTGTGTGTAACGGTTGGATTTTGTGTGGAGGCTATATATACCCCTCCACCTCTTTCTCATTTAGTGAGAGAGCCAACAGAACACACACATCATTCCAACTCATTTGTTCTGAGAGAGAACCACCTACTCATGTGTTGAGATCAAGACATTCCATTCCTACCATATGAATCTTGATCTCTAGCCTTCCCAAGTTGCTTTCCACTCAAATCTTCTTTCCACCAAATCCAAATCCTATGAGAGAGAGTTGAGTGTTGGGGAGACTATCATTTGAAGCACAAGAGCAAGGAGTTCATTACCTACACACCATTTGTTACTTCTTGGAGAGTGGTGTCTCCTAGATTGGCTAGGTGTCACTTGGGAGCCTCCGACAAGATTGTGGAGTGAACCAAGGAGTTTGTAAGGGCAAGGAGATCGCCTACTTCGTGAAGATCTACCGCTAGTGAGGCAAGTCCTTCGTGGGCGATGGCCATGGTGGGATAGACAAGGTTGCTTCTTCGTGGACCCTTTGTGGGTGGTTGCTTCTTCGTGGACCCTTCGTGGGTGGATCCCTCCGTGGACTCGCGCAACCGTTGCCCTTGGGTGGAGCCCTGTGTGGACTCGCGCAACCGTTACCCTTCGTGGGTTGAAGTCTCCATCAACGTGGATGTAGGATAGCACCACCTATCCGAACCACGGGAAAAACATCCGTGTCTCCAATAGCGTTTGAATTCTCCAAACCCTTCCCTTTATATTCTTGCAAGTTGCATGCTTTACTTTCTGCTTCCCATAAACTCTTTGCATGCTTGCTTGAATTGTGTGATGATTGCTTGACTTGTCCTAAAATAGCTAAAATCTGCCAAGAACTAAAATTGGGAAAAGGTTAAGTTTTTATTTGGTCAAGTAGTCTAATCACCCCCCTCTAGACATACTTTCGATCCTACAGAGGTTATCCCTCATATTTCATGACAAGGCGCATTTAATGCGTCTTGCTTAGGTGTCCTTGCTTTATCGGGGACGGGGGAGAGATCTGTCTCATCCGTCGCCGCTCCTTCTTGTGTCGACACGCGCCCTGGCCAGCGATGCCTGAGATGCCACGTAGGTAGGCAGGCAGCTGAGGTGGCGCAGTGGTGGGTCTTCACAAAGATCTGTATGCCGCCACGCAGGTGCCTGCCCAGCTGGTTGGGTCAGCAGCTGCATGCATGCGGTGGTGGAGGTTTAGTCGGCGTGGGCCTGATGGTGGCCCCGTCGGTGTCCTCGGGAAGGGCCTTGCCGGGGCCCCGGCAAGGGTCTTGCCGAGGCGCCTGCTGTCATCCCCGGCAAGGCGCTTGCCGGGGGCCTTGTGGTCTTCCTCGGCTGGGATCCCGCCAAGGGTTGTCGTCTCCTTAGTGCGTATCTAATCTTGCATGTCTTTACAAAGATCTGCATGCCGCCACGGGGATGTCTCCTAAATCCTTGCCCTTTGGGGGCAGTGGACTCAAGGGTGATTTGCGCCGGAGGTGCGGGACGAGTCGCCGTGGCAAGGGTCTTGCCGAGGCTGCTAGAACTGTCTCTTGGCAAGGATCTTGCCGGGGGAGTCCGCTTCGTCCCCTTTGCTCTTCGTGGTCTTGGCCTTGGAGTCGTAGTTCTCTTGAGCTTCGGTCTTACCCTAGCTCACCTCCCTTGCCTTGCTTGGTGTGGTGGTGCCCGTGGCTCAGACTGCCCGTGCACAGTTATAGGGGTACAAAAAGTGTACCCCTCTTTTTGTACACCGACATCCACTTGGGCAACTTGATGCTCCCTCGTCTCAAGTTGCTCAAGCTCGAGGCTACGCTCCACGGCTTCCAGAGCCAACACCTCCTCGTGCTTCCGGACCTCATCTTCCTCGGCAGGCATCCCCCTCAGTGACACGAGGGCGGCTTTGCGCGCCTCCAATTGCTACTCGAGGGACGCACTCCAGGCGTGGATCTCCCATGCACGCTTCTCCGCAGCCTCGCAACTGCGGTCAGCTTCACAAGCCTCCTCCAGAGCTCGGGAGCAGGCCTCATGGGAGGCTGCAAGGGAGACCTCAGCCTTCATGTTATCTAGCTCGCACTGGTGGCGCCCGAGGTTGATGGCCACTTTCATCCTGTGCCACTCCTCTGCGAACCGAAGACCCTCAGCCTCAAGGCGCGCGTCGACACCCTCAAGTTCTTCGCCAAGTCGGTCCATCGCGTCCATCGCCTCCTGGAAGAGCTCATGAAGAACGACGCTCCGCCCGCGCTCGAACTCGAGTAGACGGACCGTCTTGCCCTCTGCTACGAGGGCTGTGGGCGACACCCGGCGCGGCGCGCCCCCTCTTAGCAGGGGGCTGGGGGCTGGCGCAGCCGGCCCTCGCAAGGGGCCCGAACGGAACAAGGCCTGCTGCTTCAAGAAGACCCCAGGGTCGAGGCCAGCCAGTTGCCGACCATGACCAGGGGAGGACCTCTTGGCACGCCTGTTGCGCTCCGAGCAAGACCACGAAGGAAGGACGGCGAAGGCACAAGCTCGGTGCGCCTTGATGACGGACCAACTCCCGTGGCTGGCCCCACACCGTGGGCAGCGCCCGAGCCTGCAGTGCTGGAGCTTGGCGGGCACGACGGGACGAGCGGGAGCTGCTTCTCAAGAGATTTCATAGCCTTGGCGGAAGGGGTCCTGAGGGGACAATCATCAGGGAAGGAAGGCGGCACACATAAGATCACCAAGATAAGGCACTTACTCATCGACGGCGATGTACTTTCATCGCGTCAACGGACCAAAGATACCGCTGCCGCTCGGAGATCCTTTCCTCTTGTGGAGCTCCTCGAAGTCGACGCAAAGCTGATGAAAGCGCTGAATGTGCTGGCTAGTACAGGGTGTAGCCAGAGAAGTGCTCAAGAGAACAACTTCAGGGGTGCTTGGCTGCGGAGAACAGTCGGGCACCGTCTCGCCGTGACTTCCCGAGGCCTCCGGAGTTTCGGCCTCGGGAGCCGCATGCTGCATCGCCTCAGCAACCGGCGTCCCAGAATCACGGGATCTTAAGGACGACGCCCCAGGAGCCCCAGGCGGCGTACGCACATAAGCACTCGTGCCCCAGCCTCTGGCGACACTCGTCTCACCGCACCCACATTTAGGATGAGCTCGGCGCCAGCGAGGAAGAGGGGAACCACGCTGACAGGATTCTCGCGGGACCCCACCAGGCCGTCCGAACGCAACCCCCACTCGTCAAAGGGAGGCATGCCCCCAGCGAATTCAGCCTTGTTCTTGCAGCGGTACAACACACAGTTCTTCCCAGGCTAGTCGTCCGGCGAAGCGACACCTGTCAGGACCTTGAGCACCGTTTGCCGCATCCCCAAGGGAGCCCGGACTCCTGAAACCTCATATGGGCCTGGCTGCTGAGCAAGGTCCACATCGGGTGAGAATGGCGCTGAAGCGGAGCAACCCGGCGCTTGATGAACTCGTTCACCACCATCGGCGCGGTCATGCCGTGGTCCTTCAGCATCCTTAGCCTGAGCCAGACTGGGACAAGACGGGGGCTCGCGACCCTCTTGTGGCCCCAGCCGGAGTGGGAAACGGCAGGCGCTGACGGGGTGTGGAGCAGAGGGCTGAGCATAGCAGCGTCGAAAAATACCCACCATGTCCGAAACTCACTCGTGGATGGAGGAATCTTGAAGTCGATCCCCGTGCCTACCGTCGCGGCCACGGCCTAGAAGCTCATGCACCCCGAGCTTTGCCAGGGATCAGTCAGATGCAATGAGAAGAAATGGCGGAGAAGGGCCACAGAAGGAGCGATGCCCACCATGGCATCACACACAAAGGCAAAGATGGCGAGGAGAGTCAAGGATTGGGGTCGAGATGCAGCATATGGATCTGGTAGTGTTCAAGCACCGCATTGAAGAAGGTAGAGAAAGGGGCAATCAGGCCCGCCCAAAGAGCATCAATGAAGATTGGGACCTCGGTGACCGTCCGAGCGATGCGAGCGCGAGACGCAGGCCAAGCCACCGTCTCCCCCCACTCATTGAAATTGGTGGCCAGCATGGGACGCACCTTGTCCATGGCCTCGTCATTGAGCACCAAGGATCAGCCGACTGCAGGCTCGGCGGCTGGAGGCGCACTTGGCGTAGGCAGAGGCTTCTTCCCCTTGTCTGCTTGTTTCGCCGCCATGGCAATGAAGCAGGCAGAGTGCAGGTCAGATTGGAGAGGTGGAGTAGTGTCTCGAGGAAGCAGAAGGACTGGGGAGCAAGGCGTGGGTGATGGGAGAATAATTGTGTAGGTTGCGAGGGCCGCATAGCCAGGCAGATTCAGGCAGCGTGCGGAAGCGGAGACGCCCACGTCTAATCAACCGCCACGCGTCAACCGAGGCCGCAGGATTGTGGGGCCTGCGGCGCTCCGCACTTGACCCTTTTGTCTTCACCTCGAAGCCAAGCCTGAGCGCGCCTTGGGCCCGGGGGCTACTGTCGGTGTTCTGGGAATGGGGGTCCCCAGGCTTGCCTGCCTGCGGCCCACGGCATGGCTGGGCAGGCAGGTCTGTGTGGCCCATCTTCATTGACAAGGCATTCAAGACCATCGCGAGGGGCCAAGACTCGTGAGGTGGACGACACAAGACCTCCTTAGGAGTGGCCTCGCCAAGAAGGCTCGCGAGGAGTGGACAGATCAAGGAAAGGCAAACCTCGCGAGGTCCTCGTGACGTGAGCCATGACGATCGAGACCAGGCGGGTGCCAGCGCGCGCAGTGTCCTTGCTTCCTCTTTGGTGCCAAGGGGGCAAGCGCAGGCGCGGAGTACCGAGGCATCAAGCAAAGGTTTCCATATTGGTGCAGCGAGACCAAGGCCAGAAGAACGGCAAGAGGGAGGTCACCATGGAGCCTAGGACGACATCACCACCAGAGCCATTGGCAGGCGAAGACCGCTTTTGTCAGGGTAAGCTGTCCTAGCTGTCCCCTTTCGAATTGGTCATTGTTGGATCCCTTCCCGCTCAATATTTGGGGAGAGGACCAGGGCCTATATAAGTAGAACTAGCCACCACAGCACGGAGAACAACGAAAAGAGAGCACAAGAGCACCTCAACCTCAGGAGGCTGTTCTTCCCCTTGTATTGTTCATCATCAGCCCAAGAGGCAATCCACCACCACACTAGAGTAGGGTATTACACCACAACGGTGGCCGGAACCAGTATAAATCTTGTGTCTTTGTCCTGTGAGTTCGTCGAGTTCGTCCGCGAGATCTTAGAGAGCTAGGGCATGGATGGATAGGGAGAAAACCTTCACGTGCACCCCAGTGTTTGAACCTCAAGGGTTTTGCCGGAACCCGTGATCCGACAGCAGAGAAGCAAGGATTCGGAAAGGAAGGACAAATCATCAAGGGGCTACACAAAACAAAGACATCAAGCTCATGTTGGTGAATGGGTACCCGGCTCCGACTCCGACGATCACTTCGAGAGAAGTTATCACTCTAGCTCTGAATATACTGAAGATGACGGTGTTGCTGGTCTAGCACTTGTGTCAACCAACTCCTACGACATATTTGAGTCACCAAATGAAGGAAGTGGAAGATGCTTCATGGCTAAAGGCCCAAAGGTATCACACCCTGAGTATGTTGATTTCAATAGTGATGAAGATGACTTGCTAGGTGATGATGATTTACTTGTTGACAATTCTAGTGATGAAAACTATGATCAACTTTCTATTAATCATGCTAATCAAGACAAAACGAATGACGATGATAAGAAGGAGATTGAGTGTCTAGCTAAAGAGCTAAGCACTCTTAAGTTAGCTCATCAAACTACCTTGGAAAATCATCGAGAGTTTTTAAAGACTCATGGGAAGCTACACTTTGAAAAGCTCAACCTTGAGCAAGAGCATGAGTTCTTAAAGGCGATCAATGATGATATTCGCAAGAAAAGTTCTTCTTACATTGCCAAGCATTTACTTTTGTCTACTTACATGCCACAAGTTAAATCTAGCAACAAGAGTAAGAAAGATTCTTCTTCTAGTAGTAACAATAATTATGCTAAACTCAATGATGTTGCTTCTAGTAGTTCTCTTGATTCCACTAATGATTCTCTTAGCCAAGTTACATTTGAGCAAGAAAATAGCTTATTGAAGGGAATTATAGAGAAAGGTGTTTACAAGAGCCTTGCCGGAAGTAAGCAATTTGAGGAAATTGTATGCAAGCAAGGAAGACACCGGAAGAATCAAGGTGTTGGTTTTGAACGAAAGTTCAATGCCAATGGAGTTCAGTGAGAAGAAGATCAATACCCCAAGACGAAGTTTGTTCCTCAACAAGAGAAGTATGATCCTACTTCTTTCCAAGGAACACAAGGTCAAGATGATCTTCCACCACAAGACCACAAGCTAAAAGGCAAGGACAAGCTTCAAGAGGAGATTGATGCATTTGAAGAAGCTCCCAAAGCCTTGGTCAAGTGGGTTCCGATGACTACATCAAGTTATACTTCATCAAGTATGACTACAACTCCAAGGATTCCCATCAAGACGGTGTGGATCCCAAAGAAGAAGAACTAGAGAGTCCTTGAGGGTGACTCCGCCAACACACTTCACTCATATCATTTTGGCAAGGACAAGTGCAAACAACTTCCATATCTTGCACTAGTACAAGGAGTCACATACCCTCTTGTTGGTAAGACAAGGGACAAGGTAACCTAATGCATTCATGGACATCATCTCATGTGAATATCACTCTATGTCTATGGATATCCTTATTTGTTCCTTGTGGAACTAACTTGTGTAGGTATTGAAAGTGCAACTCACCCCAAAGGATTGCTCCAAAGGATCTACATCAACATTTAGCATCTACATCTTGAACACCTACATGAAGTCATCATCGAAAAAACCCAAGGTTAGTTCATCCCTCTTAGGGGGGATATCAGATCTAGGGGGAGCTTTACTCTAATCAATTGAGCTAAAGAAACTCTAATGGTGTGAACACAACAATGCTTTATGCAAAAGTGGCAACCCCACTTGTGCTTAAATGATGAATATGACCTACGATCAAATGTTCTCATTTGACTCCTATGTCAATATACTCATATATAGATGACCTAGTTATCGCCAAATTGCTTGATAGATGCTAGAGTGTTTGTGCATGCTTTGTCACATATTTCATTTGTCATCTTATTGTGTGAGCATGTTGGTTGAATATTTAACTCATTCAAGGACATCCATTTGTTGCTTTGATTGTTTTGATTTTTATCTTTTGCCAAATGGATGGACAAGAATGCCTAAGAACTCCCTCTAGCTATCTATGCTTTCCTCGTCTCAAACACTATTCATGCTACATCACAAAGTTTGATCAAGTCAGATTCGAACCACTCTGTGTGAGGAGCACTCAGAGTCCCCGATTCGTCATAGACTTAAACTTCCAAAACCTCTTTGTGCATTTCGGTATGACCGAGTCATCCATTTTGGTCACACCGAGATCACTAAGGTGCTGAAGAAAGAGTATGGCTCAGCTGCTACAACAAAGCCAGGGATGCACAAGAAAGCTCCAGCAAAGAGGATTCCTATGTCAAAGGCCAGAGCCTCAACTGCTGAAACTTCCAAGCCAACTGAAGAGGAAGTTGGAGAAGGAAAGAAAAGGAAGGAAAGGGTCAAGAATACCACTACTAGAGTACCTGGTAGATCCTCCATTATGAGAGATTTAGAAGAAGAAGAAGAGAAAGAGTATGCTGCACCAGCTCCTAAGGCTCAGAAGCTCATGGGAGATGCAATTAAATCAGGGGCTGCAACATCTAAGCCCAAGTATGCTCCCAAAGCTCAAGCTCAGAAACCCCCAAAGCCCAAGAGAAATACCAGGAGTATACCTGCTGAGGAAAAGAACAAGGCCCAAGTGCCTAAAGCTAAATAAGAGGACGATGAATCCCATGTTTTGTGGAAGTTGAAGCCCAAAATTCCTGACCATAATGATGCTCATCTAGTCATTGAGGACATGCACATTAGGAAAGATGCAGGATTGAGGTAATGGAGACAGTCTAACACATATGCTGTCAAGAGGAGAACTGCTGTGGATTACAGGTTCCATACAAGGGAACAACAATATTTCTATGAAACCATTCTACTTGACAAGAAGCCCATAGTGTGCGACATGAAATGGGTGGACTGGGAGTTCATCCGGGAAAATGAAGATCACTTCCCTGGAGTGTATGACAGCTTTAAGGCATGTGGAGTTGATGAATTTGTTGGACAAAAGCTCACCAAGTGGAATGATGAGTTGATCATGCAGTTCTACTCCACTGCCCACTTCTATCCAGATGTGAGGATAGTTTGGATGCCTGAGGGTACCAGGTATGAGTCCATAGTTGATGAATGGGCTAAGCTAATCAATTCCCCTGCAGAGCATGAAGATGACTTGGATGTATATGCCAAGAAGAAGAAATACCACAACTCCATGGAAAACATGTACAAGTAGATCCCCGACAAGGCTTTGGAAACTCGCAAGCTTGGATCTGTGCATTTCTTGTTGTCTGGTCTGCCTACGATCAACTGGATCTTGAGGCACAATCTGCTACCCAAGTTAGGAGATCAGAAGATGATCGGAGGGCATTCTATTAATCTGCTCCAACTATTTGATCTCCCTCAGAAGTTCAAGGTTATGAGCTTAATGGTAGAAACAATCAAGAGGACTGCTGTTGACCAGAAGAGAAGTTGTGGGTATGCTCCACACATTCAGGAGCTCATCAACTCTAAGATGGGCACATGAACTTATTTGCTAGACAAGGAGCATCTACCCATATATCCTGATTTTGAAGACAATACCGTTGTGATGACTGAGGAAGATCCATCATCTGTGCAAGCACGTGAGAAGAGAGAGAAGGCAAGGACAGAGAAAGCTGCAAGGATGCCAACTGCTGAAGAGGCATCTCAAGTATTCCTGAAGAGCAAGCAAGATCAACTTGGATATCTGAATAAAGCTACACTGAGGATTGAGAAGGGCTTGGCCACCCTGACTTAGAATCAGGAGAGCCTGGAGAGGATTGGGGAAACAAAATTCTATGATCTTGATCTGAAGGTGATTGAGATTCAGACTGCAGTTGATCAGCTTCAGGAGGAAGCAGAGGAGAGGAGAGGAAAAGCAACCACTGATGCTTTCAAGGGTGTGCCACGAGGTCCAAGGTCTACTGCAGGGCCAGTCTCAGATGCTAGAGCTTTAGTGTCAGCACCAGCAGCTACAGCTCCAGTGCCACCTCCAGCACCCACTCCAGCAGCTCCAACTACTTCATCGGAAGCCTTCATAATTGGAGCTCTATCCACACCTCCTCCCGAAGACCAGGCCTGAGAGACGTACAACACTATGCATTTTCAAACTTTTTGTAACTTGTTGCCAAAGGGGGAGAAAAATATATAGATTAGATCATAGGATTCGAGAGAGAGTGTCTTGCTTTTTAACTCTCATGCTATTTTGGTTGAACTACTTTTATTGTGCGCTTGTGTGAGATACCTTATGTCCTTGTGAGATACTTATATGATCATGTGGTTGATCATATGATACATTAATGTTTGTTTGAATGATGCTATACTTTATATTCCATATATGATCATTCACTTCCTTGGTGATGAGTGCATGCTTTTAATTTCTATCATTTTGAGCGCTCCACCAAGATGTATGTGACATGGAAGAGTAACCCATGATCTTAATCGATTGTGCATTTGCATTCAAAAGCAAATTTTAAATAATGCACAAATTTAGGGGGAGCTCTTGCTTATCACATACTTCTCAAAGCGACGATGTTTCTAAATCTTATAATCATTTGTCGAAGCTTTGATCTATTGTCACACCCTGCATTTTGTAACATGTCATTTGCATTAATAAAGCATGAAAATTTGGACCAACAATAACTTTTGAATTATTTGGCTTTTATTTTTGGAGTTGGTTTTCTTTGTGTGGTTTTTCAAGTGCTCTCTAAAGTCAACTACTCCACCTTACATACTTCATCTCCCTGCCCAAACTTCTGCCCAATGATCATGCCATGTGTATATTGCAATATAGTATTTTCTTACAAAAATAATTTGGCCAAAAAGTATTTTCAAAAATTAGTTTTCCAAAACCCCCTGAATTGAGGTTTGCACTACAAGTACTTGATTTGGGGTATGAAAAATATTTCAAAGAGTATATTCGAAACCAGTTAGATATAGGATTCCCATAAACCACAAAAATATAATTTTAAAAGTTATTGTACTATTTTATTTAAAAGCTTTTTCTTAAGGACGAAAATGGTCTTTAATAGGGAAAAATTATTTTATTATTTCAAAAATATTTGACAAAATTCTTGGAAGCTCATTGGACATATATTGTCCATATATGTGAGTTTCAACACATGGTTATGTTCAAAATATTGGGAAAAACCCTCCAAAACCATTTCTGCCCATTTCAAGGATTTGAAATATTGCTACAACAAATATTTTCCAATAAATCCCGGAAAATTCTAGCAAGTCACATATGCATAATAAGATGACATTGCAAAGTTTCAGCTTAATCCAAACTGTTTTGGTTCACAAAATTTCCCCAAAACCCTCTCTGTCCAGAACCAAGTTTGAACAACTCTACATTGCCAACTTTCTCCATTTCATCCCAAACTTTGTGGACATTCTCAAGTACCCAAATGATGAAACTACACCAAGTGGTTCATCAAGGAGAATAGTTTTGGATGACTAGATCTTGAAAAACCCCATTTCTGTTGATTTCTAGGGATTACAAAAGTTGCATTGGCAAATTTGCCCAAATGAGCTAAAATTTGGTGGAAGGCCCTAATTATATGTTCCATTTCACCCTGTGGAGTCTTATGCCAAATGGAGTTCATTTGCTTACCAAAACAAGGAACAAACACCTTCTGCCACATTTCCAAAAACAATATTCTGACCCCTTCCACTAATCTCCATGGGCTCAAAGTTTTACCACATCCCCTCCTAGTCCCCTTGCAGCTCCAGTAACAATGGAAAATCCATAGCTCAATTATTGGAGGAGTAAAACCCCACTTTCTCTCTCTGGACAATCCATTTCCCTCTCTCCCTCAACCTCCCTCCTCACTCCAGTGGCCACCTAGGGCATCCAAAGCCCCTCCCCTTTCTTTACTACACCCTAGAGCCACCAGACATATTTGGCCGCGCCCACCTGGCCTAAAAAAATGCCATGGCATGCCATTTGCACGCTCCAGAGCACGCTACAGTGCGGCCAGGCACGGTAGCCGCCCCCTGCCAACCACTCCTGGCCACCTCGGGCCTCCCCAGCGCGCCCGACGATGCGCCTCGACGTCTGCGACATGCCCCGCCTCTGTCACCCTCCTTCCTCTGTCTCTCCTGCCCCTGCTCGCATGTGCACCGGCCGCCCAAGAGCTCCAGTGAGCGAGCTCACACGCGCGGCGTCTCTGATCCCTCCCCGCTCTCTCTCTTCACTCCTCTCGTTCTAAACCAACCCCACGAGCACCCCAGCCACCTCTTTGCGAGTCTCCATGACCCGTAGCAACCGTAACAGGCTCGCCGGCACACGGGTCCTCGGTGGACCGTCGCCCGCCTATTTAAGGGCCTCCCCGAGCCCTCCTCTCCTCACCAATCGATCTTTGCAGGTCCAAAACACCCCCTGAACCACCCACTCCTCTTAGAAGCACTGGAGCTCGAGATCGAGATCAAGCTCTGCCGCCTTGGGTCGCCGTCGATCTCAGGGTACATGCCCTCTCCATCGCTCCTCTTCCTCGATCTGGAACCGCCGCGGCTCACTGATCATTTCCCCTTTCCTCCTTGCTTCTTTGCAGCCGGAAACGGCTAGAACCGCCGCCTCCCGAAGCTCTTCCGCTGGTTTCCTCGTCGCCGGCGAACCCCTACACTCCGGCGACCGCCTCCACCTCCACCCGAACGACGACTCCGCCCTAAGCACCCCGGTGCCCTCAGATCTCCTCCGTGTCGACCACAGCGACGCCGGTGAGCTTGCCTCCCTCTCTGGCCCGAGGTTGAAGACGACGGCCGCGGGGCCCGTCGGTCAGCCTCACACTCTGACGGGTGGGCCCCACCCGTCAGGTTTAAAACGCACGCGCGCGCGTACCGGTTCGCTTGTCGGCTGAAGGCGTATTTTGCATTTACGCCTTCGACGTGGCAGCCTCGCGCGGGCTGGATCCTCTCTGGGCCTGCTGCACTGTGGTCCTTCTGTCCCAGTTGCACAGTGCTGCTTCTCCTTTTTCTTTTTCCATAAACTTGCAAAAACTCCTCTGGACTAAATATTAATCCAAATACAATAATTCCAGTTCCTAAATTCTTGTAAAAATCCCACCTATTCAATGGTATAACTTTCATTCATGTCCAACCAACTTTTATGTATTGTTCATATTCAAATTCAAATTTGAATATATTTAAACCCCTCTGAAAATCCATTTCATCTATTCTGCTACTCCAAGTCCAAAACTAGGATTTTTCCCCTTCTTAGTTTTCACCCTAGTATTTAACAAAAATGAGTTGACATTTTGCTGAGCACTTTGGTATTTCTGTTTTATTATTGCCTTATTTTTCTCGTTATTATTTTGCGACGATAGATTGTGTTGCTGACGAAGGAGTTGGACCAGAAGACTTTCAAGACCCAGAAGACTTTGTTGAGCCAGGCAAGCAACCCTTTGACCATGTCTATGAAACTATAACGCCCACAATGCGGCTATATCTCCCACGTGTCGAAGCACGACTTAGAGGCATAACCACATTGTAAGCAATGTCGCAAGTGAGGTAATCTTCACACAACCCATGTAATTAATAAGGAAAAGAGATACATAGTTGGCTTACACTCGGCACGTCACACAATAGAATAAATAACATTACATTCATCTGGATACAATCAAGGTCCGACTACGGAACGAAAATAAAGAACAACCCCAAATGTGACAAAGTCCCCAATCACCCCAACTGGGCACCACTACTGATCATTTGGAAAGGAAACATAGTATCATCCTGAGTCCTCATCAAACTCCCACTTGAGCTCAGTCGAATCTCCTGGAGCGGTATCATCGGGCCCTGCATCTGGTTTTGGAAGTAATCTGTGAGTCACGGGGACTCAGCAATCTCACACCCTCGCGATCAAGACTATTTAAGCTTATAGGAAGGGTAAAAGTTATGAGGTGGAGCTGCAGCAAGCACTGGCATATATGGTGGCTAACAAACGCAAATAAGGGCGAGAAGAGAAGGCAAAGGCACGATCGATGAACTATGATCAAGAAGTGATCCTAGAACAACCTACGTTCAAGCATAACTCGAGATCGTGTTCTCTTCCCGGACTCCGGCAAAAAGAAACCATCACGGCCACACACTCAGTTGATTCATTTTAAACAAGTTAAGGTTTCAGGTTTTCTACAACCAAACATTAAAAAATTCCCATCTGCCCATAACCGCGGGCACGGATTTCAGAGGTTCAAATCCCTGCAGGGGTGTCCCAACTTAGCCCATCACAAGCTCTCACGGTCAACGAAGGATATTCCTTCTCCCAAGACAACCCGATCAAACTCGGAATCCCGATTACAAAACATCTTGACAATGGTAAAACTAAACCAGCAAAGCCGCCCGATGTGCCAAAAATCCCGATAGGATTCGCACGTATCTCGTTCTCAGGGCACACCGGATAGGTCAAGCTACGAGTAAAACCAAGCCTCGAGTTGCCCCGAGGTGGCCCCGCAGGCTGCCCATTTCGGAACAACACTCAGAGGAGCACTGGCCTGGGGGGGTTAAAAATAAAGATGACCCTTGGGCTCCGGAAACCCAGGGGAAAAAGGCTAGGTTATTAGTGCAAGTGGTAAAACCAAGGTTGGGCCTTGGTGGAGGAGTTTTATTCAAGGCGAACTGTCAAGGGGTTCCCATTATAACCCAACCGTGTAAGGAACGCAAAATCAAGGAACATAACACCGGTATGACGGAAACTAGGGCGGCAAGAGTGGAACAAAACACCAGGCATAAGGCCGAGCCTTCCACCCTTTACTAAGTATATAGGTGCATTAAATTAGACAAGATAACATAATGATATCCCAACAATAAACATGTTGCAACAAGGAACAAACTCCAATCTTCACCTGCAACTAGCAACGTTATAAGAGGGGCTGAGCAAAGCGGTAACATAGCCAAATAACGGTTTGCTAGGACAAGGTGGGTTATAGGTTTGACATGGCAATATGGGAGGCATGATAAGCAAGTGGTAGGTATCATAGCATAGGCATAGCAAAAGATCGAGCATCTAGCATGCAAAGATAGAAGTGATGTCGAGGGTATGGTCATCTTGCCTGCAAATTTCTCCGAGTTGACGTTAGCTTGATCCTCGTAAACGTACTCAACGGGCTCCTTGATCATGTACTCGTCTCCCATCTCTACCCAAAGCAAAAACACAAGAAAAGGGAGACATAATCAACCACGTGCAATGCACAAGCAACATGATGCAAAACATGGCATGATATGCGGGATGTGATATGCGATGCATATGCATGTTTCGGAAAGGAATGATTGAACCTGGCCTCAACTTGTAAATCCAAGACTTCCACTGGAAAGGTGAGTTGATATCGGTCGAAATGGATATAAAGATCATCGGAATCGGATGCACGGTTTGCAAATGACAAGCAAAACAAATATGGCACCGATCTGCGATTAACAACACGAGGCCATCTAAATGCATCAAGAACAACATGCTACGGCACTCTAACATAGCAACAAAATACATGACAGGGATCCACTCAAGATTCTTGACAAAATATGAACACTGAGCTATGGCTAATTCACTCAATAGCAGGTTCAAACAAGTATGGCAAAAGTGCAAACGATATCAGGTTACAGACTTAGGGAAAATAACAAGTCAGGAATTTAACATCAGGAAGCAATGTTTAGAGCATGATAACAACATGCTACAGGAACATATCATGGCAAAGAAAGGCACGACATCAAGCTACTCAAAGCATACAACAAAAGTCCCTTACTGACAATAAGCCAAAAGGGATCAGAAAATACAATGGCAACCATGTGAACATAGCAATTATCGTTAACAGATTCCGGAACATGGCAAAACAGATATTAAGTAGGCATGTTTACGAGCTCGATGCACTCACCACAAGGCATTGCATGACAAACTAAGCATACACCCAGCAAGTAGACATGGCATAGAAGCTAAACTTGGCAAGAACAACAACATAGCATGCATGGATCAACAACAACAAGCTCGACAATAATGCTTAACACGTAAACATTCTGCCAGGAACATTTTATAGCAAAAGTAGAGCTTGATTGAGTCAAGCTAGGGTGCTCCATAATTGCCAACAAAGACATGGATGGATAGAGCACAAAAATATCTACAAAAAATCCTTACTGATCATGCTCAAAAGAGGCATGGATCACTCTGTAGCAACATGAACACATGGCATAAAAATATTGACAGGGCAAAGGCTTAGAATATTTCTAAGTCCCTGAAATCAGCAACATTACGAGATCTACTTTGCATGCTTGTGCTAGTAACCACAGAGATCACAAAAATACATGGCATACACCCCTGTAAAGATGGCATGGCATACTTCAAAACTCATGTTGGGCTCAAGTTCATAGGAGGCACACATCAATCATGGCAAAAATGACAAATGTCCAATTGCTGATAGTAAACTGAAACTAACATTGCATAGCCCTCTTGCAACAACATTTAGGGAATCAAGATGAGCTCAAATGAACATGATGCAATGAGATGAAATGAAGTACTCATCGAGACGAACAATTTGATATGCTACACGCCCGAAACGGAGGCACGGATGCAGAGATATCATGCGATGAAAAATGCACAAAATTACTGAGAGAGGGAAAAAGTCAACCGATCCGGATCTAGGGTTTGCACGCAGATCGAGGTGGAAGCAGATCTCGCCGGAACTCCACTGGAGACGAGGACGAGTTCGCCGGAGTTGTGGGATCCGGCCGGGGTCGGAGGAGAGGATGCCGGC
>NC_041386.1:227982068-227989262 GCF_002162155.2 Triticum dicoccoides
GTCGGCGACGTGTGCGGCGGCGAGGCGGCGCGAGGCGGTGCGGTGAGGAGAAGCGGGCGCGGGAGGGCCTGCTCTGGGCTCCGGTGGGCCGCGACGACGGCGGGTGGCGGGACGCCACGTGGCGCACGCTGGTAGGCTGGGCGTGGCGGCGGGATTCGTCCGGCGGCGGCCGGACATGTCCGGTGGCGGCGGGGCGATTTTGCTAGGGTTTCGTCCGGATTTTTGGGGGAGAGGGACCTTTTTATAGGTAGGAGGAGCTAGGAGGCTCCAAATTGAGCACGGTTTTCGGCCACGCGATCATGATCAAACGATCTAGATGATCAAGAAAGTTTAGGTGGGTTTTGGGCCACTTTGGAGGGGTGTTGGGCTGCAACACACACGAGGCCTTCTCGGTCGCTCGGTTAACCGTTGGAGTATCAAACAAAGTCCAAATGGCACGAAACTTGACAGGCGGTCTACCGGTAGTAAACCAAGGCCGCTTGGCAAGTCTCGGTCCAATCCGAAAACATTTAGTGCCCGCATATGAAAAGAGGTAGAAAGGGACACCGGAGGACATAGGAGCGCCGGAATGCAAAACGGACAACGGGGAAAATGCTCGGATGCATGAGACGAACACGTATGCAAATGCGATGCACATGATGACATGATATGAGATGCATGGCAAAGACAAAACAACACGAAGACAAAAAACCCGACACCGAGGAAATATCATAACTTAGTGCCGGAAATGGCAAGAGTTGGAATACAAATATGCTAGGTTACATACGGGGTGTTACAACACTCCACCACTACGAAAGGATCTCGTCCCGAGATCTAGGACTGGAAAAACTCCGGGTACTCAGAACGAAGGTGATCCTCGCGTTCCCAGGTGGCTTCACGGTCGGAATGATGTGACCACTTCACTTTCAGGAATTTGATAGACTTGTTGCGAGTGTTGCGCTCAGTTTCTTCAAGAATAGCAATGGGGTGCTCATGATAAGACAAGTCTTCCTGGAGATCAATCTCTTCAATGTTGATGGTGCGGTCAGGAGTCTTGAAACAATTGCGGAGTTGAGACACGTGAAACACGTCGTGCACATTTGCAAAGTTGGACGGAAGCTCAAGTTGATAGGCGAGATCGCCTCTTTTGCCAATGATCTTGAAAGGACCGACGTATCTAGGGGCAAGCTTCCCTTTGACACCGAAGCGACGAGTACCTTTCATTGGAGAGACGCGGAGGTAGACATGGTCTCCAATCTCGAAAGCCAAGTCACGATGCTTGCTATCATAGTAACTCTTCTGGCGCGATTGCGCGGCTTTGAGATTTTCACGAATGACTTTGCACATTTATTCTGCCTCTGTGATCAAGTCATTACCAAGGAGTTGGCATTCACTAGTCTCTGACCAGTTAAGAGGAGTACGACACTTCCTGCCATAGAGAATCTCGAATGGTGCCTTTCCCGAACTCGCTTGGAAACTGTTGTTGTAGGAGAACTCGGCATATGGGAGACAATCTTCCCACTTCATACCGAAAGGAATGACACAAGCCCTGAGCATATCTTCAAGAATTTGATTTACTCGCTCGACTTGGCCACTAGTTTGAGGATAAAAAGTTGTGCTGAAGCGAATGTTGGTGCCCATGGCCTTCTGGAAAGAATCACAGAACATAGAGGTAAAGATGCTACCACGATCTGAAGAAATCAATTGCGGAATGCCGTGCAAGGAGACAATCCTAGAGGTATATAGCTCTGCCAACTGAGCTGCTGTGATAGATTCTTTGATAGGAAGGAAATGAGCCACTTTAGTGAGTTTGTCGATGACAACAAAGATAGCACCATTGCCACGTTTGGACTTTGGAAATCCGTCATGAAGTCCATCTCAATATGGTCAAACTTCCATTCTGGAATGGCAAGAGGTTGGAGGAGACCAGATGGTTGTTGGTGTTCTGCTTTCACTCTTCTGCAGACATCACATTCATTCACGAACTAAGCAATCTCGCGCTTCATTCGAGTCCACCAATACGACTTCTTGAGGTCCTGGTACATCTTTGTACTTCCAGAGTGAATAGAGAGGAGTGAATTGTGAGCCTCATTCATAATGACTTTACAAAGGTCACCTTTAGGCACAACAATGCGACCCTTGAAGAATAGAGTATCCTTGTCATCAAGGCGATAGCACTTGTACTTGTGTTGACTCTTGGCAATCCCAATCTTCATCTTCTTCACCTTAGCATCAAGAAGTTGAGCCTCACGAATCTGATCTTCCAAAGTAGGAGAGACTTGGAGGTTAGCAAGGAATCCTTGAGGAACAACTTGAAGATTGAGTCTGCGGAAAGCTTCACAAAGCTATGGTTGGTAAGGCTTGATAATCAAACTATTGCAGTAAGCCTTCCTGCTCAATGCGTCAGCAATTACATTGGCCTTCCCTGGAGTATATTTAATACTCGGATTATACTCTTGAATCATTTCTACCCAATGAGTCTGTCTGAGGTTGAGGTTTGGCTGAGTGAAGATGTACTTGAGGCTCTTATGATCAGTGAAGATGTCCACTTTTCTTCCCAATAAGAGATGTCTCCAAGTTAAAAGAGCATGGACAACTGCCGCCAACTCGAGGCCATGAGTGGGGTAGTTCTTTTCATTGGGCTTCAACTGGCGAGAGGTATAGGCCACAACTTTCTTCACTTGCATCAACACTGCACCAACACCTTGAAGGGAAGCATCACAGAAAACCTCGAACGCGTTGGATTCATCAGGAGGAGTCAGAACTGGAGCAGTGACTAACTTCTCTTTGAGGGTGTTGAAAGCAATGTCACATTTAGGCGACCAGACATACTTCACATGCTTCTGGAGAAGGTTGGAAAGAGGCTTCGCGATCTTAGAGAAGTTCTCAACGAACCTTCGACAATAGCTTGCGAGCCCAAGGAAGCTGCAGAGTTGCTTCACATTCTGAGGCGGTTCCCAATTCACAATTGCAGACACCTTCTCAGGATTAATAGCTATGCCCTTGGCGGAGATGATATGCCGAAGGTAGAGAACCTCATCGAGCCAAAGCTCGCACTTTGAAAACTTCGCATAGAACTGATGTTCTCTGAGTTTATCCAGCACCAATCTGAAATGCTTGGCATGATCCTCCTTGTTCTTGGAAAAGACCAGAATGTCATCGAGGTAGACCAAGACGAAGTCATTTGTGTAGGTGTTGAAGATGAAGTTCATCATGCGAGAGAATGTTGGAGGAGCGTTGACAAGGCCGAAAGACATGACAGTGTATTCATATGAACCATAGCTTGTTCTGAATGCTGTCTTGGGGATATCTTCTTCACGAATGCGAATATGATGATAGCCCATACGGAGATCAAGCTTGGAGAATACTTGAGCACCTTTTAGTTGTTCAAAAAGCTCATTGATGTTGGGAAGTGGGTACTTGTTCTTTATGGTCTTCTTGTTCAATGGATGGTAGTCGACACAAAGTCGGTCCGTTCCATCCTTCTTCTTGACGAAAGGAACACCACAATCCCATGGAGAAGAACTTGGTCGGATGAGACCCATACGCTCTTGAATATCGAGTTGCTTCTTCAGCTCCTTCAACTCTTCAGGTCCAAGCTTGTAAGGACGTTTGGAAACAGGTTCTGTGCCAGGCTCAAGATCGATGACGAATTCAACTGGCCGGTGAGGAGGCATTCCTGGAAGCTCTTGTGGAAAGACGTCTTGATACTCGCAAACGACTGGAATCTGAGAGATGGCATCCAACTTGCCCTTCTCGTTGAGAGAAAGCAGTCAAATGGTATCATCACGAGTGGCAAAGACGATTACATCCTCAAACGAATGTGTCAATTGAATCTGCCTGGTAGCACAATCAAGCTGAGCTTTGTGCTTTGAAAGCCAATCCATTCTGAGAATAAGATCAATATCTGAGTTACCAAGGACCATTGGAGAAGAAAGAAACTTATAGTCGCCCAACGTGATAGTAACATCTGGAACCACCAAACTGGCACTCAACAATTTGCCCGGAGAAACAATATCCATTGATTTTCCCAAATGGGAAGAAGTGAATTCATTCTTGGCAAAAAATGGCTTTGACATAAAACAATGCGATGCACCCGTGTCAAAAAGTACTTTTGTAGGAACATCGTTAACAGGAAGGTTACCCATGATCACATCTGACGAGTCCTCTGCCTAAGCTACGTTCAACAAGTTGACCTTGGCGTGCTTGGGATTATGCTTGACCACTACGGTACTAGCAGATCTCACAGGAGGAGGAGGAGGAAGACGCCTCTGATTGAAACATTTGTTGGCATAGTGACCCTTCTGCTGACACTTGTTGTACGTGACCTCCGAGAGCGAACGGTGATGCGGAGCACTTGATCTTGGAGCATGAGACGAAGTCTTGTTCTGAATGCTTGGGTTGGGTGTGTGGGAAGATCCATTGCCACCTTTGCTCTTCTGCTGATAAGGCTGACGGAACAGAGGAGGAGGAGGCAACCAATACTTTTGCTGCTTAGTTGCCACTTGAGTTGAGGAAGAAGGAGTTGCATCTCTGACTCGCTTCTTGGAAGCATCACACTTGAGTTGAGCAGTCTCTTGTTTCAGTGCCATGTTGTAAAACTCATCGTACTTCTGCGGCTCAAAAAGCACGAGAGGTAGTTGAATATCTTCTCTGAGGCCACCTCTGAACTGATAAATCATGCTCTTCTCATCAGGGACGTCTTGCTTAGCGAAACGAGCGAGCTTCTGGAACATGATGTTATACTGGTAAACAGACAAGCTATCTTGCCTAAGATTGCGGAACTCCTCATGCTTGCTCTCAACAACACTCTGAGGAATGTGGTGAGCTTTGAAGTCTTGACAGAATTCATTCCAGGTAATCACACGACCTCCTCTGGAATCTTTGTATTGCTGATACCACTCAGCAGCTTGGTCTTTGAGTTGGAACGAATCAAACTTGACAAAGTCCTCAGGCCTGACATTGCTGCACTCGAAATGCTTGCAGATATCCACGAGCCAATCATCAACGTTTGTTGCCTCGACACAGTTACTGAAGGTCTTTGGCTGGTTAGCGAGGAACGGGTTGAGTGTAGCAAACTGATTCTGATTGTTGCCATAGCCTTGATTCCCTTGGTTGTGCTCTTGCAAAATTTGCATGATCAGCTGCGTGCTTGCATTGGTAACGGCCATCACAGCTTGCCATGCCTCCGGAGGTGGAGGTGGTGGTGGCGGTTCAGGATTCTGACGCGTTGGAGGAGCCATCCTGAAGAGGGTGACATCCGTTAGCATCTTGACAGACAGACATATATTCAAGCTGAATCAAATGGATCGACATTGCAACATATAGTATTAACATCCGAACAAAATGAACGAATGCATTCCAATAGAAACGGTCACACTTCCATAAATTGAGAAACCACTTAGATAGAGGTAGAAGAATAAAACAACAAGGTACAAACAAGAACAAATACTTGGTGAGGATTACCCAATCACAAACGAAATATCCGCGGAAGAAATACTAGAGCTACAAGAATTCCCACCTATGAAACTCCAGAACCTTTCCGGTTATGAAATCGGGTGTTGGGGATACAGGGGAAGCATAATATCTCACCCAAAGCTAGCAAATCCTACATCCAGTTGTATCCATCCTTCAACACATCACCAAGAAAACTTCGGAAATCATTTACCTCAACCTTCGAAAAGCATCCGTTATACGAGTTATGGCGATACTCCCGAACTCCCGCCCCAGTACTGGGTAGCGTCGAGGTTATCTCACCAACAACTGCATAAAAAAGATTTTCGATGCTGGTGAAACTCAGGTATTCCAGAACTGCAACGATTAAATTGTGATGACAACACCTCGGAGCTCAACTCCCCGGGACACCGCCACAACCCCTAAATGTTAGGAGGCACCAAGAACAATGTTCTCATCACAAAACCATCGGAACGATTCCAAGATTCCCGCGTGATCCTAAATTTTTTTAGTGAAATTTGAGAAGAGAAGAGTCAAAACTCTATGTCAGGATGCCTCACCAAAGCGACGAAGGGACTAAGGAGTAAAAAGAATCCTACTCTCCGATATATATAATCCTAAATGACTCAAAACATTTTTCTAGACTCAACAACACCAACGATTCGATCAAGCAGGGGGCTCCTAAGGTCGGGAAGGCTCTGATACCAACTTGTAACGCCCACGATGCGGCTAAATCTCCCACGTGTCGAAGCACGACTTAGAGGCATAACCGCATTGTAAGCAATGTCGCAAGTGAGGTAATCTTCACACATCCCATGTAATTAATAAGAAAAAGAGATACATAGTTGGCTTACACTCGCCACATCACACAATAGCATAAATAACATTACATTCATCCGGATACAATCAAGGTCCGACTACGGAACCAAAATAAAGAACAACCCCAAATGCGACAAAGTCCCCAATCGCCCCAACTAGGCACCACTACCGATCATCTGGAAAGGAAACATAGAATCATCCTGAGTCCTCGTCGCACTCCCACTTGAGCTCTTGGAGCGGTATCATCGGTCCCTGCATCTGGTTTTGGAAGTAATCTGTGAGTCACGAGGACTCAGCAATCTCACACCCTCGTGATCAAGACTATTTAAGCTTATAGGAAGGGTAAAAGGTATGAGGTGGAGCTGCAGCAAGCACTCATATACGGTGGCTATCATACGCAAATGAGAGCGAGAAGAGAAGGCAAAGGCACAATCGATGAACTATGATCAAGAAGTGATCCTAGAACAACCTACGTTCAAGCATAACTTGATATCGTGTTCTCTTCCCGGAGTCCGCCGAAAAGAAACCATCACGGCCACACACTTAGGTGATTCATTTTAAATAAGTTAAGGTTTCAGGTTTTCTACATCCAGACATTAACAAATTCCCATCTGCCCATAACCGCGGGCACGGCTTTCGAAAGTTCAAATCCCTGCAAGGGTGTCCCAACTTAGCCAAACACAAGCTCTCATGGTCAACGAAGGATATTCCTTCTCCCAAGACAACCCGATCAGACTCAGAATCCCAGTTACAAGACATCTCGACAATGGTAAAACTAAACCAGCAAAGCCGCCCGATGTGCCGACAAATCCCGATAGGAGTTGCACGTATCTCGTTCTCAGGGCACACCGGATAGGTCAAGCTACGAGCAAAACCAACCCTCGAGTTGCCCCAAGGTGGCCCCGCAGGCTGCCCATTTCGGACCAACACTCAAAGGAGCAC
>NC_041386.1:227989746-228003354 GCF_002162155.2 Triticum dicoccoides
GGAAACCCAAGGGAAAAAGGCTAGGTTCTTAGTGCAAATGGTAAAACCAAGGTTGGCCCTTGCTGGAGGAGTTTTATTCAAGGTGAACTATCAAGGGGTTCCCATTATAACCAAACCGTGCAAGGAACGCAAAATCAAGGAACATAAGACCGGTATGAAGGAAACTAGGGCGGCAAGAGTGAAACAAAACACCAGGCATAAGGCTGAGACTTCCACCCTTTACCAAGTATATAGATGCATTAAAAGACAAGATAATATAATGATATCCCAACAATAAACATGTTCCAACAAGGAAGAAACTCCAATCTTCACCTGCAACTAGCAACGCTATAAGAGGGGCTGAGCAAAGCGGTAACATAGCCAAACAATGGTTTGCTAGGACAAGGTGGGTTAGAGGTTTGACATGGCAATATGGGAGGCATGATAAGCAAGTGGTAGGTATCATAGCATAGGCATAGCAAAAGATCGAGCATCTAGCATGCAAAGATAGAAGTGATGTCGAGGGTATGGTCATCTTGCCTGCAAATTTCTCCGAGTTGACGTTAGCTTGATCATCGTAAACGTACTCAACGGGCTCCTCGATCATGTACTCGTCTCCCGTCTCTACCCAAAGCAAAACACAAGAATAGGGAGACACAATCAACCACGTGCAATGCACAAGCAACATGATGCAAAACATGGCATGATATGCGGGATGTGATATGCGATGCATATGCATGTTTCGGAAAGGAATGATTGAACCTGGCCTCAACTTGGAAATCCAAGACTACCACTGGAAAGGTGAGTTGATTTCGGTCGAAATGGATATAAAGATCACCGGAATCGGATGCACGGTTTGCAAATGACAAGCAAAACAAATATGGCATCGATCTACGATTAACAGCACGAGGCCATCTAAATGCATCAAGAACAACATGCTACGGCACTCTAACATAGAAACAAAATACATGACAAGGATCCACTCAAGATGCTTGACACAAGATGAACACTGAGCTACGGCTAATTCACTCAATAGCAGGTTGAAACAAGCATGGCAAAAGTGCAAACGATATCAGGTTATAGACTTTGGGAAAATAACAAGTCAGGAATTTAACATCAGGAAGCAATGTTTAGAGCACGATAACAACATGCTACAGGAACATATCATGGAAAAGAAAGGCATGGCATCAAGCTAATCAAAGCATACAACAAAAGTGCCTTACTGACCATAAGCCAAAAGGGATCAAAAAATACAATGGCAACTGTCACATCCCTAGTCTGGTATGACCTAGACTAGCTTGTCATTTGTGCATCATGTTTATATTCCTTTTAAATTTGAATTGAGGATTGGTGGAACCCTCAGAATCATTTTTGAAAATGACCCAAATAAAAATTTCTCCAAAAGGGTCCAAGAAAATGCTCATGTTGCCCTCTGAAAATATTGGACAGAGATAAAAATCAAACCAATATTTTTAGGAGCTCATGGATATTTAATTTTGGCCATTTGGATTAATCCGATAATTATTTGCTTTGGATATATATTGTTATATATATGAAATATGGTCCAAAAATTATGCCATTTATAAAGGAGCCCTGGAATATTATAGCTAGCTCCTGCAAAAATTGGCATAAGGTAATTAAATGATTTAATATTTTAATTAAATCAAAAGAAATGTCAGAAAAAAAAAGAAAACAGAATTAAAGAGGAGAAGCTTACCTGGGGCTCCCCCCCTGTGCAGCCCAGCAGCAGCAGGCCGGCCCAGCCAGCAGGCGGCCCAGCCCGCCTCCTCCTCTGTCGTCTTCCCCCCCTCTCGCCAAGCAGCTGCGTGCCGACGCGCGCGCGCTCCGCCGGCCACGCCACCTCCCTCCCTGCCTGCCTGCCTCTCCGCTCCTCGTCTGGATGCCCTGGAACGACGCCACGTGCCGCCCCGGTCCTTTTCCCCTCTCTCTCGCTCTCCCTCCTCCCCTGGACATCTCCCTCTCCCCGCGCCCGAAGCGCTGCCGCCGCCGCAGCTCACCACCGACGCGCTCCCCGCCGTCCCCTCGCCCCTCAGTGGAGTCCACGAGCTCCGCCATGACCCCCTCCACCTCCTCGTCGAGCCACGAACCTCCGGACGGCCTCCATCGTCGCCACCCTTGTCGTCTTCATCGCCGGCCACCGTAGATCTCCACCGCCCGCACGTCGCCGTCCGATCTCCCCCGAGCTCTCCGACGATGTCCTCGAGCCCGCCTTGAGCCCCCGCTTCGGTTCCCCCTTCTCCCTTGCCTCCCCGCACTCTGTAGCTAGCCCAGCCATCGAAGCCGAGCTCCGGCCGCCGCCGCGAGCTTTGCTCCGGCGAGCTCCGGCCTCCCCAGCTCATCCCACCTGCCCCACCGGATGCGCGCGAGCCCCCGCTTCCCGCGCGTGCCCTCCGCTGCTCGATTGGGCGCCGGAGTGGCAATCCCGCGCCCTCCGCCGCGTTTGCTGCCGCCGGCGGCTAAACGCCGGCGTGTTAGCCCAGTTGACCAGGGGGTTTGACCTCCCCTAGCTCAATGACAGTGGGGCCCGTCCCTTCTAATTCGAGTTTAGGATTAGTTTAAATTTAATCAACCTCTGTTAATTAACCCTGACACTGACAGTGGGCCCCAGCGCCACTAACCTTCTTAATTAGGATTAAACTAACCCTGTTTAACCCCCTGACACTGACGTGTGGACCCCACACGTCAGGTTTGACCCAGCCAGCCGCAGTTGACCGCTGACGTCGTGCTGACGTCATGATGGCGCAATATATGATTTCTGGATTTAAATTAAATCAGAAAATTCCAGAAATTGTTTTAAACTTCAAAAATTCATAACAATTCAACCGTAGCTCAGATTAAAATAATTTATATATGAAAAATTATCAGAAAAATGTAATCTATCCATCTGTACTAGTTTCATGCATGACAAACCAACTTATACATGCTGAATATGAGAAAACACATTATGGCATATATAAGAGCCTACTTTGGAGATGGATTTGAGCTTATGGTTCAAATGGACTTCAAACCAAATGATTACTAGTTGCATTAGCTCAAACAACATCACATCTTCATGCCATGTTCATGCATCATATTGTTGCATATGTTTGTGTATTGATTGCCGGCACCGTTCCTTCTCGATAGGTCTTGCTCCGGAGTCTGTTCCAGAGTACCTGTCTATGAAGCAGTGCCTCCCTTGTTGATTTACCAGGCAAGCAAACCCCCTTGTTCATTTCGATAAAACCCTACTCTCTCACTCCTGCTCTCAGTTATTGCATTAGGACAACAACGATTCATATGCTACTTTGTGCTGCGGTAGTTGAACCCATTCCTCTTCATGACCTGTCATTGCCATAGTAAATAGTTGAAACCCACTAGCATGTGTAGGAGTTGATTGAGCCATGTTGTGTTCCTACCATGCTATGCCTGCTATTTCTTAGAGTGTGTCAGGTCTGGTTCATTGGGAATGAATTGGAGTGTTACGATATGTTCTAATGCTGAGAGTGAAGTGTGTGAACACGATTTGGTAAAGGTAGCGGTGAGAGGCCATGTAGGAGTACATGGTGGGTTGTCTCATTGGAACCGTCCTTAAGCACTGAGTTCTATGTATGTTGTCCAATGACTCGATACTACCACACATTGGGTTCCGGTAACTCGACCCCTCTCGACTTATTAACCAACTTGGTCTCTGTCCAGGAGTCGCAACTAGTTTCTGGTGTTTGTAGGTAGTGCTATTTTTCTACCAAGTGGCACCCGGCAGGGTGGGCTTGGGACAGACTAGGCACACGTGGCACGGTGTACCAAGTGGCACCCGGATGGTGGGCTTGGGAACCCTGCTCACATCGTTTGGGGCCGTGAGCGACACCCCGGCCGGATCTCCTTGCGGATGGAACCCGAATAGGCGATAAACCTGGACTAGAGTCTTGTGTGGTTAGTCAGGTCGTGGCTGACACCCTCGCCAGGCTTCCGCTTGAAGGTTGCCGAGATACATGACGTGTACATGGCGGTAAGTGGCGAGAGAGTGTGTGAAGAAGTACACCCCTGCAGGGTTAACATGATCTATTCGAATAGCCGGGTCCGCGGTTATGGACTTCTTGGATGCTTACATGGTACATAGACAACTTGAAGTGGATACTCTAAAATGCTCAAGACAAGTGTGAGTGCTATGGATGTCCTTCTAGTAGGGAGACAGGAATGAGTCCATAGTAGTGTATTGTTTGGTGATTAGTGGACTCGTGTACGTTGTATCACCTCAAGAGTTTCTGGTAGTCGTAGAACAGGATAGCTACAGAGTCAAAGCTGGCTTGCTGCAACTAAACTCCACATTACCCTCTTGACACAAATGCATGTATGGTAGGATCTGATGTAAGTCTTGCTGAGTACCTTTGTACTCATGCTGCTTTATTTATGTTTTTGCAGCAGAGACTTCGGTCTTACTAGTGTTCTCATGGACTTCGACAAGTAGCTTGTACCTCAGCTACGATCTTGATCTATGATGGCTCTTCTGAGCCTTTATCTATTTGAGTTGTTGAGTTATGCTGTGATGCCATGTTGTACAGCACATACTTGCATGTTATGCGTACGTGTAATGTGTATTGCTATGTGTGGGATCTGACTATCTAGTTGTTTATCCCTAGTAGACTCTCTTACCGGGAAATGTCTCCTAGTGCTTCCACTGAGCCCTGGTAGCTTGCTACTGCTCCGGAACACTTAGGTTGGCCGGCATGTGTCCTTCTTCGATCCTGTGTCTGTCCCTTCGGGGAAATGTCACGCGATGAATACCGGAGTCCTGCTAGCCCGCTACAGCCCGGTTCACCGGAGTCCTGTTAGCCCAGTGCTACAGCCTGGATTCACTCGCTGATGACCGACACGTTCGATGCTGGGTCATGGATGCCTGTCCCTGTAAGTTAGTGCCACTTTGGGTTTACGACTAGCCATGTCAGCCTGGGCTCTTTATCATATGGATGCTAGAGACACCATCATATACGTGTGCCAAAAGGCGCAAACGGTCCCGGGCAAAGGTAAGGCGACACCCGTGGGGATACCGTGCGTGAGGCCGCAAAGTGATATGAGGTGTTACATGCTAGATCGATGTGGCATCGAGTCAGGGTCCTGACAGCGTTGGTATCAGAGCCTGACTGCCTGTAGGATTACCAAGCCAACTGGTCGAAGTTGAGTCTAGAAAATCTTTAGTTATGTAAGGGAATTGATTGTGGGAAGGAACGTAAGGCTTTTTTTACTCCTTTACCTCATGGCCTTCTGATCTGAGTCATCCTATCTTTCCTACGGGGTTAAGGAACTAGGCTTTCTCTTCCGTCTATCAGGATCACGTGTTACTACTCCGTAGTCCCATAGGATTGGTTGATCGGAGTCATACCCCAGTTTTTGAGTATTTCCGGTGTAGTCTGTTTAGTATGATCTCAGAACCTTGAGTAATGCTGATGAGTATGTTATTACCCCATTTTAGTAGGATGTCTCATTCTGAGCATTTTACCGCCGTTATGCTGCCGGAATTTCCCTAGGAGTTCGAGAGATACTAATTCCTTGTCCTACATTCTACAGTCTATAGTTGATGTTGATTCCGTCCCTGGTTTCGTTTCTCAGGATGTCATCAAGTTCTATTGTTCGTAGCCAGAACCATGGAGACGGAGGGATGAGGATCCTCCCAACCAGCCTTCGTTGGCAGAGTTCATGTTAGAAATGGAGAGGAGCAAGCGTGAGTCCAACCGCTTGTTGGCACGTATCGAGGAGAACACCGCACATCAGTCCAATAAGTCTGTGACCATTCATGACTTCATTCGCTTGCACCCACCTACCTTTCATCATTCCATCGAGCCACTCGATGCAGATGACTGGCTCCGTAGCATCACCCATAAGCTGCGTTCTGCGAACGTAGCTGAAGATGACAAGGTCACCTTTGCCACATACCACCTGGAAGGTCCTGCTAGTCTTTGGTGGCAGAACTATGAGGCTATGCTTCCAGCTGGCCAGATTCCTACCTGGAGAGTTTTCACTGAGGCTTTTCGCGAGCGTCACATTCCCCAGGCCCTCCTTGATCGCAAGAGAAAAGAGTTCTGTAGTTTCACCCAGAATAAGATGGTTGTTGATGCGTATAGCAGAGAGTTCGAGAACCTTGCCCGCTATGCCACAGAAGAAGTGTCCACGGACGCCAAGAAGCAGGCTAGGTTCCGGAAGGGTCTCAGTCCCAAGTTGCGTCGTGATCTCCACCTGCATCATTGTGATACATTCCAAGCTCTTGTGAACAAAGCCATTAATGCAGAGACAACTCAGCTCACTTACGAGGAGTCTCGTAAGCACACCCGTGATTTGGGATCTTCCTCTGGCTCTAGTTCCCAGAAGCGCCGGATTTGGGTTCCAAACTCCGCTCTTCCTTCCGGATATGCACCGAGGTCATCTCATGTGGTGCTCTCCCCAGCTCAGTCATATGTTCCACCCAGGCCTACTGGTAGACCGCTTGTCAGTGCGGGTCCACGTCCAACCTCAGGGACTTGCTTCACATGCGGGAAGCCAGGACACTATGCACGTGACTGCTCTCAGACTAGTTATGCTCCACCCCAGCCCGAGAAGACTGTTGGCTGTGTTAAGCCATCACGCAAGATGATCAGTGTCAAGTCAGCCCCTACTGAACGTGGACGTGTGCATCACGTCTCAGCTAAAGACGCTCATGATGATCCGGATGTCGTTCTTGGTACACTCCTTGTCAATTGTCACCCAGCATCAGTTCTATTCAATACTGGAGCATCTCACTCCTTCATTTCCGAGAGCTATGCTAACTTGCACGACATGTCATTTTGTGATATGCCCTCTCCACTAGTCATTCAAACTCCCGGATCCAAATGGCAAACCTCTAGTGTAAGCCATGGTAACGAAATCCTTGTTGACAGACTTGTATTCCTTGCATCACTTGTAGCTCTCAAGTCCTCAGATATTAACATCATCTTGGGTATGGACTGGATGATAGCTCATCATGCCAAGATTGATTGTTACACCAGATCTGTTCATCTTACACACCCATCTGGCAAGATAGTCACTGTCTCCACTAGAGTTGCAAAGCGTCAGCTCTATTCTCTTAATGCCAGCCCTCTTCCAGACCTTGAAGATATCCCGGTAGTTCGTGACTTTCCGGATGTCTTTCCAGAGGAATTGCCAAGTGTTCCCCTTGACAGAGATGTAGAGTTCGTCATAGATCTTATCCCAGGAACTGCTCCAATCTCTAGGAGACCTTACAAGATGGCACCCTTAGAACTAGCCGAGCTTAAGAAACAACTTGATGAGTCCTTGCAAAAAGGGTTCATCCGTCCTAGTTCTTCTCCTTGGGCTTGCCCCGTCCTCTTTGTCAAGAAGAAGGATGGTACGGACCGGATGGTTGTAGATTATCGTCCCGTTAATTTGGTCACGATAAAGAACAAGTATCCGCTCCCCAGGATCAACGACCTGTATGATCAGCTCGCTGGATCCTCAATCTTCTCCAAGATGGATTTGAGGTTAGGATACCACCAAATTAAGATCAAAAACGGGGACATTCCCAAGACAGCCTTTGTTACTCGTTATGGTCAGTACGAGTACACCGTCTTGTCCTTTGGTCTAACTAACTCTCCAGCTACATTCTCCCGCTTGATGAACTCGATCTTCATGGAGTACTTAGATAAGTTCGTCGTGGTTTACCTCGATGATATTCTTATTTACTCGAAGAACGAGGAAGAGCATGCCGAACATCTTAGACTTGTGTTAGAAAAACTCAGAGAGCACCGCCTTTATGCCAAGTTCTCCAAGTGTGAATTTTGGTTGCCAGAAGTGACCTACCTAGGCCACGTAATTTCTGGTAAGGGCATTGCTGTCAATCCCGAGAGAGTTCAGGCTGTTCTCGATTGGACTCCACCTGAGACCGTTAAACAAGTTAGGTGTTTCCTTGGTCTAGCCAGCTATTGTCGCCGCTTTGTTGAAAACTTCTCCAAAGTAGCCAAACCCCTCACGGAACTTCTCAAGAAAGATAAAAAGTTTGAGTGCTCCCCACAGTGTGAGTACAGTTTTCAGGAACTGAAAAGACGCCTGACTTCTGGTCCCATACTTGTGCCACCGGATTTCACTAAAGACTTTATTATCTACTGCGATGCCTCACGACAGGGACTAGGTTGCATTCTTATGTAGGATCGTCATGTGATTGCCTATGCATCTCGACAGTTGCATCCACATGAGGATAATTATCCTACACATGATCTAGAGCTTGCAGCCATAGTCTATGCACTCAAGACCTGGCGACATTACCTTCTTGGTAAACGTTGCGAGATCTACACCGATCACCAGAGTCTCAAGTATATCTTCACCCAAACGGAGTCCTGTTAGCCCAGTGCTACAGCCTGGATTCACTCGCTGATGACCGACACGTTCGATGCTGGGTCATGGATGCCTGTCCCTGTAAGTTAGTGCCACTTTGGGTTTACGACTAGCCATGTCAGCCCGGGCTCTTTATCATATGGATGCTAGCGACACCATCATATACGTGTGCCAAAAGGCGCAAACGGTCCCGGGCAAAGGTAAGGCGACACCCGTGGGAATACCGTGCGTGAGGCCGCAAAGTGATATGAGGTGTTACATGCTAGATCGATGTGGCATTGAGTCGGGGTCCTGACAGCGTTGGTATCATATCCAACGCTGTTAGGACCCCGACTCAATGCCACATCGATCTAGCATGTAACACCTCATATCACTTTGCGGCCTCACGCACGGTATTCCCATGGGTGTCGCATTACCTTTTCCCGGGACCGTTTGCGCCTTTTGGCACACGTATATGATAGTGTCGCTAGCATCCATATGATAAGGAGCCCGGGCTGACATGGCTAGTCGTAAACCCAAAGTGGCACAAACTTACAGGGACAGGCATCCATGACCCAGCATCGAACGTGTCGGTCATCAGCGAGTGAATCCAGGCTGTAGCACTGGGCTAGCAGGACTCCGGTGAACCGGGCTATAGCGGGCTAACAGGACTCCGGTATTCATCGCGTGACATTTCCCCGAAGGGACAGACACAGGAATGAAGAAGGACACATGCCGGCCAGCCTAAGTGTTCCGGAGCAGTAGCAAGCTACCATGGCTCAGTGGAAACACTAGGAGACATTTCCCGGTAAGAGAGGCTACTAAGGATAAACAACTAGATAGCCAGATCCCACACATACCAAGCATTTCAATAACATACACACAATATGCTCGATATGTGCAAACACAACATGGCATCACAACATGACTCTACGACTCAAGTATTTATTCAATAGGCTCCGAGGAGCGAGATATTACAAACATGGGTCTCATGACCCAACAATCAGAGCATACAAGTCAAAGCACATGCGGAAGCTTAACATGTCTGAGTACAGACATCTATAAATGAAAAAGGCTGAGAAGCCTGACTATCTACCAGATCCTGCCGAGGGCACAAGATCGTAGCTGAGGTAACAAGCTAAACGTCGAAGTCCACGCGAAACTACTAGTGAGACCGAAGTCTCTCTGCAAAAACATAAAATAGGCAAACGTGAGTACAAATGTACCCAGCAAGACTTACATCAGAACTAACTACATATGCATCATTATCAACAAGGGGATGGTGGGGTTTAACTGCAGCAAGCCAGCTTTGACTCGGTGGCTATCCTGAACTACGACTGCAATGTAACTCTTTTGAGGTGGCGCACACGAGTCCACATATTCACCATATCAATACACCACTATGGATCCACTCCCGTCTCCCTACGAGAACGCCATCCACAGCACTCACGCTTATCTTGCGTATTTTAGAGTATCCACTTTCACTTGTCTATGAACTATGCAAGGGGTCCAAGTTTCCATATCCGAGGAATCCGGCTATTCGAATAGATAATGATAACCCTGCAGGGGTGTACTTCTTCACACACGCTTTCGCCACTTATCGCCCTGTACACGTCATGTACCTCGGCAACCTTCAAGCGGAAGCCGGGCGAGGGAGTCGGCCACGACCTGACTAACCGAACAAGTCTCTAGTCCAGGTTTATCGCCTATTCGGGTTCCATCCGCAAGGAGATCCGGCCGGGGTGTCGCTCACGGCCCCAAACGATGTGAGCAGGTTTCCCAAGCCCACCATCCGGGTGCCACTTGGTACACCGTGCCACTGTGCCTAGTCTGTCCCAAGCCCACCTGTACCGGGTGCCACTTGGTAGACTACTAACACTACCTACAAACACCAGAAACTAGTTGCAACTCCTGGACAGAGATCATGTTGATTAATAAGTCGAGAGGGGTCGAGTTACCGGAACCCAATGTGTGGTAGTAACTGGTCATGGATCACAAACACAGAACTCAGTTCCTGAGGACGGCTGCAATGAGACAACCCACCATGTACTCCTACATGGCCTCTCACTGCTACCTTTACCAAATCGTGTTCACACACTTAGCTCACACACAGTAGGACATGTTCACACGCCTCTAATTCATCCCCGATGAATCAGGCCTGACTCAACTCTAAGCAGTAGCAGGCATGACAAACAAGCATGAATGAGTAGGCACATCAGGGCTCAAACAACTCCTACTCATGCTAGTGGGTTTCATCTATTTACTGTGGCAATGACAGGTCATGCAAAGGATAAAGGGGTTCAGCTACCGCAGCAAGTAACAAATATGTCGTTGTTGTCCTAATGCAGTAAAAGAGAGCAGGAGCGAGAGAGTGGGATTTTATCGAAATGAACAAGGGGGTTTTGCTTGCCTGGCACTTCTGAAGATAGCATTGAGTCTTCATCAGTGTCAACGATCACATCATCGGTATCACGTCTATTGAGAGGGGACAAATACCGGCAACACAGAAGGGAACACAATCAATGCAATGCACAATACGATGCATGATCATGACATGGCAAAATGGATGTGTTTTGGGCTAATGCATCTAGCAACAAGTTAAATGGAGTTGGTTTGAACCCTAGGTTCAAATTCAAACTCCACATGTGATTATTTAAATGCCATTTATATGATTTGTGCTAAATAGCAGTTATAAGTTGTTCTAACATGCATGAAAATGGTATAGATGGATTCCTTGAATTTTTCTGATAATTTTTCATATATAATTTATTTAATTTGGAGTTATGGTTGAATTTCTATGAATTTTCGAAGTTTTGGATATTTTCTGAAATAAATAAATCATTTCTGATTTATTTAAAAACTCCAGAAAACATTTACTGCGTCAGTATGACATCACCCTGACGTCATCAGGTCAACAGGGCGGGTCCAAGTCAAACCTGACGTGTGGGGGCCACACGTCAGTGTCACAGGGCTGCTTAGCTCACTGACAGGTGGGACCAGGTCAACAGCCACGTCAGCTTGGTCAAAGCTGACGTGTGGGCCCATGGTGGTTAGGTTAAGACTTAATAGAAAATGATAAGGATTAAATAAGGGCGTGGGGCCCATACGTCAGCGGCTCTGGGGAGGGTTAGCTGGCCGTGATTAGTGCTAATCACGCGGCCACGTCGGCTAGTGACGCCGGCGACCATGGCGACGGGGGGACCTCGCCGGAGTTGCTCGGGATGGCGCTACAGCCTGCGGCTGGTCGCGCTGAGGGCACCAAGAGGGAGCCCGTGCTCCCGCGCATCTAGTGGCGCACGCAGCTGGGCACAGGGAGGCCGGGGTTCGCCGGAAACGGGCTCCTGGCGGCGGCCGGAGTTCGGGCGTCGGGCATTTCGACGCTGCTGCTCACAAACGAGGGAGCTGAGGCGCTGGAGGGGCTCTACGGGTCGCGGCAAGCACAACGGGTGCACGCCCATGACCAAATGGTCACCGGGGTTTCGCCGGCGACGAGCCCGTGCGGCGGAGCGCCTCGGCTCCGGTAGAGGGGGCGGCTAGAGCTCGAAATCGGACATGGGGTTAGGGGGAAACGAAGCAGGGGCTCACGGGGATCATGCAGGGAGGGTCAGCGAGCTCGGGGAAGCACGAACGGCGGCGAATCGACGGCGACCATCGGCGGCGGTCGAGGACGAAGACGATGGCGTGGAGGCGATGTAGGGCTTCCCGAGGGGCTTGGCTCGGTGGGGAGGAAGAGGGGATCGAGGCGGAACTCCCTGGGGCGTCGGTGAGGCGTGGGGGTGGCGGTGGCCGCGAGGGAGCTCATCGGTGGCGGCGGCTCCGTTCGGTCCGGGCAGGAGAGAGGGAGCAGAGGAGGGAGGGTCGAGGGGGGAGAGTGAGCGAAACGGTCAGCGGGATCGGGACGGCCTGCGGGAGTCGTCCACGTGTCCAGGGGCTCGTCGGCAAGCAGGAGGTGGCTGCGCGGCCGTGCGCGTGCGAGCACGCAGCTGCTTCGGGGCGAGGGGAGGAAGACGACGGAGGGCTGCAGTGGTGGTCTGGGCCGGCTTGTGCAGCAGGCCGCACAGGTAGGCGCCAGGTAAGTACTCTCTCTCTCTCTCTGTTTCCTCTTTTCTATTTTCTGCAATTTGTTTTTGATTTGATTTAAAATATCAAATCATTTAATAAAATCCTAGAAACAATTATGGGTGCTTTCTGAATTATTTCAGTGACCCTTAACAATTTCCAACATTTATTTGAACATTTAAATTATTTATAGTATTTAAATGCCCAAGGTCAAATACAATAGGATTTAATTCAAAAATCCAGAATGGCCTAGAAATATGTGCATCATTGATGGCAGGGGTTTTCACCTTTAACAAAAATAATGAACTTTTCTAAAGGGCATTTTGGGTTTATTGAAATTATTTTTATTTTGATCCTAATTGCATTTTATTTAGTGCTAGGGTTTGCCATCCCCATTTCAAGTTTCATGAATTTTAAACATGATGCATGGATGCCTTAATGCAACTAATGACAAACAAATTCTAGGGCTGTGACAACTCAGTTGTCACATCCCTAGTCTGGTATGACCTAGACTAGCTAGTCATTTGTGCATCATGTTTATATTCCATTTAAATTTGAATTGAGGATTGGTGGAACCCTCAGAATCATTTTTGAAAATGACCCAAATAAAAATTTCTCCAAAAGGGTCCAAGAAAATGCTCATGTTGCCCTCTGAAAATATTGGACAGAGATAAAAATCAAACCAATATTTTTAGGAGCTCATGGATATTTAATTTTGGCCATTTGGATTAATCCGATAATTATTTGCTTTGGATATATATTGTTATATATATGAAATATGGTCCAAAAATTATGCCATTTATAAAGGAGCCCTGGAATATTATAGCTAGCTCCTGCAAAAATTGGCATAAGGTAATTAAATGATTTAATATTTTAATTAAATCAAAACAAATGTCAGAAAAAATAGAAAACAGAATTAAAGAGGAGAAGCTTACCTGGGGCTCCCCCCCTGTGCAGCCCAGCAGCAGCAGGCCGGCCCAGCCAGCAGGCGGCCCAGCCCGCCTCCTCCTCTGTCGTCTTCCCCCCCTCTCGCCAAGCAGCTGCGTGCCGACGTGCGCGCGCTCCGCCGGCCACGCCACCTCCCTCCCTGCCTGCCTGCCTCTCCCCTCCTCGTTTGGATGCCCTGGAACGACGCCACGCGCCGCCCCGGTCCTTTTCCCCTCTCTCTCGCTCTCCCTCCTCCCCTGGACATCTCCCTCTCCCCACGCCCGAAGCGCTGCCACCGCCGCAGCTCAC
>NC_041386.1:228003548-228017053 GCF_002162155.2 Triticum dicoccoides
CACGACCCCCTCCACCTCCTCGTCGAGCCACGAACCTCCGGACGACCTCCATCGTCGCCACCCTCGTCGTCTTCATCGCCGGCCACCGTAGATCTCCACCACCCGCATGTCGCCGTCCGATCTCCCCCGATCTCTCCGACGACGTCCTCGAGCCCGTCGTGAGCCCCCGCTTCGGTTCCCCCTTCTCCCTTGCCTCCCCGCGCTCTGTAGCTAGCCTGACCATCGAAGCCGAGCTCCGGCCGCCGCCGCGAGCTTTGCTCCGGCGAGCTCCGGCCTCCCCAGCTCATCCCACCTGCCCCACCGGATGCGCGCGAGCCCCCGCTTCCCGCGCGTGCCCTCCGCTGCTCGATTGGGCGCCGGAGTGGCAATCCCGCGCCCTCCGCCGCGTTTGCTGCCGCCGGCGGCTAAACGCCGGCGTGTTAGCCCAGTTGACCAGGGGGTTTGACCTCCCCTAGCTCAATGACAGTGGGGCCCGTCCCTGCTAATTCAAGTTTAGGATTAGTTTAAATTTAATCAACCTCTGTTAATTAACCCTGACACTGACAGTGGGCCCCAGCGCCACTAACCTTCTTAATTAGGATTAAACTAACCCTGTTTAACCGCCTGACACTGACGTGTGGACCCCACACGTCAGGTTTGACCCCAGCCAGCCGTAGTTGACCGCTGACGTCGTGCTGACGTCATGCTGGCGCAATATATGATTTCTGGATTTAAATTAAATCAGAAAATTCCAGAAATTGTTTTAAACTTCAAAAATTCATAACAATTCAACCGTAGCTCAGATTAAAATAATTTATATATGAAAAATTATCAGAAAAATGTAATCTATCCATCTGTACTAGTTTCATGCATGACAAACCAACTTATACATGCTGAATATGAGAAAACACATTATGGCATATATAAGAGCCTACTTTGGAGATGCATTTGAGCTTATGGTTCAAATGGACTTCAAACCAAATGATTACTAGTTGCATTAGCTCAAACAACATCACATCTTCATGCCATGTTCATGCATCATATTGTTGCATATGTTTGTGTATTGATTGCCGGCACCGTTCCTTCTCGATAGGTCCTGCTCCGGAGTCTGTTCCAGAGTACCTGTCTATGAAGCAGTGCCTCCCTTGTTGATTTACCAGGCAAGCAAACCCCCTTGTTCATTTCGATAAAACCCTACTCTCTCACTCCTGCTCTCAGTTATTGCATTAGGACAACAACGATTCATCTGCTACTTTGTGCTGCGGTAGTTGAACCCATTCCTCTGCATGACCTGTCATTGCCACAATAAATAGTTGAAACCCACTAGCATGTGTAGGAGTTGATTGAGCCATGTTGTGTTCCTACCATGCTATGCCTGCTATTGCTTAGAGTGTGTCAGGTCTGGTTCATTGGGAATGAATTGGAGTGTTACGATATGTTCTAATGCTGAGAGTGAAGTGTGTGAACACGATTTGGTAAAGGTAGCGGTGAGAGGCCATGTAGGAGTACATGGTGGGTTGTCTCATTGGAACCGTCCTTAAGCACTGAGTTCTATGTATGTTGTCCAATGACTCGATACTACCACACATTGGGTTCCGATAACTCGACCCCTCTCGACTTATTAACCAACTTGGTCTCTGTCCAGGAGTCGCAACTAGTTTCTGGTGTTTGTAGGTAGTGCTATTTTTCTACCAAGTGGCACCCGGTAGGGTGGGCTTGGGACAGACTAGGCACACGTGGCACGGTGTACCAAGTGGCACCCGGATGGTGGGCTTGGGAACCCTGCTCACATCATTTGGGGCCGTGAGCGACACCCCGGCCGGATCTCCTTGCGGATGGAACCCGAATAGGCGATAAACCTGGACTAGAGTCTTGTGCGGTTAGTCAGGTCGTGGCCGACACCCTCGCCAGGCTTCTGCTTGAAGGTTGCCGAGATACATGACGTGTACATGGCGGTAAGTGGCGAGAGCGTGTGTGAAGAAGTACACCCCTGCAGGGTTAACATGATCTATTCGAATAGCCGGGTCCGCGGTTATGGACTTCTTGGATGCTTACATGGTACATAGACAACTTGAAGTGGATACTCTAAAATGCTCAAGACAAGTGTGAGTGCTATGGATGGCCTTCTAGTAGGGAGACGGGAATGAGTCCATAGTAGTGTATTGTTTGGTGATTAGTGGACTCGTGTACGTTGTATCACCTCAAGAGTTTCTGGTAGTCGTAGAACAGGATAGCTATAGAGTCAAAGCTGGCTTGCTGCAACTAAACTCCACATTACCCTCTTGACACAAATGCATGTATGGTAGGATCTGATGTAAGTCTTGCTGAGTACCTTTGTACTCATGTTGCTTTATTTATGTTTTTGCAGCAGAGACTTCGGTCTTACTAGTGTTCTCATGGACTTCGACAAGTAGCTTGTACCTCAGCTACGATCTTGATCGGACGTTGTAGATAGTCAGGCTTTCAGCCTTTTCCATTTGTAGATGTCTGTACCCAGACATGTAATGCTTCCGCTTGTTGCTTGTATGCTCTGTATGATGGGTCTTGTGACCCCTGTTTGAAATAAATGCTATGATGGCTCTTCTGAGCCTTTATCTATTTGAGTTGTTGAGTTATGCTGTGATGCCATGTTATACAGCACATACTTGCATGTTATGCGTACGTGTAATGTGTATTGCTATGTGTGGGATCTGACTATCTAGTTGTTTATCCCTAGTAGACTCTCTTACCGGGAAATGTCTCCTAGTGCTTCCACTAAGCCCTGGTAGCTTGCTACTACTCCGGAACACTTAGGTTGGCCGGCATGTGTCCTTCTTCGATCCTGTGTCTGTCCCTTCGGGGAAATGTCACGCGATGAATACCGGAGTCCTGCTAGCCCGCTACAGCCCGGTTCATCGGAGTCCTGTTAGCCCAGTGCTACAGCCTGGATTCACTCGCTGATGACCGACACGTTCGATGCTGGGTCATGGATGCCTGTCCCTGTAAGTTAGTGCCACTTTGGGTTTACGACTAGCCATGTCAGCCCGGGCTCTTTATCATATGGATGCTAGCGACACCATCATATACGTGTGCCAAAAGGCGCAAACGGTCCCGGGCAAAGGTAAGGCGACACCCGTGGGGATACCGTGCGTGAGGCCGCAAAGTGATATGAGGTGTTACATGCTAGATCGATGTGGCATCGAGTCGGGGTCCTGACGGCAACCATGTGAACATAGCAATTATCGTTAACAGATTCAGACTTAGTAGAAACTAGAACATGGCAAAACAGATATTAAGTAGGCATGTTTACGAGCTCGATGCACTCACCACAAGGCATTGCATGACAAACTAAGCATACACCTAGCAAGTAGACATGGCATAGAAGCTAAACATGGCAAGAACAACAACATAGCATGCATGGATCAACAACAACAAGCTCGGCAAAAATGCTTAAAACGTAAACATTCTGCCAGGAACATTTTATAGCAAAAGTAGAGCTCGATTGAGTCAAGCTAGGGTGCTCCATAATTGCAAACAAAGACATGGATGGATAGATCACAACAATATCTACAAAACATCCTTACTGATCATGCTCAATAGAGGCATGGATCATTCTGTAGCAACATGAACACATGGCATAAAAATATTGACAGGGCAAAGGCTTAGAATATTTCTAAGTCCCTGAAATCAGCAACATTACAAGATCTACTTTGCATTCTTGTGCTAGTCACCACAGAGATCACAAAAATACATGGCATACACCCCTGTAAAGATGGCATGGCATACTTCAAAACTCATGTAGGGCTCAAGTTCATAGGAGGCACACATCAATCATGGAAAAAGATGACAAATGTCCAATTGCTGATAATAAACTGAAACTAACATTGCATAGCCCTCTTCCAACATTATTTAGGGCATCAAGATGAGCACAAATGAATATGATGCAATGAGGTGAAATGAAGTACTCGTCGAGACGATCAATTTGATATGCTACACGCCCGAAATGGAGCCACAGATGCAGAGATATGATGCGATGAAATATGCACAAAATTACTGTGAGAGGGAAAAAGTCAACCGATCTAGGGTTTGCACGCGGATCGAGGTGGCGGCGAATCTCGCCGGAACTCCGCCGGAGACGAGCAGGAGTTCACCGGATTTGCGGGATCTGGCCGGGGTCGGAGGAGAGGACGCCGGCGTCGAGGAGTCCGGCGAGGCGGCGCGGATCCGGTGTGGCGGCGCGTAGGAGCGATGCCCGAGGCGGCGGCGGATGCGGGAGGGCTCGGCCGGGGCGGAGCATGCTCCGGCCGGCGAGGTGTGCGGCGGCGAGGCGGTGGCCGGCGATGGCGGCGCGAGGCGGCGCGGTGAGGAGAAGCGGGCGCGGGGCGCGACCCGTCTGGCGGCGCGGGAGGGCCCGCCTTGGGCTCCGGCGGGCCACGGCGAAGGCGGGTGGCGGGACGCCACGTGGCGCACACTGGTAGGCTGGGCGGCGACGGGATTTGTCCTGCAGCGGCCGGACGTGTCCGGTGGCGGCGGGGCGATTTTGCTAGGGTTTCGTCCGGATTTTTGGGGGAGAGGGACCTTTTTATAGGTAGGAGGAGCTAGGAGGCTCCAAATTGAGCACGGTTTTCGGCCACGTGATCGTGATCGAACGATCTAGATGATAGAGGAGATTTAGGTGGGTTTTGGTCCACTTTGGAGGGCTGTTGGACTGCAACACACACGAGGCCTTCTCGGTCCCTCGGTTAACTGTTGGAGTATCAAACGAAGTCCAAATGGGACGAAACTTGACAGACGGTCAACCGGTAGTAAACCAAGGCCGCTTGGCAAGTCTCGGTGCAATCCGAAAACGTTTAGTACCCGCACATGAAAAGAGGTAGAAAGGGACACCGGAGGACATAGGAGCGCCAGAATGCAAAACGGACAACGGGGAAAATGCACGGATGCATGAGACGAACACGTATGCAAATGCGATGCACATGATGACATGATATGAGATGCATGGCAAAGACAAAACAACACGAAGACAAAAAACCCGACAACGAGGAAATATCATAACTTAGTGCCGGAAATGGCAAGAGTTGGAATACAAATATGGTAGGTAACATACGAGGTGTTACAGAAACCCTTTTTATGCATTTCATATAGCACCTTATTATTGTTGCATCGGAATCATGATGAGATGGTAGCCACTTTGGTGGGTTTCCCTCATTTCCTCCTTGTTGATACTTGCATTGTGCATGACCCTACCTTCCTATGAGGGTTATGCAGGTGGGATTAGATAGGATGCTAAAGTAGATGCTATGCAAATGGGACGGGTATATGCATGGTGATGGAGACAAAGTATTTTTCAAAAGACTTTTTTTGAAAACCCCGTCGGGTGCCACTTATGCCCGAGGGTGATAATGAGATGGGTAACCACTTGATGACGAAGTGGTGTACCGAGGCAAGTGTGTGTGTTGTTTTCGAAAATGGATTAGATTTAAGATTTGTCAACTGTCCCAACCTTACATCCGCAACCACTCTACCCTTATACGGGAAAGGGCTTTATTGATTACCTAGGCCGATACTAGCTTGGAGCCTGCATTACTAGTGACGGGAGAGTCGTTGTTGCGCTCTCTCGGGATGGGGTCGTGCCAGGTAGGGCGGCCATGACTGTTTTCACAGGGCACCGTACACACCGTTGGTACCCCGTGCTTGTGGTATGTGATGAATGTGGGAGCAAGGCTCCACAATTTTAAGATATGAAATGTTGGGCAACGGGGTTACTACCAATCGAGTGGACTCTATGTTAGTGTCGTCTAGGGAAAGATAGTGATTGGGTGCTTACCCCGGGTACTTGAGGTACCACGGGTCGTGGATGACACGGAAGTTCCCGGATCTTGTGGGTAAAGTGTGCAGCCGCTGCAGAGTGTAAAGCTACGTCCAGAGTTTTACAAACCGTGTGTGTGTGTTGGTAAAACTATTTGGGTTAAGTTAGATGGCTTGACACGATGATCAAGTTGGATTGCTGTCCAACTCTGCTTATGTTGATATCTGCAACTTGCCCATACGGATATCTGTACTCCGATGATGCATACTTTACATGTTGATAGATCATGTCATTGCACTCAAAACTAGCTTTCTGCAAACTACCTACTTAGTACTATATCATTGCATTATTGTACCTTGTTCCAATCATGGGTTGCTTGAGAGTACATTCAAAGTACTCATTGGCTTGCCACTGGTTATTTAATTGGCCAGGCATGGAAGAACAGGAGTTCAATGAAGAGTTCTTTGGAGATGAACATGCGAACTAGGACGTTTCCCAGTCAGAATGCCTGTAGGGTTAAGGCAGATGGCATGGGTTCTACTTATCGACGAAGATTTCCGCTGCTTATTTTTATTTGGTATTCAGCCCTTATGGCTTTATCTATGTAAGACTTGACCATAATGGTCATAATTCGTGTAATACGGTATGTATGGATGTAAGACTCTTGTTATTCAGCTTATGTGTGTTTAGTGAGCATTGATCTCTGGGATCACTATACACGTGCATTCGGTGATCACGACTTATGAGTCGGGGTCCCCATAGAGCTGGTATCAGAGCCATCCTGACTGTAGGAAGCCTTAGTTAGCATGGGCGTTACTTAGGATAAAACTCGTTTTGCAAAACCCTCTATGCTCCTCTTCTTTTATAAAGCTTACCAAACCCAAGATATATTTCCATATTGACCTCTCCCATTCAACCTTTGTAGATGGCTGCCGTACCCGAAGACTTCCCGACCACCGGATTTCCCGTGCTTCTCAAGGATAGCCTCAAGAAGTGCCAGTTTTACCGAACCCCCATTTTCACGTACCATGAGCATTGGATCAACAACACCGATATGGAGTATCATGTGGAAGTAATAGTGAAGGCTAATGACTCTCCAACAAGATGGTTCTTCAAGGGACCCCAGATGGCAACACTTGTTCTTGCCGTCGAGACGGCAACCCTCAAGGCACTCACCCGCCTCCGAGACCTTCTCCCCGAGATGGCGGATGAGTTGGCAACCCCTTCTTGCCTTATCGAAAGGAGGGTGAGGATGAGAGCAGTGCACCAGCTCTACCATTGGAGGAAGGACTTCCACTCCGATTCCACACGTACTTCAGCCTCTGTGTCGATAGCTTGGCACAACACTGGGCCTCGGAATCAATGGAGCTCCGAAAGGAACTTCATGAGACCAAGGCACTTCTTCTCCAAGCACAAGGGAAGACAGATAGGATCAAGAAGGAAGGTGCTCCCCCTGGACAGCCCGCAATCGCATACCGAGGCGGAAGACCCCCAAAGGATGGAGGACCCCCACAACAACACCGCATGAGCACAAGGGAATACCGCAAGCTCTTCGCACCACCGGCAAAGCAACGCCGTGTTGAGCTCCTCCACTCCCCTACCCCTTCAAGTGAAGAGGAAAGTCAGGATGCTGATGAGGAGGAGGAAGACCCAGAAGAGCCAGACTACGCGACCGAGCATTCCACCACTTGGCATCATCCGACCCGGATATGCCAGTTCATAACCCCTATGTTAGGATAGGTCGTGTACCCCCTATGCGAAGTCGAGTCCTTGTAATGGTTCATATGAAACCATGTAGTGTTGTGTTTGCTTTTGATGTGTTTCATGGATGTCGTGCTTTCCTTCGAGAACTTGTAAGCGACTACATCACCCATTTGGATTTTAATGAATGAGTTTGGCCTTTTAGCCCTTGCATGAAAACAATTAGTGTCATACCAACCCCCTTACTAGGCATCCCATCTATATTGCTTTCCCTCATCTTTCCCAATCATGAGACCTTGACCGCTCCAATAGGATGCCTGTTGTAACACGTACTGGTACCTCTTCCTAGCAGCAAGAAGCCAGAGCAGGAGCCAGTCAGGACCAAACCCAAGGACAAGCTCCACCACTGCCACCACCTCCAAACATGGACATGGCTCAGCTTCTCCAAGCCTTCCGAGAGGAACGCCAAGCCAACACTGCAGTCCTCTAGATGATTGCTCAAGCTATCAACCGCCAGCCGGCGGGGAACGACAATGGACGCTCCACATTGGCGGAGTTCAAGAAGCATGCACCACCCACCTTCATCGAGACTGCTGAACCCCTAGATGCAGACGACTGGGTCCGCACCATTGAGGATCTGCTGGAACTAGTCGGCTGCATTGAGAACCGTGACAAGGTGGCATATGCTGCTCACTGTCTCGGGGGAACTGCCAGAGCTTGGTGGGATGGATTCAAGGCCATGCATGCTGAGCAAAACATCACTTGGAATGAATTCAAGGCAGAATTCCGGATGGCCAACATTCCTTCCGGAATCATGGCCATCAAGAAGCGTGAATTCTGAGACCTAAAGCAAGGTAGTAGCACTGTCAAGGAGTACATGCAGAAGTTCAGTTTTCTCTCAAGGTATGCTCCTGAAGATGTTAGCACTGATGCTGCCAAAAGAGAGCGCTTCATGGAAGGCCTTAACCAGACACTGCATTAGTCGCTTGTTGTGTGTGACTGCTCAACCTTTCCTAATCTGGTGAACAAGGCACTCATGCTTGAGAACAAGCGCCGTGCTCTGGACGATACCCGTAAGCGCAAGATGATCAGCAAGGGTAGCTCCAGCAAACAGAAGCCTCGCCCGTGGCAGCCATCCCCGGTCAAGCCAACCTATCAGCAAACCAAGAGCCCTTGCACCCGCACCAACTATCAGCCTCAGCAGCATACCAACCCCAGGCCAGCTTTCAACAACCCCAATAACAATGCCGGCAAGAGCAACAACCTCAATCAAGTCACTTGCTTCGGATGTGGTCAGGCAGGACATTACTCCAAGTATTGCCCCAACAAGAAGCCCGACGCTCCGCGCCCCAATACACAGAACCAATGCCAAGGTCGTGGGATGCCACAAAGAAACCAAGCTCCCCGCAATCCACCCAACAATGGCAAGGGTCGTGTGAATCATGTCACTGTAGAAGAAGCCCAGGAAGACTCAGACATCGTGCTGGGTACGTTCCTTGTCAACTCAGCACCTGCAACTGTCTTGTTTGATTATGGAGTCAGACATTCATTTGTCACCCAAAAGTTTGCATTAAAAAGTGGCATGATGCCTACACCCCTGAATAACCCTATGGTGGTACAAACCCCCGGAGCAGAGATGAGAGCCAAGATAGGATGTAAAGGAGTCGGGATTGTCGTTAATGGGGTAGACTTCCTAGCAGAGATTATCATCTTAAAATCGCAAAGCTTGGATGTGATCTTAGGAATGGATTGGCTCATCAAGCACCAAGGCTTGTTAGATTGTGCCAACCGGACTGTCACTGTGACCAATGACCAAGGAGTCGAAGTTAAATTTGCCTCCAACCCCTCCTCTGCTCAAGCCAACCAAGTCAATTGTCTGACTGAAGTTGGATTGGAGCAAGTGCCGGTAGTATGTGAATATCCCGTTATCTTTCTTGATGAGCTGCCGGGAATGCCTCCTAACCGAGACATTGAGTTCATCATCGAGCTCATACCCCGAGCAGGACCCAACTATAAGAAGCCTTATAGAATGGGATCGGAAGAGTTAGCAGAATTAAAGAAGCAACTAGAAGAGCAGTTGAGGAAGGGATTTATCCGCCCTAGTGCCTCCCCTTGGGGATCACCTGTTCAGTTTGTGGCAAACAAGGATGGTACCATCCGCTTGTGCATTGACTACCGCTCCCTCAATGAAGTTACAATCAAAAACAGGTATCCACTTCCCAAGATTGAAGATATGTTTGATCAACTCAATGGGGCCAAGGTGTTCTCCAAGATCGACCACAAATCTGGGTACTACCAGCTGAAAATCAGACCCCAAGACATTCCGAAGACGACATTTGTAACCAGATATGGCCTGTATGAGTGCACAGTCATGTCCTTTGGATCTACCAATGCCCCATCTTACTTCATGTATCTCATGAATAAGGTCTTCATGGAATATTTGGACAAGTTTGTCGTTGTCTTCATTGATGACATTCTTGTCTTCTTGAAGACGGAAGAAGAGCACGAGCAACACTTGAGGATGGTTCTAGACATGATTCGAGAGCACCAACTGTACGCCAAGTTTAGAAAGTACGAATTTCGGCTGCGTGAAGTTGGATTCTTGGGTCATAAATTGATTGCTGAAGGATTATCAGTAGATCCCGTCAAGATTCAAGCCGTGACTGAATGGCAATCCCCAAGCAATGTGAAGGAAGTCTGAAGCTTCCTCGGACTCGCGGGATATTACCGCAAGTTCGTTGAAGGATTCTCAAGCATTGCCCGACCCATGACCCAACTCTTGAACAAGGACAAGAAGTTTGAATGGACACCAAAGTGCGAAGAAAGCTTCCAGGAGCTGAAGAAGAGACTGACCACCGCCCCAGTTCTGGCCACACCAAATATACACAAGGAATTTGTGCTATATTGTGATGCGTCGAGAACTGGACTGGGAGGTGTTCTGAACTGGACTGACCATAGATAGACTATGCATGAAAGCGAACTTGCTTAGGTAAATGCAAGAACGATACATGCCACTTGGTCGGACCCGAGCGACCTGGGGATGATGCAGCCCGAGGGGCGCCCCCAGCAGGGTGAACTCAAGATGCAAGGGGATACATGCCGCAGGGACAGACCCACGCGGCCTGGGAAAGATGCAACCTTGGGGGCGCTCCTAGCTAAATAAACTTCGAAAATGTCACCTAGTTTGGTTGTCGAAGCAGTGTTGGGGTAGCTGAAGACACGTGGCAAAGAAGTCGCTCCTCACAAGCCGTCGAGACCCAGAGCTTCTCCATCCCCACCAGGATTGCGTGATGCCTGGCCTCCTGACCAGCTAGGATGCTCCGCAGGTTGTGCTGGAAGGCGGCCACCATGCTTGGCAGGCCGAATGGCATGCGAACATAGCTGTGAGGTGGACCCTCACACCTTCGAGCACGCGAAGGCCACAAATGTTCCTGAGATGCGGCCCTATTGAGCCCTGGGATGCCGGTTGCCGCACATTTGAGCTGGTCTGCCGAGCTAAATGTGATGGCGTACTTGGACCACATGATTGGGCGCATGGCTTCGAGCTTGGGGAGGGCTGCATTCACCTCACGAGAGAACTGCTTGAAGATACGGTGGGAAGCTGGGGCCTGAGCGCCACCCAAGATGCAGGCGATGGCACGCAGCCCCTGGAAGCCCCCAGCCCCTTTGTCCTGTTGATGGTCATCGTCCCTTCTTGGCAACGACAGCGGAGGGAGGCCAGGGTTGCCCTGAGGACGGTCCTCGCGAGGCTGGTCCCTCCAAGCACCCTCACGAGGCTCGTCCTGCCAATGATCCTAGCAAGGCTGGTCGCGCCACTCCTGGCGAGGGCCACGGTCATCCCAACGTCCTCCACCTCATCCACATCCTCCACCGTAGCGCCGGTCGTTGCGCTCGGGGCGTCGACCAAAGTGTCCATCTTGAATGGCTCTAAGCTCTTGACAATCGTTGGTGTTGTGGGTGTGCACATTGTGGAAGGCGCATAAGGTACGTCTGCCCTTGGACGACTCGGGAAGATCTCAAATGCGCTTGGTGTCTGGTTCTGCTGCGAGTACGGCCACCCCTTTGCGCTTCACGTCCTTGACCTTGGTCTTCTGCTCCTCTGGATCCGCAGTAGGGAGCTCAAGGTGGGAGAGACGCCCCTCCTCAGCTCTTGGACACTTGGTTGCTATGTTGAACAGCTCCAAAGTCATGCATAGCTCCTCATGGATGGCGAGCTCCTCCTTCAAATTGATGTCGCGGATGCCGTCGGAAAACGCCGAGATGATGGCCTCGTCCGTCACCTTGGGGATCTTGATACGCGCACTATTGAAGCGCTGGATGTACTTCTGCAGGTTTCTCCCGGTTGTTGCTTGATGGGGCACAGGTCACCCGCGACCGTGGGGCGGTCATGAGTGCCTTGGAAGTTGGCGATGAAGTGGTCGTGCATCTCATCCTAGGAGGAGATCGAGCCTGGGGGCAGGTTCAGGAGCCATGACCGAGCATCGTCCTTGAGAGCCATGGGAAACCAGTTGCCATGACCTTTTCGTCGCCGTTGGCCGCCACGATGCTCAGCTCATAGAGCAGCAAGAACTTTGTAGGGTCGGGGGTGCCGTCGTAGCTAGGAGGCAGATTTGGCTTGAACTTGCCCGGCCAGACGATACTATGCAGCTCAGGAGTGAAGGCGCAACATCCTGCTGTGGCCACCGGGGCCCGTCGTGGAGGCGGAGCTTGATCTTGGCGTCCCTGCGCCGCCACGGCATGTGGCGCATGGCCCTGCGACAGCAAGCGATCCTGATGTGGCGGTGCTAGAAGCGGTGGAGCGTTTTCATGTGGACGGGGGATTTCTTGGCAACTTCTTTCTTTTTGCGCGGGCACACGGCGCATTGGATCATGCCGCGGGACCGCACATCTTGGAGCGAGGACACCGTCTTGAAGTGGAGGAGGCGGAGGTGCTTCCTAAGCCGCACGCCTCGGCGCAAGCGCGCCATCTTGGTGCTGAGGGGGCGAAGGCGCTCCGTGAGCCACATCGCCCGCAGCCAGGGCGGGCAAGGCAGTGAGAGGGATGGTGTAGGAGAGCCCCCGCGGGGCTGACAAGCTCGACGATACGGTCCAGCCAGTCATCATAGAGGTCGTCTACCCGGTGGTAGCACAGGAGCTCACGTGCCATGAGCAGCGCGGCCTGCGCGTCCGTGGGGGCACGGCGAGCGTGACATGATGAGCCGGCCGGAGTCAGCGACGGGGCGGCGGTGTGGTCGTCACGGAGCATGGAGGGTTGCAGCGAAGAGGCTTGCTGCTCGTTTCCCGCCGGGCCGGTGGCGGTGTTGGCGGCGGGTGACAGAGAACGACAGGGAGGTCTACTGTGACGCCCGGATAATCAAGCTACAGTAACCTATGCTAATGACACCACGTCACCTCCGTTACTGTCGCTAATCTCGCGTTAGTTCGAAAACGATTCAAATTCAAATTTGAAATTAAGCTAAACAACAAAAGTTTTCCAAAAATGAAACTAAAATGTTCTAAATGTGTCGGATAAATCATAGGTAAATGAGGTGGTGAAACCAAACTTTTATGAAATGCTTAACTACACCATAATGATTTAAATAGTAGCAAAACTAATTATTTAAATGCCTTCACTAATTAAATAAAATATAACACTAAATTATTTGGGGACTAGAGTTTTTGTGGCAGTGGACTAAATTGAAATACCAAATTAGATGCCAAGTATATATTTCACAAAAAAACTAAACAATAAATTGTAACTAAAATAAAGCAGGGAGAAATAAATAAAAAGAAACGACTCAAAAGAAATTAAAACAAAACAAAACAAAGTTGAAGAGGCCCCCCCTCCCCTGGGCCATTCGGCCCAGCTGGCCAGCCTAGTCCCCCTGGCCTATATGGCCCTCCCCACTCCCGAAACCCTAGCTACCGCACCCTATTTCCCCCCCACACCCACGTCTCCTCCCCCACTCCTCTCGATCCCCATATGGATCGGGGAGGGGTTCGATCCACCTCCCCTCCTCCGCCCCCGATTGGATCGGGGGGATCGAAACCCACCGCT
>NC_041386.1:228017724-228025259 GCF_002162155.2 Triticum dicoccoides
GCCACCCCGCGCCGGCGCTGCCACACCGTGTGCTTCTACTGTTGCTTCTCATGTGCTCTCCGCCCACCCGTGCCCCGTGGCCGTGCCCTGCCTCGCCCGCGGCCACCCCCTGGCCGGCGCCCCACTGTGCCCCGGTGGCCTGCGCCCGCCCCATCGCCCCGAATGGCCCCGCCCGTGCGCCGGCAACCATCTGCGCCCGTTCGGGCTGGTGCCCGCGCCCGTGCCCTGCGCCCGCTGCCCGCACGCCCGATAGGCCCCTGGGCCTATGACAGATGGGCCCCATGCCCATAACGTTTAAAAAAAGGAATTAAAAATAAAAATAATAAATAAAAAATGATTTAATAAAATTAATTATTAATTAATTAATTATCTAATGAATTAATTAAGTTAATTAATCCAGTTTAATTAATTTAATTAACTAGTTAGGTTAATTAAATAGTAATTAAATTATCTAATCTGTAATTAACCTAAACAGAGAATGACAGGTGGGTCCCACCGGACCCACATGTCAGGTTGACCAAGTCAAGTCTGTTGACTGCTGACGTCAGCATGACATCATGCTGGCGTCATAAATCCATTTTTCGAATTAATTAAATAATTAATTAAATTCCAGAAATTAATAAAATCTTTAGAAAATCATATCTTTTAATCCGTAACTCGGATTAAATTATTTTCAACATGAAAGTTGCTCAGAACGACGAGACAAATCCGGATACGCAACCCGTTCGTCCACCACACCCCCCTAACCTATCGAACTCGCAACTTTCCCCCTCCGGCTCCTCTGCCCGAAAACGCGAAACACCGGGAATACTTTCCCGGATGCTTTCCCCCTTCGTCGGTATCACCTACTACCGCGTTCGGGCACACCTAGCACCACGTATTGCCTCGTTTTGTTTGTGATACTTTGTTGGCTTTGTATTTACTGTTTCTTCCCCCCTCTTCTTCCCCGGTAGACCCCGAGACCGGCGCTGATGCCACCGAGTACGACTACATCGACGACGACCCCTCTCTCTTGCCAGAGCAACCAGGCAAGCCCCCCCCTTGATCACCAGATATCGCCTATTCTCCTCTATACTGCTTGCATTAGAGTAGTGCAGCATGTTACTGCTTTCCGTTAATCCTATTCTGATGCATAGCATGTCATTGTTGCTACAGTCATTGATACCTTACCCGCAATCCTAAATGCTTAGTATAGGATGCTAGTATATTCATCTGTGGCCCTACATTCTTGTCCGTCAGCCGTGCTATACTATCGGGCCATGATCACTCGGGAGGTGATCACGGGTATATACTATATACTTTATACATGATACATGTGGAGACTAAAGTCGGGTCGGCTGGTGGAGCACCCGCGAGTGGATCTTTGTGGCGGAGCGACAGGGCAGGTTGAGACCGCCTAGGAGAGAGGTGGGCCTGGCCCTGTTCGGCGTTCGTGGATACTTAACACGCTTAACGAGATCTTGGTATTTGATCCGAGTTAGCTACGAGCCTATACGCACTAACCAACTACGTGGGAAAGATATGGGCACTCAGCGTCGTGGTATCAGCCGAAGCACTTCGTGACGCCAGCGACTGAGTGGCGCGCGCCGGATTGGAACGTAAGCCTGCTCTTGTATTAAGGGGGCTAGTTCTGCTTTCGGCCGCGTACGCAACGTGCAGGTGTGCTATGGGCGATGGGCCCAGACCCCTGTGCGCTTAGGTTTAGACCGGCGTGCTGGCCTCTCTGTTGAGCCTAGGTGGGGCTGCGACGTGTTGATCTTTCGCGGCCGGGCATGACCCGGGAAAGTGTGTCCGGCCAAATGGGATCAAGCGTGTTGGGTAAGTTGGTGCACCCCTGCAGGGAAGTTAATCTATTCGAATAGCCATGATCTTCGATAACAGGACGACTTGGAGTTGTACCTTGACCTTATGAAAACTAGAACCGGATACTTAATAAAACACACCCTTCCAAGTGCCAGATACAACCGGTGGTCGCTCTCTCTCAGGGATACGAGGAGGGGATCGCCGGGTAGGATTATTGCTATGTGATGTTACTTGGAGGACTTCAACCTACCCTCTTCTACCTGTTGCAAGACGAAGGTGACCAGAAGCGTAGTCTTCGATAAGACTAGCTATCCCCCTTTTATTCTGGCATTCTGCAGTTCAGTCCACTGATATGGCCCTTTACACATATATCCATGCATATGTAGTGTAGCTCCTTACTTGCGAGTACTTTGGATGAGTACTCACGGTTGCCTTGTTCCCCCTTTTCCCCCTATCTCTACTCGATTGCTGCAACCAGACAATGGAGCCCAGGAGCCAGACGCCACCGTCGATGACGACTACTACACTGGAGGCGCCCGCTACGTGCAGCCCGCTGACGACGACCAGGAGTAGTTTAGGAGGATCCCAGGCAGGAGGCCTGCGCCTCTTTCGATCTGTATCCCAGTTTGTGCTAGCCTTCTTAAGGCAAACTTGTTTAACTTATGTCTGTACTCAGATATTGTTGCTTCCGCTGACTCGTCTATGATCGAGCACTTGTATTCGAGCCCTCGAGGCCCCTGGCTTGTATTATGATGCTTGTATGACTTATTTATGTTTTAGAGTTGTGTTGTGATATCTTCCCGTGAGTCCCTGATCTTGATTGTACATATTTGCGTGCATGATTAGTGTACGATTAAATCGGGGGCGTCACAAGTTGGTATCAGAGCCAGCTGCCTGTAGGAATTCCCCTTCCACACTCCTTGGCCGAAGTTGAGTCTAGTCATTACAAAACTTTTACTAACATGGCTGTGTGCCTTACGGGCCCACGTCGCCATTGGGTGGTATTAGGATCTTTTATTCCTCGTCTATACTCTGGGATTCTGACTCTCTCCTACTCGGGTTAAATGATCTTGCTAAAATCTAACTCTAGGTTCTTGTTACCACTTCCTGCCGAAGAGCCCCTTCATTATAGATGATCGACTGCTTCAACAGAAGGTTCTGACAATACTCTCCGATGTTCTCCCAAAACCTTATGCCATTGCTTTTGCAATTCCCTACCACTGAAATATCCCTATGGGTAAGTATTTAGACCTGCCATGCTTACTTTTATTCCCAGTCAATCTTGTTATTATAAGATACCTTGAGAATACTTTGTGCCTACTGCCTTGCAGTTCTTTGCCACATGCATACCACTCCGGATAATTACTCGCATTTATCGAGTATCCGCTCATCCCCAGATATTCATGCAGTTCACAAAATTCTTCGAAATACCATTTCGGTCTGCCAAAAATCCTGAGCAACCTATTGCTCCTGAAATTCTTGCTTGCTTGCATTATGGTTAATCCCATAAGTATAGTAATCTTATTGGCAACCTTTGTCAATATCATCTTGAGTCCATTGACTCAATATGTTGCGAATGCTCGCAATCCTCACTCAGATCATAGAATTCATCCTTCCAGCTCAGATGTCATGTAAAACGTGAGCTGCTCCTCGGCCAATCAGATTGCCAACGATTGTACCCCTAAGTCTATTCTACTTGTCCGTCCTTGATCAGAGCGTTTGCTCCTGACCCCTTGATTTGAAAATCATAAATCCTTTGTTATTTAAACGTTGAATTATTCAGATGTTCTGTAAAACGATGCATTTGCATTCTTTCTTCCTCTGATTGGGTATCGATACTCACATCAGCTCCATTGTGGATCACCATATCCACTCTTGGATTATTATCCGACAATGTCCTTCATAATTAATCACCTTGTGAGTTCTTTCTCCGATACATAATGCCTTTGGTAAATTGTATCCTCTGCTTTCTCGACCATGCTCTGCCTTCGAGCTTGAGTTGAATTACTCCTAAAGATTGTGGTATATGTTTCTAAGATGCCCCGATGGGTTGGACCTATTCCTTCTCTAAAACCCTGTGAACCCGAAAGTTTTCACGAGTCATATTCTCCTGGTGATTTACCAGATAAAATTTCAACACTACAACTCCATCGAAAATGAGGATTGAATGATAGGTTATGCATTGGAGAAGTGGGAGTAGACCTTGAACTTTGTGTTCATGCCCATGGACACGATGTAGATCTTGTCATGGAAGCTTCTCGTAACAATAATTATCCCCTTGATATAATTTCATCTTATATCTGGGATTTGGTCTTTTGCAATCGTGGTTTCCGACCATATTGTTCTTCCTTGATCCAATTTCTCGAACAAGTTCAAGCACTTGTCTTCTGGAGAGCAATAACCTAGTCCAACCTCTACTTTGATCTGTCATCGAGTATTACCCCCTGGTATATCGAGAATATCAAGGAACTGTGTTGCTTCCTATGAGTCTTCATCTAGTATTGCTTCTCGCCGTCTTCAGATTTTCCCCGGGTTCTGAGTTATTAGTAACTCGAGAACACCGATAAGTGAATCGATTCCGCACTCCGATTCAATAACTCCAAGTAATTCTTGTTGCTTACAAGTTTAATAATCCTTCAAGTCATTCCTAGCCTTATCGGCTATAACATTATCGTGCAAACTTCTAACTGTGCTACCGGGTCCTTCTTCCCGGAGCACAAATTTCGACGGTGAGCTAATCTTACAAGCGATCTTCCTCGTAATATCGTTTGTCCTTGGACAACAAGCTTGATTTCAAGTTTGTGTCGTACCCATTGTTCCAATAACTTTTTGCTTCATCATTCCGTTGACTTGTTGTCATCACCGATCAGTTACATCTTCTCGAAACCTCTCGACAAATGTGATCATCAACATTCTGAGGTCTTCCAAGATATCTATCGAAATCTTGATGAGAAATAGCATCCTTTGCCCTTGATGATCTGTATTATCATCGACCACTTTATTGCCTTCCCACCAACACAAGCTTGTTCGTGTTTGGTGTTATACCTCGAGTTCCTTGCTATCCAGTAATTGTTCTTCTTTACCTTGGAACATTAACATCTCTTATGTCCTCAAAGTTGTGAGAATTCCACCACCTCTTATGAATTACTGATGCAAGTGATGCTTCTCACAATCACCAATCTTTTCATGGCCCCCCGTGTTCCAACCGGAATATCGACAAATGGTCTGTGATGTGTAAATTCTAAAACTTCTAGCAACCCCATTGCTTTGAAGTTATTGGTCTATAGTTTCATTCTATGTCTATGGTTTATTGAATCATCACTCGAACATTGATCGTGCTACCTAGCCCATATTTCTGGTGCACATTTCAACCAATGTTTAACTGTGTATGTTTTCCTCGAGCATACATCATCAAGTCATTTGATCTAGCTAATGATGTCTCCTTGTACACATAAGTGTGGAAATCCATCTTTTGAAACTCTCAATGAATTGTCGGTGAGTCAATCAACCACCTCCTCATCCTCTCCTTGGTTTAATGATGAACTCTTGTTTCGGAACTCGCTTCCATAATTCATTTCCCGAGAACCTTAAGATGTTGTATCACCAATTTGTGCCACACCTTTTCTTCCCAGACATCTTGAGTCTGAGGTATCCTAACACCAATCAGATCTGAATCTCGGCCAGATATGATGGTTGGGGCATATTTCCAAAAGTTATAACTTTGGTCTCTACATAACCTGGTAAGGTGGTGTCTTTGCTTAGCACACCTGGCCGGAGGACCTGTGGTTATAGTTTCCTTTTAAAGAAGGTTAAACATTCCTCCATGAGGAAATTGTAAGACTTATTCTATAAGTTGTTCCTGATGGATCCTTTTTGTTTCCAAAGTCTGAATTTCACCTATTGACCATGTCAATGCTATCTCGAAGCATGTATATGGTACTCCATTCTTCAGCAAGAACATTTGAAGCACAATGCTAAACTTTCTTTATCATTTATTCTAACACCGTTGTATCGGTAATATCATGAGATTCCTCCCCACTTACCTAAATGGTTTTCTACTTTCTATCCTGTCATGGATATCATGCTCTGCTTGTCCTTGGGAAGGATATACACTTGAAATATGTGTTTAAACACATTTTCCTTTCCATTGTCCTGTTTAATATGATAATCATATTTTCCTTTCCATTGATTTGTTTAACCTTCCTTGTGATCCATAGGATCTAAGCAGTAATATTCTTCTGCTTATGTAAACACCATGGTGTACAACCGTGTTAGTAAGACCCTGTTGAAATTGTCGATAGCATTCCGGTCACCACCGATGGACGAGAACTTTGCCTATTGGTCCGCCTCGTTCAACGAGCAGGAAAATGGTTCTCTTCGTCCCTCGCCCCTGGTACCGATATTGTGCCGACATAACTGATAGGCTACCCTCTGACATGCCTTGCTATTGTGACCGTGCGAGATGTCACCGCTCCTATTTTTAACCCACATGGTGGGCCCATAACCCACAGTTCCACAAGATCGAAACCTGACTCTCCTGTACACCCCCTGTTCCCAAAGTTATTCCTCACGCGTGGCCTCGTGTGTAATTCACGAGCCACCTTCCGATGAGATCATCAATCTGGTATCAGACGCAATACTTATTCCCATTGCTCTGAACCCCTTTCACACTTCGCTTCAGGCAACGAACGATTGCCTATGCGCTTGAAACTTCTATTTTGCACCTTCTTGCTTTGCTGTCGATATTGTCTTAAATTTCAATTCGAGAGTTACTTTCCGCCACCTTCCTCGTTGTTGTCTACCAGATAGTCTACCCTACAGAGATCCATTCTTCGGTATACCCCCTTAATCTTTCGTTAGTACGATGAAATTTCCGAAGAAAGGATGATGACTTCATCATGATGACCTGAAGCAGAGAAAGGAAGACATCAATATAATGGGTCGACCTCTTCGAGAAGAGCAACCAAGACTGAGAAGATCCGTTAGCATTTCGTAACTAGATCCCTCCCCCCTTACTCCTGCTCCTAAATCTCGGGACGAGATTTCTTGTAGTGGAGGAGAATTGTTACGCCTGGATAATCAAGCTACAGTAACCTCTGCTAATGACACCACGTCACCTCCGTTACCGTCGCTAATCTCGCGTTAGTTCGAAAACGATTCAAATTCAAATTTGAAATTAAGCCAAACAACAAAAGTTTTCCAAAAATGAAACTAAAATGTTCTAAATGTGTCGGATAAATCATAGGTAAATGAGGTGGTGAAACCAAACTTTTATGAAATGCTTAACTACACCATAATGATTTAAATAGTAGCAAAACTAATTATTTAAATGCCTTCACTAATTAAATAAAATATAACACTAAATTATTTGGGGACTAGAGTTTTTGTGGCAGTGGACTAAATTGAAATACCAAATTAGATGCCAAGTATATATTTCACAAAAAAACTAAACAATAAGTTGTAACTAAAATAAAGCAGGGAGAAATAAATAAAAAGAAACGACTCAACAAAAATTAAAACAAAACAAAACAAAGTTGAAGAGGCCCCCCCTCCCCTGGGCCATTCGGCCCAGCTGGCCGGCCTAGTCCCCCCTGGCCTATATGGCCCTCCCCACTCCCGAAACCCTAGCTACCGCACCCCATTTCCCCCCCACACCCACGTCTCCTCCCCCACTCCTCTCGATCCCCATCTGGATCGGGGAGGGGTTCGATCCACCTCCCCTCCTCTGCCCC
>NC_041386.1:228025269-228025947 GCF_002162155.2 Triticum dicoccoides
ACCTCTGCTAATGACACCACGTCACCTCCGTTACTGTCGCTAATCTCGCGTTAGTTCGAAAACGATTCAAATTCAAATTTGAAATTAAGCCAAACAACAAAAGTTTTCCAAAAATGAAACTAAAATGTTCTAAATGTGTCGGATAAATCATAGGTAAATGGGGTGGTGAAACCAAACTTTTATGAAATGCTTAACTACACCATAATGATTTAAATAGTAGCAAAACTAATTATTTAAATGCCTTCACTAATTAAATAAAATATAACACTAAATTATTTGGGGACTAGAGTTTTTGTGGCAGTGGACTAAATTGAAATACCAAATTAGATGCCAAGTATATATTTCACAAAAAAACTAAACAATAAATTGTAACTAAAATAAAGCAGGGAGAAATAAATAAAAAGAAACGACTCAACAGAAATTAAAACAAAACAAAACAAACTTGAAGAGGCCCCCCCCCTCCCCTGGGCCATTCGGCCCAGCTGGCCGGCCTAGTCCCCCTGGCCTATATGGCCCTCCCCACTCCTGAAACCCTAGCTACCGCACCCCATTTCCCCCCCACACCCACGTCTCCTCCCCCACTCCTCTCGATCCCCATCTGGATCGGGGAGGGGTTCGATCCACCTCCCCTCCTCTGCCCCCGATTGGATCGGGGGGATCGATCCCCACCGCTACACG
>NC_041386.1:228026965-228082063 GCF_002162155.2 Triticum dicoccoides
CCTATTCTCCTCTATACTGCTTGCATTAGAGTAGTGCAGCATGTTACTGCTTTCCGTTAATCCTATTCTGATGCATAGCCTGTCATTGTTGCTACAGTCATTGATACCTTACCCGCAATCCTAAATGCTTAGTATAGGATGCTAGTATATTCATCTGTGGCCCTACATTCTTGTCCGTCAGCCGTGCTATACTATCGGGCCGTGATCACTCGGGAGGTGATCGCGAGTATATACTATATACTTTATACATGATACATGTGGAGACTAAAGTCGGGTCGGCTGGTGGAGCACCCGCGAGTGGATCTTTGTGGCGGAGCGACAGGGCAGGTTGAGACCGCCTAGGAGAGAGGTGGGCCTGGCCCTGTTCGGCGTTCGCGGATACTTAACACACTTAACGAGATCTTGGTATTTGATCTGAGTTGGCTACGAGCCTATACGCACTAACCAACTACGTGGGAAAGATATGGGCACTCGGCGTCGTGGTATCAGCCGAAGCACTTCGTGACGCCAGCGACTGAGTGGCGCGCGCCGGATTGGAACGTAAGCCTGCTCTTGTATTAAGGGGGCTAGTTCTGCTTTCGGCCGCGTACGCAACGTGCAGGTGTGCTATGGGCGATGGGCCCAGACCCCTGTGCGCTTAGGTTTAGACCGGCGTGCTGGCCTCTCTGTTGAGCCTAGGTGGGGCTGCGACGTGTTGATCTTTCGCGCCGGGCATGACCCGGGAAAGTGTGTCCGGCCAAATGGGATCAAGCGTGTTGGGTAAGTTGGTGCACCCCTGCAGGGAAGTTAATCTATTCGAATAGCCGTGATCTTCGGTAACAGGACGACTTGGAGTTGTACCTTGACCTTATGACAACTAGAACCGTATACTTAATAAAACACACCCTTCCAAGTGCCAGATACAACCAGTGGTCGCTCTCTCTCAGGGATACGAGGAGGGGATCGCCGGGTAGGATTATTGCTATGTGATGTTACTTGGAGGACTTCAACATACCCTCTTCTACCTGTTGCAAGACGAAGGTGACCAGAAGCATAGTCTTCGATAAGACTAGCTATCCCCCTCTTATTCTGGCATTCTGCAGTTCAGTCCACTGATATGGCCCTTTACACATATATCCATGCATATGTAGTGTAGCTCCTTGCTTGCGAGTACTTTGGATGAGTACTCAAGGTTGCCTTGTTCCCCCTTTTCCCCCTATCTCTACTCGATTGCTGCAACCAGACGATGGAGCCCAGGAGCCAGACGCCACCGTCGATGACGACTACTACACTGGAGGCGCCTGCTACGTGCAGCCCACTGACGACGACCAGGAGTAGTTTAGGAGGATCCCAGGCAGGAGGCCTGCGCCTCTTTCGATCTGTATCCCAGTTTGTGCTAGCCTTCTTAAGGCAAACTTGTTTAACTTATGTCTGTACTCAGATATTGTTGCTTCCGCTGACTCGTCTATGATCGAGCACTTGTATTCGAGCCCTCGAGGCCCCTGGCTTGTATTATGATGCTTGTATGACTTATTTATGTTTAAGAGTTGTGTTGTGATATCTTCCCGTGAGTCCCTAATCTTGATCGTACACATTTGCGTGCATGATTAGTGTACGATTAAATCGGGGGCGTCACATCTACCGACAGGGGCTGTCTGAGCGACGCGGGTGGCAAGAGCGGCCCGACGCTCAGCGCGTGCTCGGCTAGCGCCGGCCATGAACTTGGTGGAGTGGCGGAGCGTGGTTTGACGAAGAGGAAAGCTTAAGCGCACCCCTACCTGGTGCGCCAAATGTTGGATTTCGGGTTCCGGCAAAACCCTCGAGGTTCGAACACTGGGGTGCGCCCAAAGATCTCTCCCCCTCTCTAGCTTGCATACAGCATGATCTCACGGCCTAGCACAACGAACTCAAAGAACATGGGACGCAATATTTATACTGGTTTGGGCCACCGTTCTGGTGTAATACCCTACTCTAGTGTGGTCTGGTGGATTGCTTCTTGGGATGAGGATGAACAGTTAGAAAGGAAGAACAGCCTCCTGAGGAGAGGTGTTCTTGTGCTTGGTTAGCTTGTGTGGTTGGGGATGGTCTCTCTAGATGAGACGAGCCTCCAGATGAGAATTCGATGCCCCCCTACGTTGGTGGCTAGTCCTATATATAGAGGCCCGGGTCCTCTTCCGAAATATGAGCAAGAAGGGATCCCACAATGGCCAATTTGAAGGGAGACAACTAGTACAAGCTATCCTGACAAAAGTAGTCTTCGCCTGCCAAAGGCTCTGGTGATGACGTCGTCTTGGGCTCCACGATGACCTCTGTCCTGCCGTCCTGCTGGTCTTGGTCTTGTTGCACCGATATGGAAACCTTTGCCTGATGCCTCGGGACTCCTCGCCCGTGCTTGCCCCTTTAGCACCAAAGAGGAAACGAGGACACTGCGTGCGCTGGCGCCCGCCTAGTGCCCGCCTGGCTCCAGTCGTCATGGCTTGCGTCACGCAAACCTCACGATGTGTCCCTTGCCTTGATATCTCCGCCCCTCGCGAGCCAGCCTGGTGAGGCCGCCCCTAAGGAGGTCTTGCGTCTTCCGCCTCGTGAGGCTTGGCCCCTCGCGAGGGTCTTGAGTGCTTGCTGGTGAAGATGGGCCGTACAGGGCCGCTGGCGGAGCCGCGCTGTGGGCCGCAGGCAAGCAAGTCTGGGGACCACCGTTCCCAGAATGCCAACACCACTGAACCAACTCGTCGTTGCCGGCGAGGGGATAAGGCCCCGCATCTCCCCGCCTCCACTCACCTTGCTCCTCTGCCACCCCCACTCCCCTCTCCCTCTCCGCCTCTCCTCTTAGATCCCTTTCCCCCCACGCGCCGGCGCTGCTGCTTCACCTCTCCGCCATGGTCGCCACTGCCGTCACCTCCGCTTGCTCGCCCACGTAGCAACCGGCCCCTCCTTAACGAGACATTGTTTTCAGACGCGCCATCAACGTCCACTGCTGCTACCCAGACCACCCACTCGAGCCGAAGCCCACTACAGCACCGCCCCGACCAAGTCATTGTCCTCGGCTCCGACGAGCAATGTCGCCCACTTTAATGCTTCTGCTGCTCCTAAGCGTTCACGGGGCCAACGTGTGCCCTCTAGGTGAACCTCAGTGTCGCTCCCTTGCCTCTCTTTCACACTCTAGCATGCTCCGTCGCTGTCCCCGCGGAGGTGAGCTCCGCCGCCCGCCATGGCCGCCGCCCGCGCGCTGTATGCACTCCCGAGCCCCAGCGCAAGTCACAGGCATGCTCCAGGGAACGCGCAACACCCAGTCGTAACCCCAACCGCACCACTAGGCTGCTCCTGCCATGATTCGAACGAGGCCCGAATGCTGCCGCCACCTCGGCTCAATGTCGGCACTATTTCCGGCCAGGTCCGGCCATGCCACCGCCACCGTTCGGTGCACGGTCGCGCGCTCGTTCGAGCAAGCCAAGTCACGGTCCTGGAGACCCCATGTAGATGAATTCACGCGAGGGCCCGAGCCGCTGTGCCGCGGGAAGGGCTACCAGAGCTCTCTCCTGCGCCGGTCCAACATGGCGCAGCCACGTGGCCACCCTGGGCCACTAACCAGTGGGTCCCAGGGGCCCGCTGACCAAGTTGACCGGGTCTACCATGATGACTTGGCCGCGCTCTGCAACTGATGTGTAGGCCCCCATGTTTAATCAAAATAATTTGAATTAAAATTAAGCTGCTAACTATTTAGACACTGACAGGTGGGCCCCTTCTATCTAATTAACTTAGTTAGTTTGAGTTAACCTCTGTTAGCCCTACTGTCTATGACAGGTGGGACCCGGTGGTCAGTTTGACCAGTCAGCGGGTCTGTTGACCAGCTGATGTCATGCTGACACTCTGCTGATGTCATAAATCCATTTCTGTTATATTAAATAGTTTCTGAAAATGCTGAAATCTTTGTAAAATCGTAGATAATAAACCGTAGCTCGGATGAAAATGTTTTCTACATGAAAGTTGCTCAAAAAATCCAACGAATCCGAGTACACAGTCCGTTCATCTGTCACATGCCCCGAGCATGCTGAACGTGTAACTTTCCCCCTCTTTTCCTCTGTCCGGAATCCGACTAACTTTGGGAATTCATCCTCGGTATCCCCTCCGGCTGCAACGTGTAGTACTACGTTAGGTCGACCCTAGTTTTTCATATCGCCATGTCATACTTAGTGTTGCATCTATTTGCTTATATTTATTTTTTCTTCCCCGTCTTCTCTCTGGTGGACCCCGAGGCTGATGATGCCCCGGTGATCGACTACATCGACAACGACACTTCTTCCTTTTCAGCAGAGCTTCCAAGCAAGCAAACTCCCCTCATGCTTGCATTAGAACTGCTACTACTTTTTGTATGATCCTATTATGATGCATAGCCTATTTTGTTACCTGCTTTCATACCTTACCTACTTCTTCTAAACTGCTTAGTGTAGGTTGGTTAGAGATCCATCAATGACCCCCACCTTGTCCCAGTTGCCCCTACTTTATGTTTGATGACTCGATCAACGTGATCGACGTCTAGGCCCCGACACCGCATATCACCCCCTTAGTTGTAGGACTTTGTAGAGTTACTATCGAGTGCCAAGGGTGATACCTCAGTTGCAGCACTTCTGATGTTAACCCTGTAGTGTAACTATTCGGTTGTGGTTATCCAGGGTGATTCCTCCTTCACCACTCCCGATAATGACTCTATCGTGCAACCCCTCAAGTGTGGACCAATGAGGGTGATTCCTCCAAGTACACCTTGATGGTTACATGGAGTGGGAATCCATCGAGGGTGATTCCTTAGGTTTCCCCCTTGCTGTTTCAGACACACGGTTACTTTGACTTACCATAGAGCCATGATGACATCGGGTCGGCCCCGAGGGGTACCCGCGAGTGATGTGAAGTCGGGTTGATCTAGAGGATACCTGCAAGTTTCCACGTGGCACGATCGGGCATTCTTAGCCCTTGCCGCAAGTCCGTGAGACGGGGTGACGGGACCACATACCGTGGATCATTGATCGTTACTGCACTAACAGGACACTAACGGTTTGGATATTTAATCCGAGTAGGCCTCTCACCTTTTTCGCATTGACCACCATGCGGGAATAAGTATGGGCACTCTGCATCGTATGTATCAGTCGAAAGCTCACTGATGTCAGTGACTGAGTGGCACGCGCCGGGTTGGACTGGTTAAGCATGCACTTGTATAAGGAGGCTAGGTCTGCTCACCGGCCGCATTCGCAAGTACATGATTGTAAAGGACAATTTGGCCCATGACCCCTTCGCATTTATGATGTAGACCGGCGTGCTGGCCTCTCTGTTGAGCCTAGGTAGGACTACGGTGTGTTGATCGGCCGAGGCTGGTCATGACCTGATGGTGTGTCCGGCCGGAGTTGATCGAGCGTGTTGGGTAAGTTGGTGCACCCCTGCAGGGAAGAATTCTATCTATTCGAATAGCTGAGTCCATGGTAACGGACGCTCGGAGTTGTATCCCGATCGATACAACTAGAACTGGATGCTGAGGCATGTAATGGAAATGATGGCTCCGGGATTGTTTCCTCACAAGGAGTTGAGGAAGTGATCTCTTGGCGATGTTACCACATGTTTGCTAAATATAAACTGTTGTTCTATACTCTTCTTAATGTTGCAGGATGCTTGGAGCTTCTTGAAGATGCTAGTCTTTGATAGGCTAGGCTTTCCCCTTCTCTTCTGGCATTCTGCAGTTTATTCCACATATACAGCCCATTCCTTTGATACAGATGCATACTTAGTTCAGATCTGATGTAAGTCTTGCGAGTACTTTGGGTGAGTACTCACGGTTGCTTTGCTACCTCCTTTCCCCCATTCCCGATTGTTGCGACCAGATGACGGATCCCAAGAGCCAGACGACACCACTAATGACTAGTACTACCTCGAGGGTGCCTACTACTACGTGATGGCCGCTGACGACCTGGAGTAGTTAGGAGGCTCCTAGGCAGGAGGCCTTGCCTTTTTGATCATTGTTGCTTTTGTGCTAGCCTTCTTAAGGCAGACTTGTTTAACTTACGTCTGTACTCAAATATTGTTGCTTCCGCTAACTCTTGTGTATTCGAGCTTATGTATTCGAGCCGACTTGTAATATAAAGCTTGTATTATTTTAATTTGTGTCTAGAGTTGTGTTGTGATATCTTCCCGTGAGTCCCTGACCTTGATCGTACACATTTGTGTGTATGATTAGTGTACGATTGAGTTGGGGGCGTCACAATATTGACATAGAAGTTATATTGTCATTGATCCTTCAACATGTGGTGCTTGCTCAATATCTTTGCTAGCCAAAAATCCGCGCTAAGTAGAGATACTACTTGTGCATCCAAAAACCATAAACTCAAAATCTTGTTTTGAGAGTGCACCATACCTACCTATGGATTGAGTAAGATCCTTCAAGTAAGTTGTCATCGGTGCAAAAAGGCAATAAAATTGTTTCTAAATATGTTGGATCATTCAGTGTAAGAGAAAATTGAGCGTCATACGAACTTGTTGTCGGGGGAAATGACACCTACGAGATCACGAGGAATCCCTTTTGCTATGGTTGGTGGGCGCGGGGCTGTGGAAAGAGCGGGATTGAGAGTTCAATGCAGGGGGATTATCTAGGTTCGGGCCGCAAGTGATGCGTAATACCCTACTCCTGCTGGTTTATGTTTATCTGGTGTTCTTGGACTAGCTACAAAGCGTGCAGGGTCCAAAAAATCTGAATCCTCTCTCAGTACGCCACGGGTCTCCTTTTATAGTCAAAGGGGGTGCCAAAGTGGCGCACAGGAGGTGGAAAGCTATATAGTACTGGAGTCTATCTCCTGGCACCGTAGGACAAACACATTTAATGCGCTGCCGACATGTCCTTCTTGCTTTATCGGGGACGGCAAGGAAGCCCGTCCCAGCTATCGCCGCCTCGCCTGGCTTCGACGTGTGTCTGAACTGACGAGGCGTGTAGCGCCACACTGGCTAGCTGGCTACTGAGTTGGTGCGGTGGCAGAGTCTTCATGAAGATCTGCATGCCACCACACAGGTGCTTGCTGAATTGGCCTAGAGGACGCACGTTGCCATGCAGGTGTTCGCCTAGCTGGTGGGCTGGCAGCCGCATGGGAACGGCATTGGAGTCTTGGCAAACATGGGCCTGACTACGGCCCCGCGGATGTCTTCGGCAAGGGTCTTTCCGGGGCCTCGGCAATGGTCTTGCCGTGGCGTCGAGGGCGTTCCCGGCAAGGGTCTTGCCCGGGGGGTCTTGTGCGTATCCTCGGCAAGAATCTTGCCGAGGATCGTCATCTTCTGATTATCATCTAGTCTTGCATGTTCTTGGTCTTCACAAAGATCTGTAGGCCACCATGGTGGTGCCTCCCGAGCCTCGGTTCCAAATTGGTTGATGGTGTTGGAACTCTTGGGCTCAAGGGTGACGGGATTGCTGGTGTTGGGAAAGTTGCCCCGGCAAGGTTCTTGTCGGGGCTGTGGAGGCATCCCCGGCAAGGGCCTTGCGGGGGAGTTCACCTCGCCCTTCTGCTCTTCGTGTTTCTGGCTTGGCATTGCTCTTGTTGTCTTGTGGCTTTGCTTCCTTCCTCTGCCCCAATAGGTGTGGTCGCAGGCGCGGCTCCAACTGCCCGCGCACAAGTAAAGGGGTACAAAATAGAACCTCTCCTTTTGTGCACCAACAGGAGCCCCCGGGCCTGGGCCATACATAAGTGCGAAGCATTGTTGGGCTAGGCCCAAAACGGTGCACGGGCATGCGGGGCCGAGTTGTGCCGCAGTAACTCCCTCACCAGTTGCACTTCCCCACGACTCGCGTTGAATGCGCGACGTGGGGGTCGTGCGTGATGTGGGGGTCATGCATGGGGCGGTTGCTGCCCTCATGCGTCACATCATGGTAAATGGTAAAGAGGCGGCCCGCGCTTTCCCCGTAAAAAAGGAAAAACCACAGGCGCGCTGCTCATTTACCCTCTGCGTCTATTCCAATCTCGGAACCGTCGTTCCTCTCTTCTTCCTCAGGCTAAAGATTCGAAGTTCATGCCTCTGTGACCCAATTTCTCTTGATCCTTAGCCCCCTCTCAGCTGCCATAGTGCCCCAAACCAGCAGGGGCAAGGGAGCGGCCAAGGATGGTGGGGAGAAGGAGGTGCCGGAGAGCGAGTCGACGGTGCGGCGGATGCAGCTCGCCTACTTCTCATCAACAGTCGATGCGGTCCACCTCAAGAACTTCTCCTTGCCACTGTGAGGGAGGTAGACAACGGGCACCCTGCCACACGTGTCGTCCCCGCCGATTTTGCCAAGGACGGCCCAAATTGGTACCCCTTCTTCGTCGATTTTTCTCTTGCGGGCTTTTCCCTCCTTTCTCTGACTTCTTCAAAGACGTCAAGCACACATACGGCTTCCATCTTTTGGATCTCACGCCTAATGCCATGGCATGCATGGCTCTCTTTGCCCACCTCTGCGAGGGCTTTGCCGGGGTGCTCCCTAGCACGGCGCTCCTCCGCCACTACTTCTCCCCTCGCCTCCAACCAGGGGCGCCATCTCTGGGAGCATCGTCTGGATCCCGAGGACGCAGGAGAAAGGCACGTACCCGAGGGTGCCTAGAAGGAGAGGTGCAAGGAGTGGCTGGGCCGGTGGTGCTGCATCGAGGAGGAGGACGCGCAGGAGTTTTGCCGGGTTCGTCAGAGCCCGCTGACCCACCGCACGGACTGGAGCGACCCCAATGCCAACGACAAGAAGCTCTCGATCGCCACCACAAGGATCCATCATCTCACCACGGTCGAGCTCACCCTCGAGATGATTTGGGCGGACTTCATCCGTCGCCGAACCGCCCCGCTGCACAACAAGGGGAGGCCGGCCTGGGACTTCAGCAATGCGGCCGACATCATGAGGCTCCGCCCTAGCCTGAAGCATAACTTCACGGTGATGGGGCACGCCCATTTCTATCAAAGTCTCTTTCAGCTCGACGTGGGCAGCGACGGCATGGCTGAGAGGACCGGCAGGGCCATGAAGGCTAGCAAGGCCGTCAAGGGGCCCCTATTTGGGTTGCCGACCGGAGTGGTCCCGCTGAGCAACAACTCTTGCTAGTCCGCCATCATCGCCGTGATGCCGGACTTCAATGCACATGGCCTTGACCCGGCCTGGGTCGAGCCGCCTATTGAGAGGGTGCAGGAGTTCTTCTACACCTTGTCGGAGGCTTATGTTCGCGACGAGCCGCTGCTCATCCAGGACACCACCAAGGCGGAGCTGGACTACATCGCCGCCAGGGCGGCGTAGGCGGTGCTCGCCAGGGAGGCCAGCGGCGGTGGTGGCGTGGAGGATGAGGCCGACGCAGCCGCGGAGGAGAGGGAACTCGCCCAATAGGCGGAGTCTATTGGGGAGGCAAATTAGAGTCCAAAACAAGAGGAAAAGCATCAGAAAAAGTAGATACATTGGAGATGTATCAACTCCCCCAATCTTAAACCTTTGCTTGTCCTCAAGCAATTCAGTTGATAAACTGAAAGTGATAAATAAAAACTTTTATGAACTCTTTTGCTCTTGTTTGCATAAATAAGCTTAAACAGCACCCGGGTTTTCAGCCAGGATTATAACTAACCATGTCGACAATAACTCTTAGAGATTATAATGATTCATATCAATTACATAATCAGCTAGCGAGCAATAATAAGATATCTCAAACAGCAACACGTTGTCAAAACAACCATGATATAATATGACAATAATGATATCTCGCTAGCCCTTTCTGAGACCGCAAAACATAAATGCAGAGCACCTCCGAAGTTCAAGCAGCGACGAAACATTGTAATTCATGGTAGAAAAGATCCAGTCATGATGCACATAACATTAGCTATACACAATGCATAAATCATGACCGCTATGCTCTACTCAGTTTCTGGCGCTTGTTTATAGAAGGTGATAACACAACATAAAAGTACATAGATAGTCCCTTCGCAGAGGGAAGCAGTGATTTGCAGAGGTGCCAGAGCTCAATTTTTTAAAACAGAGATAAATGATATTTTGAGACATGCACCCTTCTTATTCACTTCACGCAGTTATCAAAATATTCCATGCTAAGCACGCTAGTGGCGGTCCCCATGTGGAAAGTAAAGTTTTTGACTCCATTGGGAGTTTTTGTTTGATTATGCAAGAGATGAACTCTTTTTGGTATTTTGTAGTTTGGGACTGGGCATACCTATTACCGCCCATTTCCTCATGCGATGGCGAGTGAATAAACACTCGACCTGAGGATAACATGCTTAGAACAAAAGATATCGACCACCTCCTGTCGTTTCATGAATGATCCAGGCACACAAAATGGATAATTTTTTTAGAAGTTTTTAGAGGTGGCACATGCAAATTTACTTAGGACGGCAGTGTAATACCGTATATAGGTAGGTATGGTGGACTCATATGGAATAACTTTGGTTTCATGGTTTTTGATGTACAAGCAGAATCCCCACTTAGTACTGGCGAAGGCTAGCAATTTTAAGATTGGGAAGCGGCCAGCTAGAGAGCAACAATGATCATGACCAGGCATTATGCATAAGTAACATTGGACACTAGCATGAGTAGGATATGAACACCATGAACATAAAAAATATAGAGGCTATTTTGGTTTTGATTCAACTACATGCATGAACACGTACCAAGTCAAGCCACTCAAACATTCAGAGGAGGATACCATATCATCATACTACATCACAATCATTTTAACGCTATGTTGATATCCAAGATAAATCATTATTAACTCCCAGCTACTTATGCATGGCATGAGAAACTATAATCTCTAATTGTCATTGCAAACATGTTTAATCATAATGGGATGAATCATGGGCACTAGGTTAAACATATTTACACAAACAAGACAAGTCAAGTTCATACCGGTTTCTCTTCCATGGCCAGCTCATCGAATATCGTCATTATTGCCTTTCACTTGCACGACCGAATGATATGAAAATAATAATAGTGCAAGAGTGCCATGGGCTAAGCTGGAATTTGCAAACATTTTATTCAACAGGAGAAGACAAGGTAAAATGGGCTCTTATTAGTTCAACAGTTATTCATATGAGAGCCACTCAACATTTTCATCGTGGTCTTCTCCTTGGTACAACTTGAATAAAAGAAAAGAAATTCAGAGAAACACACCGAAATATTTTTGGAGTTTTTGGGTTTCTTCAGCAAGCAAAAAAAAGCAAAAACGAGAAAAACTTTTTACACGGGAAAGCACCCAACAAGCAAAAGAAGAACAAGGAGATCTTTTTGGTTTTTCCTTTTAGTGTTACTACTAAGCATGCATAGAAAGTAAATTACTACAACTAATTTTTTTTTGTTTTTCTCAAGTTTTTCAAACACACAAGAAGAAAGCAAGAAAATAAATCTAAGCATGGATGATACAATTAAAAAGTGTGAACACCAACAGATAGAATGATATGTGAGCATGAATATAATGTTGGTGAGAAACACGTACTCCCCTAAGCTTAGGCTTTTGGCCTAAGTTGGTAGTAAATCAGTATCCTGGAGGGTAGTATGGATCCGGAGGACCAGTCATCCACTCATCCCACTGCTGAGGAGCGGGCACCCACCGATCCCACTGTGGAGGTGCCTGTGCAGCCTCTGCAACAGCGTGAGCGTTCTAGTAGGCGAGGATGTCTGCAGGCATAATCCGGTATCTGCCCTAGCAATAGAATCAAACAAAGAAGGTGCAGGCAAGGGAATAACATCAAGAGTGTCAATGTTATATACTAAGTTATAAGGAATGGCTGCATGGTCTAGGTACACCTTGGTGAGAGGGTAATCATGAGGGCATATCTCAACCTCGAAGTGAGCCGCCAAACGAGTAGCATAAATCCCACCATGTATTTTGCCTTGAGATTTATTAAGATGGAGGTGACAAGCCACGATAGCTCCCAAGCTATACGTGTTGTCGCCCTCAATTGCGCGACGTAAAACAACAAGGTCTAGTGAACTAAGTGCACCCACCTCCTCCCTAGCAAGCAAGCATTTGGTAATGAAATATGCAAAGTAACGAACAACAGGAAAATGTAGCCACCGTTAGTGATGGCTGACACTCCTCTCATCACCCACCGTCAAAGTGCGATATAAATCCTCAAACTCAGCCGGCCTAGGCTTGGCCAAGCTCCCATCAGACGGGATCATGCATATGTCACAAAACTCAGTAAGGGGTATCTGATGGTTTTCAGCATATAAGTCAAAGCTCACATCAGGAGGATTATTTCTAGGCAGGAAAGTAAAATTTTGAACAAACATATTTGTGAGGATTTGATGATGGTCACACTCATTTGCGATGAAGTTGGTGAGACCGGCATTGGCAATGAATTGCATGAACTCCTCATGAATTCCAGCTTCTTGCAGGAACGGGAATGCGGCCATTCACACGGCCGTACCTCCGCCAGCCTCTGAGGGTGGAGATCATTGTCAGAAGACACCCCAATAATACACTTGGAGTTCTTCCTTGAACCATATTTCCTGAAGATAATCATGTCTGCGTACAATTTTTCCTATGAACAAAAATCTGAATTTTTAGTTCACAAAATTTTTCCAACAAAACTTCACAAAACTAATAGCAACTACTAATAGGGATACATAGAGGCCATAGCAAGCATTCAAACAACTTAGAACACTAAGAATTGAACATGCAAGCACATCTACGGCAGCACCAAGAGAAGGTAATTATTCAAAGTATAATCCACTAAAACAAAAACTAATTGGACAAATGGTGGAGTCACGTACCAAGCAACAATCTCCTGAAACAGTTTCAGAAATGGACCTTCGAGCAAAGAGATCAAATTTGGCAGCAAAATGAGCAAGAACTTGGGAGAGAGAGGGTGAGTGATTTTTTTCTGGAGGTAGGTGACAATGTGGGACGAAGAGATAAGTGAGGGGGCTCACGTGGGGACCTCAACCCCCAGGGCGCGCTAGGTGGTGCTGGCACGCCCAGGTGGGTTGTGCCACCTGGTGCACCCCCTCTGGTTATTTTTGCACTAAAAATTCTTAAATATTCAGGAAAAAATCATATAAAAATTTCAGGGCATTCTGAGAACTTTTATTTTTGGGTCATTTTTTATTGCAAGGGAAATTCAGAAAACAAAGAAAACATGGCATTTTATTTTATTTAACTAATAATAACATAGAATAAAATGTAGGGACAGAAAGTAGTGCTTACTAAATTCATCAACTTCATACCATTCAAAACTGATCCATTAATAAGGTTGATCAAGTCTTATTAACAACCACTTTCGGTTAGCATGAAACTGAAGAACTTTTGTAAATCACTAAGTTACCTTAATGGGGATTTGCATTTCCCCAACAATACGAATTTCATATTTCTTTTTGACAGTTGGTAGAGGTATTTGAAAACTTACAATAGTGATTGTCGGAGATTTTTCAATAACATTAATACCATTCACTTGGAATTGTTTCTTCGGAAAATGCACTGCATGCTCATTACCATTAATATGAAAAGTGACCTTGCTTTTATTGCAATCAATAACAGCCCCTACAGTATTCAAGAAGGGTCTACCAAGGATAATCTACATGTCGTCGTCCTCCTGCATCTCAAGTATAACAAAGTCAGACAAAGTAGTAACTTTAGCAACAACGTCAGGCACATCCTCACAGATACCGATAGGTACGGCAGTTGATTTGTCAGCCATTTGCAAAGATATTTCAGTAGGTGTGAGTTTATTCAAGTCAAGTCTTTTATATAAAGAGAAAAGCATAACACTAACACCAGCTCCTAAATCACACAAAGGAGTTTTCACATAATTCTTTTCGATAGAGCAAGGTTGTGACACACCGATAGTTAAGCTACAGTAAACACATCCTAATCATGTCAGGTCATCATAATTAAACTTTTGCTAAACCTCACTTGTTTCAAACTGAGATCAAATTTAAATTCAAATAACAACTCAAATTATAATTTCATAAAATAGTGGATTAAATAAAATGTTCGACATGTTGTAAATATTCACTAACAAATTAACAAACATCAAACAACATTTTGGTAATGTTTATATGCCTCTAAGATAACTAAACAGGAACAAACAACACTTAAATTAACCTTTGAAAAGTAAACAAATATTAATCCTTTTCAAAATGACTTGAAAATTTGTGTGCAACTCAATTATATGACCCATTATTTATGTGCCAAGTTTCATGTTCACCAAAATTCATTCTCTACCTAAAATAAATGCAAAACGGAGGAGAAATAATTAAAACAGAAAAAGTAAAAGACCTAAACTACTAGTGGACTGGGATCTAGGTCAACAGTGGGATCCCAACCCACCTCGCCACCTCCTCCTTCCTACTGCTCACCAGGAGCGACGTGGACACGCGAGCCCCGTCCACGGACGCATTTGGCCACACGACGTCTATCCCGTGGCTCCCTGATGCAAATAAGGTCTCTCCCGAGCCCCGGACGAACCCTAGCTGCCCTAGATCTCACTTCCTCTTCCCAATCGCTCTCTCCTCTCTCCCGAGCACCGCAATGGGAGATCCCCACTGAAGCTCATGGCCACTGTCGTCCCCATGCGCCCCCTTCGTGCCCAGCTACACTGCCAGGCGCTCCCTCATCAACCACGCCTCCGGATTGAGGCGGGGAGGCCTCATCGCCGTCACCCTCAATATATCCTTCCCGGTGCCGCCTGTCACTGTCGGCATCGATCCGCGGACGTAGCTGCATCGCTGGCCTCTCCGAGCTCATCCTCCGCCTCACTGTGAGCTCTGCCACTCCCCCGGTTATTCCCGAGCACGATTTTGAGCTCGAGCGCGCTCACCTCCTTGTCTGAAGCCATCGCCACCCGCGCCTCCGGCTCTAGCCGCTGTCACGCCCTTGGCCGCTACCTCATCACACTACAAAAAAATATACTTCCATGGTGACACATGTTTGTCATAGTAGGTTGCGTTTTTTGTCATGCATCTACATCCATGACGATTTTATGACAAAATCAAGATAGTCATACCTGTGTTGTCGTAGAAGTGTTCCATGGCATTACCAAAATTATCATCACGGAAGTGTGCACTTCCATGACGATAAATCGCGCGTCACAAAAGTGCTTTCGTCAAGGGTGACCAACACATGGCATCCACCGTAACGGAATGCCGTTAAGCTATCGGGTCGGGTTTTGGATCCGATAACCCGTTAACAGCCCCTACCAATGGGGATTTTCCACGTGTAACATCATCATTGGCTGGAGGAAACACGTGTTGGCTCATAGTTGGGACAGATGTCATCCACTCATTGGACAGAAGGCGCCTATGATACGTCGACACGTGGCACAGCCCAACAGAGGCCCATTCCTGTGAAAAGGCCGGCCTGTTTGACTTGGTCAAAAGGTGGCGGGACGGCCCATGGAAAGCCTATTAATGGCCTGTTCGCATATAGCCCATTTACAACCCGCTAACCCAAGGCTCATTACACCCTATCCGAATTAGGCCCAGTAGCGTCATCTGGGCCATCCAATATGATTCCAGCCCATTTTCACTTCTAGCCCATGTATGGCCCATGACGTCTTTCGGCCCATATGAGGCCCTATGTAACTGTTGGCCTATTAACGGCCCGTGGTGTAACTGGCCTATAATGAACAGTGTATCACTTTACACGCATTAAGGCCCGTGGTGAAACTGGCCCGTAATGAATAGCGTATCACTTTATACCCATTAATGGCCCGTTATTCCATTGGGCCGCTGCCAGCCCAAGGTATCTTTTGGCCTTCTCAGAGCCCATTTATTCTTGGGCTCATTTCCAGCATTTGTTTACTTATGGCCCGTTACTGTCATTTTCTGCTTGTGGGCCAAATTCAGCCCGTGGTTATAGTCGGCCCGTTTGTGGTCCGTTAATACGTTGGGCCGTTTTCATAGCGTCATCAAATACGGCCTATTAACGATGGCCCGTTATGTTCGGCCCATGAACGGATGATTCCAACTCTAGCCTGTTTACGACCATAATGCGGCCTATTATTGGCCCATGTTTGGCCAATCCATCATATGGCCCGTATAAGGCCCATTGATGATACGACCCGTAGAAGGCCCATTGTTTCTATGGCCCGTAGAAAGCCCATTGTTTCTATGGCCCGTAGAAGGCCTACTGTTTCTACGGCCCGTAGAAGGCCCACTGTTTCTACGGCCCGTAGGAGGCCTAGTGTCACTACATTAAATATTAGCCCATGGTTATTGTGGCCTAGTTTTAAAAAATAGGTTATTGCAGCCACTAGCAAACCACAGAAAAAGAACTGCACTGACTACAATCAAACAAATAAACAAGACAACAAGGAAATAAATAAGCAAGCAACTTATGTTAGGCTATCACGGCTATTACACATATTACATCCACTGGGCATCAAAGTTCGCCACCAGTGCAAATATAGGGAACAAAGCAGCATATAAACGCCGCAGCAAAACAAGTCCAGAACTGAAACCACTTCAGAAGAGTTCAAGAAACAATATCCTGGGTACCCATAATGCTGGCAAGATGCTTAGCAAGCTTATTAACTTTCTCTTGTTTGGCGCTTAAATCCTCCAGCGCTTGTTGTTGCACAAGAAAGTACGCATCTGAATTCTGTAGGGACTTCCTCAGTCCTTCGGCTTCTTGCCGCATCATAGCTGACTGATGCCTTTCAGCTTGTAGCTGAGACTGAAGAAGCCGAAGTGATTCAGGCAGCGAGTTCGAAGAGCTTGTGCCAGCGGTACTGGCCAGTAACTCGAACACTACATCAACGCAGAACTGTGGGGTTTTCTCACTATCTACAAGATTCTTTTTATTACCTTTCTTGGAGACCAACAGGGTTGTCTCACTATCTTGAACCTTATGTGCATTACTTTCTCTACCATTGCATAGTGGGGGTGCTCTTCTCCAATATTCTGTTTGCATACTACAAGAGAAACAAGCAGACACATCACAGGTTTAGCTTGTAGTATACGAAACTCATTTTGGTAAACTGGTTCAGTAGTAAGGTGGACAGGATAACAACATGAAACAAGCATATATCTATGTACTATGGTCACTGTATTGTCCATATCATTCTAGTTTATGTTCCCTAATCAAGATAGAGACACAGTTCGACTCACATATTTTTAAGACACAGCAGCATAGACAGAATATAAGTGTGAGAAACTACACAACATTGGCAGCACTTGTAATGTGCATCACATGAGAACATAACTGTTTATACAACTTAAACTGAAATCAACAGAGAGGAAGAAGTTAGAATAGCAATCCAGTTAAAGAAATAGGTTTAAAACATACCTGTTGCGCCATTGGAGTTTCAATTGGATCCTTCAAATTCGAAAGTAGTGGGTATGAGTAAATACAGTGATGCAACAACAAAGGAGTATGGACCATAGCTACGGAATCTGACCTGAGAATAGTTGCTCTTCTTCTTTAAACGTGGAGTTTGGGTCAGCTGTGGTGGTCTTCATGCTTTGGGCACTGCAGTAGCTTTACAAACTGCTCGTGTGGGGGTACTCTATGGTGGACATGGTGCTTTGTCAACTATAAGTGGGTTACTATCCGATGGGGTTGCGGTTAGATGGGTTGTAGCTGGTTCTCTGCCCAATGGTGTAAGTGTGCAATCTGGAAGAGTCTTGATTATGTGTGGTGGGGCTAGTTTGTGGGCCAGTACAACCATGGTTCTATCTGCATCGATGGGTAGCACTGTCTTTTGTGAAGAACGGGTTTTTGCTCCCTTAGATACTGCCATCACCCCCTCCAATTCAAATGGCTGATAAACAAGAAAAGAAATTTAACATACAGACATTGTATGATTGACAGATGTGGTAATTCACATATATGTTGTCTAACCACACGGGACAGCATGACACAGTTTCTCATATATGATGCCTAACTAAACAGGATAGCATGACACAGTTTCAGATATATGATGGATAACTTAACAGGATATAATGGCATAAGTCAACATATGATGAGTACCTAAACAGGATGACATGACAAAACTATATGATGTGTTTCTAAAATAGGTTGGGATGAAATAATTCACATACATGTTGTCTAACTATACAAGATGGCATGATATAATTGACATAATTAATTCATATACTAAGCAGCTGGCACTCGCATGTCTGATCTCTAAACTAAGCAGATATAATTCAATATTGTGCATATGATGTCTAAACTAAGCAATGCAAGACACCATATGCATCATATGAGAAATATAAACATTGCAACTTAGAGCATACACCTCAGGTGGGATATAGGACTAGTCATCTGTCTCTAAATCCTCCTCTGAGGAGCTCCCTGTAACCATCGAGATATATGCTTCAACAGGTACCATTGCCTGCTCTAAAGACCTAGTTTTCACTCTAGATTTTTCCATAACCGGCTCAAATGGCTGATACACATGAAGAGTAGTTCAATATACACAGATTGTCGACAAATGGAATACGTAATGAAAAAAAAGATGGCATGAGATAATTCACATATATGATGCTTGGCTCCATGGCGGTGCATATTTCACATATATGATAACTGGCTGAAAACATGGCATTGCAGAATTCACATATCTGATATAGAAAGCAAACAGGAGGCATTCACAGAAAGCATGTCTAATCTAAGCAGATGGCACGGCAATGCAAGACACCATATGCATGATATGAGCAATATAACCCACCCAAGTTAGAGCATGCACCTTGGGGGGGGGATACAACTGGTTATCTCTCTCTGAATCCTCCCCTGAGGAGATATCTGTAACCAGCAAGAAATCTACATGGACAGGTAGCACTGACTGCTCAGAAGACCTTGCTCTCACTCCAGATTTTCCCGTGACTGACTCAAATGGCTGATGCACAAGAAGAGTAGATGAATGTATAAACATTGTTGACAAATGGAATACATTATGGAAAAAAATATGGCATGATACAATTCACATATACGATGACTGGCTAAACAGGATGGCGTTGCATGATTCACGTATATGATGCCTGGCTAAAGAAGATGGCATTGCATAATTCCCATATACTCCCTCCGTTCCTAAATATTTGTCTTTTTAGAGATTTCAAATGGACTACCACATACGAATGTATATAGACACATTTTAGAGTGTAGATTCACTCATTTTGTTCCGTATGTAGTCACTTCTTGAAATATCTAAAAAGACAAATATTTAGGAATGGTGGGAGTATGATATAGAAACCAAACAGGTGGCATTCACACAAAGAAAATCTAAACTAAGCTGATGACATATAAGATGTATAATGTAAGCAATGCAAGGTGCCATATGCATGATATGACCAACATCAGCATGCCAGGTTGGAGCAAACACCTTAGGTGGTAAACAGGCGTGGTCGGCTCCTTCTGAATCTCCATCTGAACAGTTATCTTCCTGTGGAATACAATCTGGAAATGCAGGACGGGGGGCCACTTCGCCCACCATGGAGCAGCGTCTGCATCACATTATATTCGCACGCAACAGTCTTCTCTTTTTCTCTACATGTTCAGTACGATTGTGTACAATATCTGACATGCATAATAAAAAAATAGTTAGATTTTGTAAGGCCTAAGGGGCGCATGCAAAAATCAAGACTGATGGTAGCAAACGAGTGGATGTATCCAAAACTAATGATAGCAGGTAGATTATAGCTTTAGTTTAAAAAGATAGACAATGAATCATCTATTGTTTGTTGCCCACACAACATGAACCACATAGAAGACCCCAGATGAACCAAATAGTAGACAGATACTATTCGTTGCTGGCTTGATATGAGACCCATGGGCAATTCAAAACTCAAGATTGAATGATAAAGTAGAAGGTAATAATAACCGATGTATAACGTAAGCAAACACGAAAGACTGTGACCTCTCTTCCGGAACTGTGTAGTCCTCAGGTTCATCTGCTCAGTCGATGATGGTAATGCAGTTGGCATGGCTGCCGGCAATGGGGAAGATCATCTGAGGCGGCAAAAGGAAGTCTGCAGGGGGGATCTCTGCTGCAGTGAACGCTTCTGTCTATGGTGCACCTCAGGTGGGGTGGATGACGGCACGGCATGAGCAGGACATAACACACAGTTTTCTTTGACACCTATCTGAAAATGAAGTAAATCTGTAAGGGCTCCTTAGAATTGGAGGATTCTATAAACGTAGGGACAGGAAAAATACAGGAATAGGATAGGAATGCACGTGCAAAACAGAGCATTTGGAAACATATGATTTCAGTCAAACTAGGTGTTTGGCTCACATGAATTGGAAGAACAGAGGAGTGGAGAAACAAAGTGATGCGACAAGTGTACAACCTCTTTGGCACAGCCTTGTGGACCTCAGCATCATTGGGTTGGACGTGGAGGATGGTGATGATGCTGGTGTGACTGTCGGAGGCGGGGAAGAAGATCCGAGGCCTCTGGAAATGGCGCCGAGGGTACTGCTTCACTGTGATGTACGGTTCCGTTGTTGGAGCAGCTCCGCTAAGGTGTACGGCGACGAGGCTGAAGAATAACAAGACAGACAACATTAATCTGAAGTGGGACCCTAATATCATCTGCAATAGATGATGTAAAATACATCACCAAAAAGTGCTAGATGTAAAACGCATCAGCCGCGCCATGGCCGCTCCGACAGATGTTGTAAGTACTGTTCACTCTGAACTTAACTAAAGAAAATGAACTTCACAGTCGAAACTGAATTTTACTGTCGAAACTGATTGAACTAGTAACAAAGCATTGCAATAGATGTTTAGGGCATTTGAGCACTAGTAGCAGAGAAGCAGTGATCTAAATCAGCAGACGCTCGAGCAGGGAACGCAGTAGCAGAGAGCAAGTCGTGCAGTAGCACCACGAGCGAGTGCTAAAGCAGCAATTCCTGTAGCTGCTGGAGGTCGTGCAGCAGCAGCAGCAGCAGCGCAAGCGAGAGCAAGAGCAGAGCAGCAGCACGAACGAAAGCAGGAGCAGTGCAGCAGCGTGATCGACAGCAAGAACAAAGCCGCAGCGCAAGCGAGAGCCGGAGCAGCTGCAGCTAGTGCCGTCGTGGAAGTCGCCGCCAAGGAAGCAACGACATGGGGGAGAGACGCCATGGATGATGAGGCCGGCGACGGCGTCGTCGATGGAGACACGCCATGTCTGCTCGGTATCGAGCACCGGCAGCCCCGTGAGATCAAATAAAAGATAAAATGCAGCGGTGAGTGCAGTACCTCCTTGCTGGCGTCGAGTTGGCCTCGGCTTCATCGCAGGAATTGGTGAGGGTGCTGCGGTTCTGGTGGGGCAGGTCAAGATGGTGTTGTGGGGATTGAGGTGGCGCGATAGACGATGCGAACATCGGGGCAGCTCCTTGGAGGTGGAGGACGGGGCGGCTGATCCGGTGGGACGACGAGATCGACAACGGATCCTCATCTTGTGCGGTGGATGAGGGATGGTGAGCTATTGCGGTGGACGACATAGTCGGGGAAGAGTCTCTGGCTGGGCGGCGGTCGGGAGGCCGACGGAGGAGCATGGGGTTTCGCGGGTTTTGGCGGCCTCGGTGCACGAATGGGGGGGCGAAGGCGGAAGGGGGAGCCAAGCTTAGGGACGCGCTTGTCCAAAATGTAGGTAAGTTACCAGTGTACCCCCACCGGTTTTGACACCGCGACGTGGAGCTTCATTTCCGGCTGAGGGGTAGAAGGGGGATTTCGCGTGTCTGGGCTGCAGGAGCGATTTCGGATGAGGAGGTAGTTCTCGCGCGCGTCCAAATTTCGAGATAACAAGGCGTGGGGCGAGTTGAAGAAGCAGGAGTTTCAAAGCAGGTGAGACAAAAGATACTGGAGTTTGAAAATTACGGGATAACAAGGTGCGGATTCCTTGTTCGGTAGAACAAACTTAACGTGTAAAAAAAGAATTCATGCAAGACACAAGAGCGTCATGTCCCCTTTTACTATATTGCTATGGATGCCATTGAAAAAACTACAAGAAAACTGTGAAAAAATTGGGAGAACAAGATTACCCTGCACAGTACCAAATCGATTCGCACTTCCCTTAGCAACAACAAAAGACAAATCAATTCCCACCAAAGAAAGAGTAATGTCCCTTTTTATATGATTACAGATGCCATGATCTCGAATTTCAATTTTTGAATCCACGTTATGTTGAATTCGAATATATCGTTAGGTGACCTTGTGGTTTATAATTGATGTAGTCGTACATTTTGATCTTCCATCATATATGAACATTTTACTCCACCATGTGAACATATATATTATCGTCTACCATATGGAATAAATTTGAATAAATTTTCCTTATTTGAATACGATTTTTGTCAAGTTATACAATAATTTAAATATTATCTTGATAACAAAAAACATACATATAGCAGTAATCATATTTCACCATGAACTACATGTACCATATGCTCTCCAATTCAAATATTTGTATCCATTTTATGTTGAATTCAAATCATAGTACATTATTGGTCTAGGTAGCGAGATGTTTGGGATAATCTAAACCTTGTTTTCATACATATAATTTTTGGCTGAATTGGGACAAGTTTTGGGATAAGCCTCTTGCAAAACCGAAGATTCTCTCAACAAGCCTCGTGGTTCTGAGAGGGAACGTGTCACCTTTGTGTGTGAAACGATATACGTTGCCTCCTCCCAGATTTTATTTACAGAGGCAACATAGAACTATATGAGTGACCTGTTAAGTTTTGGAATTATTTCGGGTTCATTTGGCCTTTTTATATATTAATTGAGTTTCTGGACTTTTATTGTTCATAATCTAAATATGAATTGCATGCACATGCTCCGGTGCACCAAAGTGGGTTGAAAAATCACATGTGTGTCCTTGGTTGAATTTCTAGGTCCCATGGAAGAAATGAGAATGAAATTCAAACATCTAGGCGTCATGACTCGGCCAAGAACATCGAGAAACTTTGATTTTACATTCATGTAAATCCAAAACTCGTCTAGAAATCATGAAACCTGGCATGGTGTCATGTCATGGCACTAACATGTTGTGGTAAAAAATTGGGCCGATTTGGAAGCTCGTGGTTCTAAGAGGGAATGTGCCACCTTTGAGTGTGAAACGATATACGCTGCGCCCTTGAGTTTCTTAACAAAGGCTACATAGAACTACATTAGTGCCCTGTTAAATTTTGGAATTATTCCGGGTTCGTTTGTCGTTTTTTATACATTAGTTGTGTTTCTGGTCCTTTAATGTGCATAAGTAAAATTTGAACTACAAGCACATGCTCTCATGCACCAAAGTTGGTTGAAAAATCACATTTGTGTCCTCGGGTGAATTTCTAGGTCATGCAAGAAATGAGAATAAAATTAAAACATCTGGGCATCGTGGCTCGGCTGAGAACATTGAGAAACTTGGTTTTAAAATTCTTGTAAATCCAAAACACGTCTGAAAATCATGAAACTTGGCATGGATGTCATGTCATGGTACTACCTTGTCGTGGTAAAAAATTGGCCGAATAGGAACAGATTTGGGTATAAGCTTTTGCAAACCGAAGCTTCTCTCAAGAAGGCTCGTGGTTCTGAGAGGGAACGTGCCACCTTTGAGTGAGAAACGATATAAATTTCCCCCCTTGAGTTTATTTACAAAGGCAACATAGAACTACATGAGTGCCCTATTAAATTTTGGAATTATTCCGGCTTCGTTTGGCCTTATTTACACATTAATTGAGTTCTTTTGGTCATTTAATGTGCATAATTCAAATTTGAACTCCAAGCACATGCTCCCGTGCACCAAAGTTGGTTGAAAAGTCACATTTGTGTCCTCGGGTGAATTTCTACTCCCTCCTTCCATCTATATAGGTCCTAATGCATTTTTCGAGGCTAACTTTCACCAAACGTTAGAGCAATAATATATGACATGCAACTTACACAAAGCATACCGTCAATTTTGTATGTCAAAGGAGCTTCCAATAATATAATTTTCATAGTATACATCTCATGTGCTATTAATCTTGTCAATAGTCAAAGGCTGTCTTTAAAAACACATTAGGCCCTATATAGATGGAAGGAGGGAGTAGGTCCCATGCAAAAAATGAGAATAAAATTCAAACATCTAGGCATCGTGGCTCAGTCAAGAACATTGAGAAACTTGGTTTTAAAATCATGAAACTTGGCATGGTGTCATGTCATGGTAGTACCATGTCATGGTAAAAAAATGGCCGAATAGGAACAAATTTTGGTATAAGCTTCTTGCAAATCGGAGCTTCTCTCAAGAAGGCTCGTGGTTCTAGGAGGGAACGTGTCACCTTTGTGTGCATAATTCAAATTTGAAATACAAGCACATGTTCCAGTGCACCAAAGTTGGTTGAAAAATCACATGTGTGTCCTTGGGTAAATTTGTAGATTCCATGCAAGAAATGGGAATGAAATTTAAAATTCTGGGTGCCGTGGCTGGGTTGGAAACATAGAGAAACTTAGTTTTTTTAATTCCTGTAAATCCAAAACACGCATGAAAATAATGAAACTTGGCTTGGTGCCATGACATGGCACCAACATGCTGTGGTAAATTTGCAGTCCGATTTGCGAAGGCGCACACATTAACAATCAACAAAGTCATTTTTGGAATAAGTGTTGTCACGTTACAATAGGAAACACAAGTATTATTGAAACCATGGGCGTTCTACTTACTAGTACCATTTACATGCCGCCACACGTCCCCATTTTTTATTAGCTAGGAGGCGTCGTGCAGGGTAGCTATTTGAGTACGAGAGGTGTGCGATCAAACCCCTGCACGTGCTTATCAGGAGGAGAGTCCTTTGACCTCCATCTGCCGTCCAGCTCTCTCCCAAGGTCTCCATTAATGGCGCCCGAGCCTCTGTTTAATGGCGTGGCTATGTCTCACTCGACTGAGATTTAAGAGATAAAAAAGAATATCTGAAAGCACGGATCTTGATGTAAGATCCGACAGACCTATATAGCATCTACTGCGGCTTATAGCAAGACTGATGAATATATAAGGATGATTAATTTTTTTTGATCAAAGAAGGGCTTTCCGATTTTCCTTACTGAAAACCACCACAATTCACAAGAAGTTCAGCACAACTCCAGCCTAACACGAAGGACTAAAAGCTACCAGATTGAAATCGCAACATCCCAAGAGGCCAACAATGGCCAAACATCCGCGCTAGAACCCAACATTTCACAACCGACAACACAATCCACATCCTAACCGGTTATTACATCAAAAGAAACCAGGAAACTAGTCTCCACGGCGAGCGGTGATGAGCTCTTTCATGTCCTCAAGACGCTGCTCGAGAACATCCACGGATTCCTCCACAAGCCTTTGGCGCTCATTGCGGAGCATGTCATTCTCGTCCATAAGTTTCTTCAACAAGACATTGTTCTCCTCCTGCAGGTCTGCACTTCAGACGATCTTCTCCCTCAGCAGGTCGCGCTCGGCCCGGAGCCTCTCATTGCACTCCCTTAGTTGCCGGATGACGCCGGTAGCCTGTTCAAACGAGGCTATCATGTCATCCTGTAACATCGCCGAGCCAGAGATCTGATCCATCTGGCTATGGGCGATTGCATGCATGCGCCTGTAACAGTCGTCGCCTGCCTGCGAAAATTTTTACCAGGCCACCACGGCGCAGCGAGACATCTCTGATGTATTCGTGGCGTGGCGAGACATCTCTGCTGCTTCTGCGGCGCGACCGGACCAGTCTGCTGCATCGACGGTGCGGCGGGACCTCCATGTTGCTTCACCGGCGCGGCGGGACCTCTGTGCTGCTACTTCCTCATGGCGGGGCATGTCGGCTGCTCTAGCAGCGAGGCGGGACATCTCTCATGCCTCCGCTTCCATGCCCGCCTCTCCCTGGTGGCAATCTCTCAACCCGGAGCTCACGGTGGCCATGGCAGACACATGGGAAGGATGCTGAATGTCTTGTTTGTTTTTCTGGATGAGGAGTTGAGGAGGAATGTGCAGTCATCTTGGCATACTAGTATTTATAACCGAGTACTAATACACTCCTAAGTGGGAAACCGTTTAGGTTGTGATCAGTGTGAACAGGTTTGCAATTCAATATAGCGTGGAGTAATTTGGAATGTGACGAGATGCAAGCTCAAAATTTATTGACGGTTCTAGTTTCAAAGTGCGGCACTATTCCCGGATGGTGTACTTCTTTTTCTACTCCCTCCTTTTCGGTTTTATAGGGCTTAACTCAAAATTTTAGTTTTTTCCATTTTATAAGGCTCAATTTGGTTGTCCCCAACACATGTTCAGATTCCAAGGTGCATTAAATCATTGCATGCAAGTATTAAGAGAAAATTGAAAAATGCATGTACTCTATGCATGCATGCATTGCAATTAATGCATTAAACCTATCTCTCGGGACTTCTCGCACGCACCATCGTGCCACCCACAAAAACTTGTACTCTGACTTTAGTAGTACGTTATACAGGAAGAGAAGAGATGCACGCATGCACTCGTCCTCTCACACACGCGTCTGTTTTTTTCTCGAAAAGGAGGATGATGACCCCTGGCCTCTGCATCCGGGAGTCACATGTAACGCCCTCGATGCGGCTATATCTCCCATGTGTCGAAGCACGACTTAGAGGCATAACCGCATTGAAAGCAATGTCGCAAGTGAGGTAATCTTCACACAACCCATGTAATACATAAGGGAAAAGGATACATAGTTGGCTTACAATCGCCACTTCACACAATTACATCAATAAAGCCTTACATCGTCTAGATACACACAAGGTTCGACTACGGAACCAAAACAAAAGAAGACTACCCCAAATGCTACACAGATCCCCGATCGACCCCAACTGGGCTCCACTACTGATCAACTAGAACGAAACAAAACAAAGGACAAGATCTTCATCGAGCTCCTCCTGAGCTTGGTTGCGTCACCTGCTCGGTAACATCGGCACCTGCAAACTGGTTTTGGAAGTATCTATGAGTCACGAGGACTCAGCAATCTCACACCCTCGCGATCAAGACTATTTAAGCTTATGGGTAAGGTAAAGGTATGAGGTGGAGCTGCAGCAAGCGACTAGCATATATGGTGGCTAACATACGCAAATGAGAGCAAGAAGAGAAGGCAAAGCACGGACCAGAAACTATGATCAAGAAGTGATCCTAGAACAACCTATGTCAAACATAACTCCAACACCGTGTTCACTTCCCGGACTCCGCCGAGAACAGACCATCACGGTTACACACGCGGTTGATGCATTTTAATTAAGGTCAACTCAGGTTTTCTACAACCGGACATTAACAAATTCCCATCTGCCCATAACCGCGGGCACGACTTTTGAAAGTTCAAATTCCTGCAGGGGAGTCCCAACTTAGCCCATCACAAGCTCCCACGGTCAACGAAGGATATTCCTTCTAGCGGGAAGACCCGATCAGACTCGGAATCCCGGTTACAAGACATTTCGACAATGGTAAAACAAGACCAGCAAAGCCACCCAGATGTGCCGACAAATCCCGGTAGGAGCTGCACATATCTCATTCTCAGGGCACACCGGATGAGCCAGACGTCGGGTAAGCCAGCCCAGAGTTGCCCCTGGTAGCCTCGGACATCGCTCAGTTGGACCAACACTTAGAGAAGCACCGGCCCAGGGGGGGGGGGGTTAAAATAAAGATGACCCTTGAGCCGGCCGACCCAAGGGAAAGAAAAGGCTAGGTGGCAAATGGTAAAACTAATGTTGGGCCTTGCTGGAGGAGTTTTATTCAAGGCGAACTGTCAAGGGGTTCCCATTATAACCCAACCATGTAAGGAACACAAAATCTGGGAACATAACACTGATATGACGGAAACTAGGGCGGCAAGAGTGGAACAAAACACCAGGCATAATGCCGAGCCTTCCACCCTTTACCAAGTATATACATGCATTAATTAAATAAGAGATATTGTGATATCCCAACAAAATATCCATGTTCCAACATGGAACAAGCTCCAATCTTCACCTGCAACTAACAACGCTATAAGAGGGGCTGAGCAAAGCGGTAACATAGCCAAACAACGGTTTGCTAGGACAAGGTGGGTTAGAGGCTTAGTTCAACAATATGGGAGGCATGATAAGCAAGTGGTAGGTATCGCAGCATAGGCATAGCAAAAGAGCGAGCAACTAGCAAGCAAAGATAGAAGTGATTTTGAGGGTATGGTCATCTTGCCTGAAATCCCGCAAGGAAGAAGAACAAGTCCATGAAGAAGACAAACAGACGTAGTCGGACAGGTCCTCACAAACGCCACATTATTGGAACCAACCCGAAGAAGCAACACCGGAAAGAAGAACACAACATAGTAAACAACCAACACCCGAACATGGTATGATATGCAGGATGTGGTATGCGGTGCATATGCACGATTTGGAAAGGAATGATTGAACCTGGCCTCAACTTGGAAATCCAGGAGTGCCACTCAAGATATGGTGAGGTGATTTCGGCTGAAATCGATATAAAGATCACTGGAATCGGATGCACGGTTTGGAAATGGCAAGCAAAAACAAATATGGCACCGATCTGCGATAATCAGCAAGTAGCCATTTAAATGCATCAAGATAAATATGCTACAACACTCAAACATGGCAACAAAATACATGGCAGGGATCCACTCAAGAAGCTTAACAAAAGATGGACACTGAGCTACGGCTAATTCACTCAAAAACAGGTTCAAACAAGCATGGCAAAAGTGAAAATGATAACAGGTTTCAGACTTAGTGAAATTAACACAAGTCTAGAATTTATCATCACGAAGCACACTTTAGAGCATGAAAACTACATGCTACAGGAACTTAACATGGTAAAGCAAGGCATGGAATGAAGCTACTCAAAGCACTTAACAAAAGTCCCTTAGTGACCTTGAGCCAAAAGGGATGAGAAAATACAATTGCAAGCATGTGAACATGGCAAAAACATAAACAGATCTCAAACTTAGTGAAAAACTGGAGCATGCAAATCAATTAACGAGTAGGCATGTTTACGAGCTCGATGCACTCACTACAGAGCATGGCATGACAAACTAAGCATACACCCATCAAGAATACATGGCATAGAATCTAGACATGGCAAGAACAACATCATAGCATGCACGGATCAATAACAACAAGCCCGGCAAAATCGCTAAACATGTTAACAATCTGCCAGGAACATTTTATAGCAGAAGTAGAGCTCGATTGACTCAAGCTAGGGTGCTCCATAAATGCCAACAAAGACATGGATGGATATATCACCACAATGTTAACAAAACATCCTTACTGATCATCCTCAAAAGAGGCACGGATCACTAGGAAACAACATGAACATATGGCATAACGACAAAAACAGGACAAGGACTTAGTGAAATTCTAAGTCCCTGAAATCAGCATTACCGATTACGCTACTTTGCAAGCTTATGCCAGTCATCACAAAGATCACAAAAATACATGGCATACACCCCTGTAAAGATGGCATGGCATATAACGAAACACATGAGAGCTCACGATCATATCACACACATATTAATCATGGCAAAAATGACAAAATGCCATTTGCTGAAACAGATCTGACAAATTCCTCACATAGCCCTCTTCCGACAGCATTTCGGGCATCAAGATGAGCTCAACTAAAAATGATGCAATGAGATGAAATGATGTACTCGTCGAGATGAACATTTTGATATGGTACATGCATGAATCGGAGCCACGAGGGCAGAGTTATGATGCGATGAATAATGCTAAAAATACTGGGGACTTGGCAGTTACCAGAAAGAAAAAAAACAGAGATGAGCGCAAGATACTAAATAGCGCACGGTGCGAGGGATGGAGGGGCTCACTCACCATGGGCCTTGGGCCAGTACGAGGGCGAGGAGGCAGATTGGGCCGGCTCTGACTGGGCCGTATGCGGGGCCCACATGAGGTGGCGCCGGTCGTCGTCCTCCTTGATCCAGAGGGGATCGAGGGAAAGCAGGGGCGACGGAGCATCTCCGGCGAGGTGGGGCGGCGCTCCAGCGGTGGCCTCCGGCGGACGGCAGCAACGGACCGCGGCGGCTCGGACCCGGCGGATCCCGCCCGCGGCGAGGGTTGTGGCGACGCACGGCGGCGCAGATGCGGGCTAGCGGCGGAGCTCGGTTTGGGCGGCAGAGCTGCGCAGCAACGGGAGGAGATGCGGGTGCGGAGCAGAACGGCGGCGGGGCGCGGTCGAACGGGCGTAGGTCGGCGGCGCGAGGTGGCCCGGGGCTGCTGCCGGCGAAGGAGGCGTGCGAAGTGGAGGGAGGACGAGCGGCGGCGTGCTCCGGTCGCCGGAGTTGGTCGCCGGCGACGGCGCGAAGACGATGCGAAGATCCGGCGAGGTGAGGGCTCTCTCGGGCCCGGCGCGGCCTGGGGCGGGTCCGATCTGGGCTTCCTGGGCCCGGCGGCGAAGTGGGCGCAGGTGGACACATGGCAGCTCTGGATTGCTTGCGGGGTTGGCTGGACGTGTCCAGTCACTGGGCAGACATGTCCGGCGGCGCGGGGAAGATGGATCTAGGGTTTGCACTGCGAATTTTGGAGCGGGTGTTTATATAGGTAGAGGGAGCTAGGAGAGTCCAAATGAGGTGCGGTTTTCGGCCACGCGATCGTGATCGAACGACCGAGATGATAGAGGAGGTTTAGGTGGGTTTTGGGCCAAATTGGAAGGGTGTTGGGCTGCAACACACACGAGGCCTTTTTGGTCCCTCGGTCAACTGTTGGAGTATCAAACGAAGTCCAAATGACACGAAACTTGACAGGCGGTCTACCGGTAGTAAACCAAGGCCGCATGACAAGTCTCGGTCCAATCCGGAAACGTTTAACACCCGCACACGAAAAGAGGTAGAAAGGGACACCGGGTGACATAGGAGCGCCGGATTGCAAAACGGACAATGGGGAAAATGCTCGGATGCATGAGACAAACATGTATGCAAATGAAATGCACATGATGACATGATATGCAATGCATGACACGCAAGCAATGACAAGGCAAAAACAGCTTATAACTAGAGGACACCTGGCACATCGGTCTCGAGGCGTTACATCACACACTCAAATTATTGAAATATATCGAGTGTAGTGCTTTGATGTGTCGCGTCAACTCGTACATCAACGAGAAGTTTGATTATCCTCTCCCTCGCGGACTTAAATGCACCTGCCTGTGGCTGTATGACAGGTTGGCCACACACCTGTAGGGCCCACCTGTCATACACGCAAAGGCAGGAGCGTCCCTTCCTCACCCATGAGCGCGGTGGCTGGCAAGACTAGGAGAAGCTTTCGCTACACGCTCTCCCTCCCGCACACGGTGGACTTGCAGCAGTTCAATCGGTGTCAGATGTCCAGAAGCGTACTATAGTACTCCTCCAGTGTAGTAGTATTCCATCATTGTTCGACTTCCCGAAGAGGCTAAGAGCCAAGTGCAGCCCGGATGCTCGTGTAGCAGTTTCATGTTATAGTAGTCTAGGATAGCGTGTACCGTGCCTATAAGCTCAAAATCGTTGGGGTCGGCTCCATGCTATGTGGCCGCCTCGAAGATTTTTTTTTAAAAAAATTAGTCTTCTGGCCCTACCCAAAAACTGCCGTGCGAATTGCACGGGAAAAGTCCCGCCCTCAACTTTTAACTAGGCGAAAATAGTTCGAGCTTGTTCATTCTATATAAATACAGTACTTACTGTATGTTTATTCACCCGTGGGGTTGTTCAATGACAGGAGGGGCGGGGAGCACAAGTGAACAATACTGTAGTACTACTAGTAGTAAGTAGGAGTCGTATAGTAGTCGCCTTAAATAGAGAGTTTCTTTTCTTTAATGCCACGTACACAAATTGAAACTCTTGTTATGGAGAGAAAAAAGATAACCACTCCACTATATATGGACGCAGGGGCCTGAGCGCTTGCTTTACTAGGGTTGATCTCTTCATTCTCTCATCCTCTCTAGATATAAACAAGACAGTCGTAGCGACATTTTCTCTCTGATCACCGCTGGTCACAGATCCGGCCGGATCCCTTCGGCCGGTGTGTGTAGAGGACTAAAAGGTGCATCGTTCACGCGGTCATCACCGCCGAGGGAGTAAACCCACAGCTGCCGGAGGGGCCCGATCCTCTGCCCGTGTCATTCTCTTCGACACATGGCCGGCTCGGGAGGTCCTCCGACCCTTCTTCCTCCCTGTCGTATTGTCCGCATATCCGACCTGCCGCCGCCGACATCCCGACGACCCTCAGGTATAGGTTCTTCGAAAGCGGCCTTGCTCTACTACCCCAGCTCCTCACGTGTCTGCATGTGCATCTTTTTCTACTCCAATCAGCTCTTCCAAAGCCACCTAAATTTTTAGTATTATTAGAGGTAAAGCTACTTCATTCATTTGAATCGAGGGCTTTTTTCAAACAATGAAGAAAGGGGGAAAAGGTGTAGCATGAATCTAGGACTTGATTCAAAGAGGAAATAATATGGTGAAAGTAGTAGAGACCGGATACCCAACTGGTCTCTTGGTTGAAAAGGGAAATAATGGGAAAACGCAGTACAAACTGGATAAGGAACAGATCTATTATTGGTTGAAAAAAGGATAGAAAGTGGTGGTTGGTGGACAAGTCAACAGAGTATGTCCAGGATTAGATTTGCTGCCATCGCATAGTAAAAGGTCTCCATGATTAGATTTGCTGCCCTCACATAGTAAAAGGTCCCAGGATTAGATTTGCTGGCCTCACATAGTAAAAGGTCTCCAGGATTAGATTTGCTGCCCTCACATAGTAAAAGGTCTCCAGGATTAGATTTGCTGCCCTCATATAGTATGATGGCACTCCTGCTGTTTTCCCCAGTATGATAAGTAAGTTGCTCCTTTACGCTGCTGAGTGTCCTGGTGTCCCCATGGTCCCATGCCCTTAAACCAACTCTTTAGCTGCTGTTTATTTACTGTGTCTGGTAAACAAGCAATGCCACCATTAAAGTAATCCCATATTTGGGGAATCTCATTGTTGATCGTAATGCTTCTGGTAACATGAAGCATTGCTGACATTTTAAAATTTCTACTATCCTTGCGTGATTTACATGAACATAATTAAGATGCTCCTTTTCATTTTTGTGCAGATAGGGATATCCATTTCACCTTGGTGCTATTGTGACCTTTTGGTGAACTGCACAAAACACTTTTTTTTGGAATGAGTGTCTTGTGCAGTTCAACTAAAATGTCACGTGGGCAACATCTCTCAATTTTGGTGGAACTACACAAAATGGTGATGGGACTTTCCAAAATCTCCGTCAAGTTCTGCTGGTAATCTCGTGCAACATTTTATTAGCCTTTGCAAGATGGAGCCGTCACTGTCACCACAATGGCACTTTATTTTAGTGGAACTGCACAAAAGGATATGAAAATTACAGTTGCACCTTACATGAGCCAGACAACCAACCTTAATGTTCCTCAATTTTAGTGCAACTACTAAAGAAGAACCTGCCAGCTCACAAGAGCAAGTACTTCTTGCTAGATGAATGATACAATCTTTGCTTCATTTCAGGTGAACTGCAAAAAAAGCGCATCAATTGAATCATGGAACTCCAGGTAGACCTCATCCAAGTAAAGCTGGAGGTTGAGTTCAACTACTGATGTTGTGACAGTCAAGAGCATTCGCCAAGTTCTTCAATTGTATGACATGGCTAGCCAAGATGGATTTAATCCCAATATTCACTTTATCAAAAGGCTCTAATGGGATGGTTCTGAATCTTGCAAGCTAGGAATCAGTGAGATGTGTAGGCATCTTTGTTGTACTTATTATTTGGATCTTATTTGTTGGTTCTGAATCTTGCAAGCTGGGAATCAATGAGATGTGTAGGCATCTTTGTTGTACTTATTATTTGGATCTTATTTGTTGGTTCTGAATCTTGCAAGCTTGGAAACACAACATGATGATGCAGAGGACAACAACCACAACAAATAGTTCAAACTTGGTAGTATTATCTTTGTGGAAGTGCGACAAATGTGTTGATCATGTGCGTCCTGAGAATAATAATTCTAATTGTTGTGCATGTTGATCTTGTGGCACTGATAGAACGAGCGAATGCATTGCTTGTTTTAAGTACAAATTTCTTTTAAAGCTAATTAAATTCAAGTAAAGTGACCACTAACTCCTGTTATTACTGTACCAATACAGACCCGCTCGTGAACCGACGTGTGGCCGAGGGTGCATCTTCTGCCGGGCGTGCAGCGGACGAGGGAGGGGTAGTAACTGTTGTCTCCTGTACACACTCAGCTTATTTTTGAATCCCGTTCCCCAAGAGCTGAAAAACAAACTGCTGCCGCCGCTTACAGACTCGTTCACTTGAAGAGACCCCAATGGCGATCCGAGGGGTGAGCCTGCTGGATATGGACTTCAGCAAGGAGTTCCCCTTTGAGTTCGCCGTTCAGTCCTATGGCTGCACCAAGTTGAATGTGATGTACACCAACGATACGGACTCGGTGAAGCTCTGCCTCGCCTCAGTCCGATGGCTGCACCAGGTTCTGGAGCATTCGCCCATTTCGTCGGCAGCACCGACTGCACCTTCACTATGGTGGAGAGAAGGAAGAACACGACGATTCGGCCATCTGGTGCAACAAGCTTGTCGACATCCAGAAGCAATACAAGATCACCAGCAACGGGCAGGAGTAGGACCCTGTGGTTGACCTCGCTCATACCATCATCGACCTCTGATACGCCAACATGAAAGAAGACGACCTGAACACGTGGGAGGTACCTCTAAATCTAGCCTACATAACCTATGCGGCCAAGGATGCATACGCATGCTACGACATGTACAAGCAGATCTTGGACATGAGGGCGTGTCTGCTTCCCGTAACCGACGAGTACACGGACAACCACATCGTCATGATCAAGCATGCCAAGAAGGTCTAGATGTTGTACTTTATCTGTTTATATGAACCTTTATCATCTGAGTGTTTCATGCATTAGCCTATGTGTCGTAATTATCTGTTTTGTACGAAATATTTCTTTTAAGAACCCATTAACCTGATTGCTTTTTTAGTGGCTATTTGCGTATGTATGTAAACTAGTTCACTTGTCCGTAAAAAAACTAGTTCACTCGACTGCCGTGCTTTGAATCTCCTTCCTCCCAACATATTCCCCTCCTCAGGTGGACCCAGCAGGTCTCTGAATTTTCTCCCACTTCCTTTTTCGATGTAAACTGAGTTTTCTCCCAGTACTTTCCCCTAGAACCAACTCCACTGTCCCACGTCTAGCCTAAAAAATAATAATACCCCATGTACTATTAACTCGTCAAATTAAAATGATATTTTATTTCATAAGTTGAAATTTCTTACAAAATTATAATAATAATTGTTTATATATAACTTGGTAAGTTAACTTCTAGTGATTGCGTACATAAGCTTGCAAAGATTTTACTGACGTGCAATCATGTGTTTATGTTTTTATAACATTTCTCCGTCTAGCCCAACATGATATTTTCACCCAGCCCAGCAAGTCTGCGGATTTCGAGAAAAATGCAAATGGGATTTAAACGGGCTGCATATATGCTACATCGTTGTTTCACCCAGCCCACCAAATGGACTAAAAAAACAAATGGACTGATAGCTGGGTCCACGGCCACAACCCAGTTTTTTTGTGATTTGCCAAGTAAGTCGCTTTGTTAGGCCTGTTGGGCTGCAAATCATTCAAGATGAGGAGAGCTTTCATTCGGATGGCCAAGAAAATGGCCCATCAGTAATGAGAAATGGGTTGTACATTTTTAAAACACATCAAACCAGCAATTAGTTTCAAATATCTTTTTTTTTCATTTCGAGATTTTAAATTACATTAATTTTTATGCGTGGAGAATTTGTTGGACTTTATATTGATATACATTTATTTTTAAAATCAGTTTGAATGTGAGTCGAAATTTCGGGATTAAAAACAGTTCGGACCGCACCGAAATATGCAAATTTTCGTATAATTTTTTAACCGTGGCCACAATATGGGTTGTAATGCTAAAAAAAGAATATGGGCTCCAAAAAACCTTAATAATTAGCAAATGGGTTGTAAATTATTAGAAATAATGGCAGATGGGATGTATGCTGTTTTCCACTGATTTGAGGATTTCCTAAAAAAAGTTGACGCACAAGCAGTGCCTGTTGGATGGCCATCCAACGGCCGTCATGCTTCTTCAATCTCTGCTCTTCCTGCTCTAGCCGCTCAAACAAGCATTGGCGGGACTCCCTGCTCTCTCCTCTCCGCGGCCGGCTCTGCTGCCACGCAGGCCTCACCGCCCCATCGGACTCCCATCGCTGGCCTAGCCATCCCTCTACTCACCCACACCTGCTGTTATTCTCCGACGACGGCAGACGAACCAGTAAACCCTCGTACAGTCGTACTCCCCTCTGCGTGGGAAACAACTACCGAGTCTTCCCTGCCTCCGTGTCGTTCCCTTCATAGGCCTCGCCGTCGTCCACAGCACTGGTGCTCTCGGCGCAGCCTGGTCAACGTGGTCAACGACCGACATGCATCTGAAGTGGATTGTACGTGGAGAGGCCGACAGCTGGGTCCATGGCCGCATGCAAGGAAATGCCTCCTTATTACGCGCAAAATAATGATTCCTCCACCTAACATCAGCGACCCACCGAAAGGGCCTCTGTATTTCGTGAAAAAACGTTTCCGCCACTGACAGCTCGGACCCACCAACTATATCTTCACACGCAAGGAAGTGCCTCCTTATTATGCACAAAAAAATGAATACTCCCCTTGTTAGCTGGGACCCAGTATAGTGGCAGGCTGACTTGTGGGCCTACTAAGTTGACGGGGACGGAGGGCTTTGTCATCTTAGTCAATATGCACGATTCTAGCTCCAGTGACCGTATGATGTCCATCCAACGGCTGTAGTGCTTCTTCAACCTCTGGTCTTCTTGCTCCAGCCGCCCAAACAAGCGTCGGTCGTGCCTCATGCTCCTGCCTCCCGCGGCCGGCTGCGATGCGGCAGAGGCCTCACCGCCCCCTACTACTCCCACTGCTGGCCAGGCCATCCCTCTAGTCACCCACACCCCCTGTTATTCTGCAGCGATGGCAGCCTCACACCGCAGCGAAACAGTGAACCCTCATACTCCTCTACGCGTGGGCATCCACTGTCGTGTCTTACCCGGCTCCGTGTCGTCCCCTTCCTAGGCCTCGTCGTCGTCCACCGCCCTGGTGCTCTCGGCGTGGCGTGGTCAACGTGGTCAAGGAACGGCTTCCATCGGACGTGGAATGTACGTGGAGAGGCTGATAGCTGGGTCCATGGCCGCATCAAGGAAGTGTCCTCCTTATTACGTGCAAAATAATTATTCCTCCACCTGACAGCGGGGACCCACCGGACGGGCCACCGTATTTCGGGAAAAAACGTTTGCCCATGACTGCTGGGACCCACCAGCTACATCTTCGCACGCAAGGAAGTCCGTCCGGGAAAAACGATTTGCCCCCCTGACTGCTGGGACCCACCAGCTACTTCTTCGCAGGCAAGGAAGTGCCTGACAGTCGGGACCCACCTGGTCGAAGCGTACGTAGTGTTCTCATTCTGGTCGCGAATGTGTGCGTACATATATACTGGTGGATGTAGAGGCGTGCACGTGTCGTAGTAGAGGTGCGTATGTGTCGTAGTAGAGGTGCGCATGTAGCATGTACACGTACGTACAACGGCCAGGGTGCAAGAAAGAAAATACGGCCATGTATGTGTACATACGGGCGGGGTCTCGAACGCCTACTCGCGCATACGTACGGCCAGGGCTCGTGTACATGGCTGGGTCGGAACAGAGAAACAGCGTCGTCATCGTGTTCATGGGGAGGTAGCGTCATCATCGTGTTCATGGGGAGGCAACGGAATGCGTCGTGCTCATGGGGAGGCAACGGAATGTGTCGTGTTCATCGGGAGGCAATGGAACACGTGGGAGCCAACCGGCTGGGTCGGAACAGAATGCGTGGTCGTGTTCATCGGGAGGGCTTGGACGGAAGAGGCGATGGAAACGAGGCCTGAACGGGGTCCTGTTGATCGGGAGGGGTCTGGTGTACCGCAAAACGGAGGAAACTGACCTCCTACGGTCGAAACGGGGGTCATGTTGATCGGGAGGGGTGTGGCGTACCGCAAAACAGACGAAACTGACCTCCTATAGTTGAAACGGGGGTCCTGTTGATCGGGAGGGGTGTGTCGTACCGCAAACCAGACGAAACGGACCTCCTACGGTCGAAACGGGGGTCCTGTTCATCGGGAGGGGTGTGGCGTACCGCAAAACGGGACTCCACGGGATACTGTTCATCTCCACCGTCGACCTCCTCCAGCCTCCACGGTCTCCTGTTCATCCAGCCTCCACCGCGCGCTACTCCACCCGCTACTGTTCAACCACCCCTCCACCATCTACTGTTCATCAAGCCCTCCACACCACGGGGTCCTGTTCATCCACCCCTCCACCATCTACTGTTCATTCAGCCCTCCACCACACCACGGGGTCCTGTTCATCCAGAGGCAACGCCACCGCTCACTGTTCATCCAAACACCCCGCAACACTCATTGTTCATCCCAGAGGCAGCATCGATCGGCTTCAGTTAATAGCAGTAGAGAAGGAATCGCTCGATCGGGTTCAGTTAACAGCCATTGATCGATCGCTCGGGTTCAGTAACGTGTAGCCTGCAGTGCAACCGCTCGGGTTCAGTTAGAGCCCACCGCCTCGCTCGGGTTCAGTTAGAGCCAATGCCTTGCACACATGCGTGTACGTGTACGAGAGAAGCGCGCATCGCTCGACCCCCGACATCCCACCATAACCGGGAACTCCTTGAAATTTTCCTCCCCCTCGCTTCTACCACGGTTTTTTCGTCATGGACGGCCCAAAGAATGTTATGCAGCTGCATCTCCGACCCGCCCAGGACGAAAAGCCCATTTTCTGTCATGATTTTTTGTCATAGAAGTAGGAGCCCACCACATCTATGTTGATACCGGGTTTTCTCACAATTATCGTCATAGAAGTGTCATATGTATGACAGAAAAAAAATTCGTTCGGCCCAAAATGTCATGAATGTGTCTTTTTTTTGTAGTGTCGCCTTGTAGCTCGCCTCGCCCAGCTACTAGTCCGCGCACGCTCGTCGCCCGCTGCCGTGCCTCGCCTAGGCACGCCCCCGCCGTCTGCATGACTGCACCGCGCCGACCGCACCTCACGTCGGCCTCGCCCATTGCTCCCCTGTGGCCTGAGCCGCTGCTGCTGGCCCCGCCGTGACCGGCCGCACCCGTCTCCGACCGTCGCTACCGCGCTGCTCTGCTGCGTCGGACCGCCCGCTCGCGCCCCACTCCCCCAGGCTGCTCTTCTCATGCGCCCCACCGTCGCCCCTGCTTGCCTGCCGCCCACTCGCCCCGCTTTGGCCTTCCCCGCGCACGCCCGCAGGCCCCTCCCACTGCTACCACTTGAGCACTACATTGATTTTCCCCGAAGAGGAAGGGATGATGCAGCAAAGTAGCATAAGTATTTCCCTCAGTTTTTGAGAACCAAGGTATCAATCCAGTAGGGGGCTACGCGCGAGTCCCTCGCACCTGCACAAAACAAATAAATCCTCCCAACCAACGCGATAAGGGGTTGTCAATCCCTACATGGCCACTTACGAGAGTGAGATCTAATAGATATGATAAGATAATTTTTTTGGGTATTTTTATGATAAAGATGCAAAGTAAAATAAAAGTAAAGTAAAAGCAAATGAAATAACTAAGTATTGGAAGATTAATGTGATGAAGATAGACCCGGGGGCCATAGGTTTCACTAGTGGCTTCTCTCAAGAGCATAGGTATTTTACGGTGGGTGAACAAATTACTGTTGAGCAATTGACAGAATTGATCATAGTTTTGAGAATATCTAGGTATGATCATGTATACAGGCATCATGTCCGAGACAAGTAGACCAGTCATGCCTGCATCTACTACTATTACTCCACTCATCGACCGCTATCCAGCATGCATATAGAGTATTAAGTTCATGAAAACAGAGTAACGCCTTAAGCAAGATGACATGATGTAGAGTTATAAACTCATGCAATATGATGAAAACCCCATCTTATTATCCTCGATGGAAACAATACAATACGTGCCTTGTTGCCCCTACTGTCACTGGGAAAGGACACCCCAAGATTGAACCCAAAGCTAAGACTTCTCCCATTGCAAGAAAGATCAATCTAGTAGGCCAAACCAAACTAATAATTCGAAGAGACTTGCAAAGATAACCAATCATACATAAAAGAATCCAGAGAAGATTCAAATATTGTTCATAAATAGAATTGATCATAAACCCACAATTCATCGGTCTCAACAAACACACCGCAAAAAGAAGATTACATCAAATAGATCTATACAAGAGAGGGGGAGAACATTGTATTGAGACCCAAAACGAGAGAAGAAGCCATCTAGCTAACAACTATGGACCCGTAGGTCTGAGGTAAACTACTCGCACTTCATCGGAGAAGCTATGGTGTTGATGTAGAAGCCCTCCGTGATAGATGCCCCCTCCGGCGGAGCTCCGGAACTGGCCCCAAGATGGGATCTCGTGGATACAGAAAGTTACGGCGGTGGAATTAGGGTTTTGGCTCCGTATCTGATGGTTTGAGGGTACGTAGGTATATATAGGAGGAAGGAGTACGTCGGTGAAGCAACAGGGGGCCCACGAGGGTGGAGGGCGCGCTTTGGGGGGTAGGCGCGCCCCCTACCTTGTGGCGTCCTCCTTTGTTTCTCGACGTAGGGTCCAAGTCTCATGGATCATGTTCGGTGAGAAAATCACGTTCCCGAAGGTTTCATTCCGTTTCGACTATGTTTGATATTCCTTTTGTACGAAACCCTAAAATAGGAAAAAACCAACAATTCTAGGTTGGGCATCCGGTTAATAGGCTAGTCCCAAAAATAAAATAAAAGTGTATAATAAAGTCCAATAATGTCCAAAATAGTAGATAATATAGCATGGAGCAATCAAAAATTGTAGATACGTTGGAGATGTATCAAGCATCCCCAAGCTTAATTCCTTCTCGTCCTCGAGTAGGTAAATGATAAAAGCAGAATTTTTGATGCAGAGTGCTACTTGGCATAATTTTAATGTAATTCTTCTTAATTGTGGTTTGAATATTCAGATCCGATAGATTCAAGATAAAAGTTTAATATTGACATAAAAGTAATAATACTTCAAGCATACTAACAAAGCAATCATGTCTTCTCAAAATAACATGGCTAAAGAAAGTTATCCCTACAAAATCATATAGTCTAGCTATGCTCTATCTTCATCACACAAAGTATTTAAATCATGCACAAACCCGATGACAAGCCAAGCAATTGTTTCATACTTTTTACATTCTCAAACTTTTTCAATCTTCACGCAATACATGAGCGTGAGCCATGGATATAGCACTATAAGTGGAATAGAATGGTGGTTGTGGAGAAGACAAAAAGGGAGAAGATAGTCTCGCATCAACTAGGCATATCAACGGGCTATGGAGATGCCCATCAATACATATCAATGTGAGTGAGTAGGGATTGCCATGCAACAGATGCACTAGAGCTATAAGTATATGAAAGCTCAACAAAAGAAACTAAGTGGGTGTGCATCCAACTTGCATGCTCATGAAGACCTATTGCATTTTGAGGAAGCCCATCATTGGAATATGCAAGCCAAGTTCTATAATGAAAAATTCCCACTAGTATATGAAAGTGATAACATAGGATACTCTCTATCATGAATATCATGGTGCTACTTTGAAGCACAAGTGTGGTAAAAGGATAGTAACATTGTCCCTTCTCTCTTTTTCTCTCATTTTTTTATTTGGGCCTTTTCTCCTTTTTTATGGCCTCTTTTTTTTGTCCGGTGTCTCATCCCGACTTGTGGGGGAATCATAGTCTCCATCATCCTTTCCTCACTGGGACAATGCTCTAATAATGATGATCATCACACTTCTATTTTCTTACAACTCAACAATTACAACTCAATACTTAGAACAAAAGATGACTCTACATGAATGCCTCCGGCGGTGTGCCGGGATATGCAATGAATCAAGAGTGACATGTATGAAAGAATTGTGAATGTTGGCTTTGCCACAAATACAATGTCAACTACATGATCATGCTAAGCAATATGACAATGATGGAGTGTGTCATAATAAACGGAATGGTGGAAAGTTGCATGGAAATATATCTCGGAATGGCTATGGAAATGCCATAATAGGTACGTATGGTGGCTATTTTGAGGAAGGTATATGGTGGGTGTATGATACCGGCGAAAGGTGTGCGGTATTAGAGAGGCTAGAAATGGTGGAAGGAAGAAAAGTGCATATAATCCATGGACTCAACATTAGTCATAAAGAACTCATATACTTATTGCAAAAATCTACAAGTTATCAAAGCAAAGTATTACGCGCATGCTCCTAGGGCGATAGATTGGTTGTAAAACACCATCGCTCATCCCCGACCGCCACTCATAAGGAAGAAATCAAAAAATAAATCATGCTCCGACTTCATCACATAACGGTTCACCATACGTGCATGCTACGGGAATCAAAAACCTTAACACAAGTATTTCTCAAATTCACAACTACTCAACTAGCATAACGTTAATATCACCATCTTCATATCTCAAAACTATTATCAACCATCAAACTTCTCATAGCATTCAGCACACTCATAAGAAAGTTTTTACTATTCTTGAATACCAAGCATATTAGGATTATTTAAGAAAATTACCATGCTATTTATGACTCTCAAAATAATCTAAGTGAAGCATGAGAGATCAATAGTTTCTATAAAACAAATCCACCACCGTGCTCTAAAAGATATAAGTGAAGTACTAGAGCAAAACTATATAACTCAAAAGATATAAGTGAAGCACATAGAGTATTCTAACAAATTCCAAATCATGTATGGCTCTCTCAAAAGGTGTGTACAGCAAGGATGATTGTGGTAAACTAAAAAGCAAAGACTCAAATCATACAAGACGCTCCAAGCAAAACACATATCATGTGGTCAATAAAAATATAGCTCCATGTAAAGTTACCGGTAAAAGTAGATGAAAAGAGGGGATGCCTTCCGGGGCATGCCCAAGCTTTGGCTTTTAGGTGTCCTTCGATTATCTTGGCGGTGCCATGGGCATCCCCAAGCTTAGGCTCTTCCCACTCCTTGTTCCATAATCCATCAAATCTTTACCCAAAACTTGAAATCTTCACAACACAAAACTGAAAGTAGAAAATCTCGTGAGCTCCGTTAGCGAAAGAAAACGAAACACCAGTTCAAGGTACTGTAATGAACTCATTATTTATTTATATTGGTGTTAAACCTAATGTATTCCAACTTATATATAGTTTATAAACTATTTTACTAGCCATAGATTCATCAAAATAAGCAAACAACACATGAAAAACAGAATCTGTCAAAAACAGAACAATCTGTAGTAATCTGTAGCTAGCGCAATATCTGGAACCCAAAATATTCTAAAATAAATTGATGGACGTGAGGTATTTATCTATTAATCATATTAAAAAATAATTAACTAAATAGAACTTTCCTAATAAAAATGGCAGCAGTTCTCGTGATTGCTAAAGTTTCTGTTTTTTACAGCAAGATTAACAAGACTTTCCCCAAGTCTTCCCAACGGTTATACTTGGCACAAACACTAATTAAACACAAGAAACACAACCAAAACAGAGCGTAGATAAATAATTTATTACTAAATAGGAGCTAAAAGCAAGGAATAAAAATAAAATTGGGTTGCCTCCCAACAAGCGCTATCGTTTAACGCCCCTAGCTAGGCATAAAAAGCAAGGATAGATCTAGGTATTGCCATCTTTGGTATGCAATCCATAATTGGATCTCATAATAGATTCATAAGGTAATTTAATTGTCTTTCTAGGAAAGTGGTCCTTGCCTTTCCTTAACGGAAATTGGAATCTAATATTTCCTTCCTTCGTATCAATAATTGCACCAATCGTTCTAAGGAAAGTTCTACCAAGAATAATAGGACATGAAGGATTGCAATCTATGTCAAGAACAATAAATCAATGGGTACATAGTTCCTATTTGCAACAATAAGAATATCGTTAATTCTTCCCATAGATTTCTTTATAGTGGAATCCGCAAGGTGCAAGTTTAGAGAGCAATCATCAAAATCACGGAAACCTAACAAATCACACAAAGTCTTTGGAATCGTGGAAACACTAGCACCCAAATCACATAAAGCATAGAACTCTGTTCTTTAATCTAAATTTTAATAGTTGGTTCCCACTCATCATAAAGTTTTCTAGGGATAGAAACTTCCATTTCAGGTTTTTCTTCATAATATTTCATCAAGGCATCAACGATATGTTTAGTGAATGCTTTATTTTGACTATAAGCATGAGGAGAATTTAGCACGGATTTCAACAAGGAAATACAATCAATCAAAGAGCAATTTTCATAATTAAATTCCTTGAAATCCAAAATAGTGGGTTTAGCAACATCTAGGGTTTTGATTTCTTCGATCCCACTTTCATCAATTTTAGCATCAAGATCTAAAAACACCAAATTCTTGGAACACCTTCTAGGTAAAGGTGGATCATATTCAGTTCCATCATTATTAAGATTCATATTGCCAAACAAAGATTTAATAGGGGACACATCAATAACTTTTAGATCTTCATCTTTATTTTCACAGGAACTAGAAGAACACGCTCTTATAAAGGCATCTTTCTTAGCACGCATCCTATTGGTTCTTTCTTTGCAGTCATCAATGGAAATTCTCATGGCTTTGAGAGACTCATTGATATCATGCTTAGGTGGAATAGATCTAAGTTTCAAAGAATCAACATCAAGAGAAATTCTATCAACGTTCCTAGCCAACTCATCAATCTTAAGCAATTTTTCTTCAATCAAAGCATTGAAATTCTTTTGCGAAGTAATAAATTCTTTAATATTAGATTCAAAATCAGAGGGCATCTTATTAGAATTTCCTTTAGAATTGTTGTAGGAATTACCATAATTATTAGAGGGATTACTAGGATAAGGCCTAGGATTAAAATTTCCTCTATACACGTTGTTACCAAAATTGTTCCTACCAACAAAATTCACATCCATAGATTCATTATTATTCTCAATCAAAGTAGACAAGGGCATATCAGTAGGATCAGAAGAAACATTCTTACTAGCAAATAATTTCATAAGTTCATCCATCTTTCCACTCAAAACATTAATTTCTTCTATCGCATGCACCTTTTTATTAGTAGATCTTTCAATATGCCATTGAGAATAATTAACCTTATATTATCTAGGATTTCCATAAAAGTGCCTCCCGCGGCCGAATTTAAAAGATTTCTAGAAGAAAAATTCAATCTGGCATAATTTTTTTTATAATCATCCACAAATTCAAACCATGAGTAGGGAAATTACGTATCATTAATTTCATCCTTTCCCAAGCTTGTGCAACATGTTCATGATCAAGTTGCTTAAAATTCATAATATCGTTTCTAAGGGAGATGATATTAGTGGGAGGAAAATACTTAGAGATAAAAGCATCTTTGCACTTACTCCATGAATCAATACTATTTCTAGGCAAAGACGAAAACCAAGCTTTAGCACGATCTCTAAGCGAAAAAGGAAATAACTTAAATTTAACAATATCCTTATCCACATCTTTCTTCTTTTTCATATCACACAAATCAACGAAGCTATTTATATGGGTAGCGGCATCTTCACTAGGAAGGCCGGAAAATGGATCTTTCATGACAAGATTCAGCAAGGCAACATTAATTTCACAAGATTCAGCATCGGTAAGAGGAGCAATCAGAGTGCTAATAAAATCAATGTTGTTGGTATTGGTAAAGTCACACAATTTAGTGTTATCTTAAGACATCGTGACAAGCAAGCAATCCAACACACAAGATAACAAAAAACAAGCGGGCAAAAAGAGGCAAATAGAGAAAGAGAGGGAGGATAGAGAGAGAGAGAGAGGGAGAATAAAATGGCAAGGGTGAAGTGGGGGAGAGGAAAACGAGAGGCAAATGGCAAATAATGTAATGCGGGAGATAAGGATTGTGATGGGTACTTGGTATATTGACTTTTGCGTAGACTCCCCGGCAACAGCGCCAGAAATCCTTCTTGCTACCTCTTGAGCACTGCGTTGGTTTTCCCAGAAGAGGAAGGGATGATGCAACAAAGTAGCGTAAGTATTTCCCTCAATTTTTGAGAGCCAACGTATCAATCCTGTAGGAGGCTACGCGCGAGTCCCTCGCACCTGCACAAAACAAATAAATCCTCCCAACCAACGCGATAAGGGGTTGTCATTCCCTACACGGCCACTTACGAGAGTGAGATCTGATAGATATGATAAGATAATATTTTTGGTATTTTTATGATAAAGATGCAAACTAAAATAAAAGCAAAGTAAAATCAAATGAAATAACTAAGTATTGGAAGATTAATATAATGAAGATAGACCCGGGGGCCATAGGTTTCACTAGTGGCTTCTCTCAAGAGCATAGGTATTTTACGGTGGGTGAACAAATTACTGTTGAGCAATTGACAGAATTGAGCATAGTTATGAGAATATCTAGGTATGATCATGTATATAGGCATCACGTCCGAGACAAGTAGACCGACTCCTTCCTGCATCTACTACTATTACTCCACTCATCGACCGCTATCCAGCATGCATCTAGAGTATTAAGTTCATGAAAACAGAGTAACACCTTAAGCAAGATGACATGATCTAGAGGGATAAACTCATGCAATATGATGAAAACCCCATCTTGTTATCCTTGATGGCAACAATACAATGCGTGCCTTGCTGCCCCTACTGTCACTGGGAAAGGAGACCGCAATATTGGACCCAAAGCTAAGCACTTCTCCCATTGCAAGAAAGATCAATCTAGTAGGCCAAACCAAACTGATAATTCAAAGAGACTTGCAAAGATAACCAATCATACATAAAAGAATTCAGAGAAGATTCAAATATTGTTCATAGATAGACTTGATCATAAACCCACAATTCATCGGTCTCAACAAACACACCGCAAAAAGAAGATTACATCGAATAGATCTCCACAAGAGATGGGGAGAACATCGTATTGAGATCCAAAAAGAGAGAAGAAGCCATCTAGCTAATAACTATGGACCCGTAGGTCTGAGGTAAACTACTCACACTTCATCGGAGAGGCTATGGTGTTGATGTAGAAGCCCTCCGTGATAGATACCCCCTCCGGCGGAGCTCCGGAACAGGCCCCAAGATGGTATCTTGTGGATATAGAAAGTTACGGCAGTGGAATTAGGGTTTTGGCTCCGTATGTGGTAGTTTGGGGGTACGTAGGTATATATAGGAGGAAGGAGTACGTCGGTGAAGGAACAGGGGGCCCACGAGGGTGGAGGGCGCGCTTGGGGAGTAGGCGCGCCCCCTACCTCGTGGCCTCCTCCTTTGTTTCTTGACGTAGGTTCCAAGTCTCCTGGATCATGTTCGGTGAGAAAATCACGTTCCTGAAAGTTTCATTCCGTTTGGACTCCGTTTGATATTCCTTTTCTTCGGAACCCTAAAATAGGCAAAAAATAGCAATTCTGGGTTGTGCCTCCGGTTAATAGGTTGGTCCTAAAAATAATATAAAAGTGGATAATAAAGCCCAATAATGTCCAAAACAGTAGAATATAGTATAGAGCAATCAAAAATTATAGATACATTGGAGACGTATCACCCCCTCTCGCGCCTTCCGTTGCTTGTGCCGCCCACTGCAGCCAGCCGCCTCACCGACCGCCCCCGCCACTGCTGCCCCGCGCCGCTCCTCCCCCGCTTGGCCTCACCAGCTGGCCGCCGGCGCCCAACCACCCGCGGCCCCTGCTACCTTCGCCGCGGCCGGCGCCCTCCCCTGTCCGGTGCTGATTGGGTTCGGCCACGCCCAGGCACCCGCACCCATCTGCCCACCCCGATATGCCCCCTGGGCCTATGACACGGGGGGCCCATGCCCCTTCAAAAAAGAGAATTAAAAAATAATAATTAATTAAATTAACTAAATCTGTTTATTTAACCTAATTACTTAATTAAACTAACTAATCTTGTTTAGTTAGCTGAGTCAATGACAAACGGGCCCATATGTCAGTTTGACTGGTCAACGGTCAAAGTTGACCGCTGGTGTCATACTAACGTCATGCTGATACAATAATACTATTTTTGGATTAATTTAAAATTAATAATTTAAAAATTGATTAAATCTTTAAAAAATAATATAAAATAAAGCGTTGTTCGGTTGGAAAAACTTTGTACTTGAAAGTTGTTCAGAACGACGAGACGAATCCAAATACGCAGCCCATTCGTCCACAACACATCCCTAGCATAGTGAACATGCAATTTTCCCCCTCCGGTTCGACTGTCCGAAAATGCCTAACACCGGGAATACTTTCCCGGATGTTTTCCCCCTTCACTGATTTCACCTATCCCTGCGTTAGCTCACCCCTGACACCGTATATTGCCATGTTATGCTTTGTGATGCTTTGATTGCTCATTATTTATTGTGTTCCCCCTCCATTACTTCTTTCCGGTAGACCCCGAGACTATCGGCGATCCCCAGTTCGACTACGGTGTTGACGACCCTTCCTTCTTACTAGAGCAACCAGGCAAGCCCCCCTTGATCACCAGATATTGCCTATTCCTTTTTCTCTACTGCTTGCATTAGAGTAGTGTAGCATGTTACTGTTTTCGGTTAATCCTATTTTGTTGCATAGCCTGTCATTGTTGCTACAGTTGTTACCCTTACCTACAATCCTAAATGCTTAGTATAGGATGCTAGTATTCCATTAGTGGCTCTACATTCTTGTCCATCTGTCATGCTATACTATCGGGCCATGATCACTTGGGAGGTGATCATGGGTATACACTTATATACATCATATGTGATACTTGTGGTGACTAAAGTCGGTTTGGCTCTTAGAGTAACCGCAAGTGATTCCAATGTGGGGGCTGAAGGGGCAGGTGGTTCCATCCAGGTAGTGGCGGCCCTGGGTTCCCGACGGCCCCCGATTGTTACTTTGTGGCGGAGCGACAGGGCAGGTGGAGACCACCTAGGTGAGAAGTGGGCCTGGCCCTGGTCGGCGTCCGCAATTGCTCCGAAATAACACGCAAAAAAATATCTTGGTATTTGATCTAAGTCTGGCCACTGTCCTATACGCACTAACCAACTACGCGGGAACAGTTATGGGCACTCGACGTCGTGGTATCAGCCGAAGCCTTCTTGATGTCAGCGACTGAGCGGCGTGCGCCGAATTGGACTGGAACGCCTACCCTTGTATAAGGGAGGGTAGGTCTGCTCACCGGCCGTGTTCGCTACGTGCAGGTGTGCAATGGGTGATGGGCCCATACCCCTGCGCATAGGATTTAGACCGGCGTACTAACCTCTCTGTTGTGCCTAGGTGGGGCTGCGATGTGTTGATCATCCAAGGCCGGGCATGACCCAGGAAAGTGTGTCCAGCCAAAGGGGATCCAGCAATTTGGGAAATGTGGTGCACCCCTGCAGGGAAGTTTATCTATTCGAATAGTCATGTCCTCGGTAAAAGGACGACTAGGAGTTGTACCTTGACCTTATGACAACTAGAACCGGATACTTTATAAAACACACCCTTTCAAGTGCCAGATACAGCCCGGTGATTGCTCTCTAACAGGGCGACGAGGAGAGGATCACCGGGTTGGTTTATGCTATAGGATGATACTTGGTTAACTGACCATCTACTCTCTTCTACTGCTCCATGAAGGAGGCTGCCAAAAGCATAGTCTTCGATAGGACTAGCTATCCCCTCTTATTCTGGCATTATGCAGTTCAGTCCACAAATACTATCCATTTCATTGATACCAATGCATATGTAGCGTAGATCCTTGCTTGCGAGTACTCTGGATGAGTACTCACGGTTGCTTTATATTTTATTTGTCCCCTTTCCCTGGTTATTGCGATCATATGATGGAGTCTAGGAGATAGAGGATCCCTAGGATGATTTTCTACATGGAGTTCGGCTTCGAGGAGTAGTTAGCAGGTCCCAGGCAGGAGGCCTTGCCTTTTCGATTTGCATCCCTGTTTGTGTTAGCCATCTTATGGCAACTTGTTTTAACTAATGTCTGTACTCAGATATTGTTGCTTCCGCTGACTCTTGTGTATTCGAGCCCTTGAGGCCCCTAGGTTTTAATATAAAGCTTGTATTATTTTAATTTGTATCTAGAGTTGTGTTTGATATCTTCCTGTGAGTCCTCGATCTTGATCATACACATTTGCGTGTATGATTAGTGTACGGTCAAATCGGGGGCATCACAAGTTGGTATCAGAGCCGACTGCTTGTAGGAATCCCCCTTCCAAACAACTTGGCCGAAGTTGAGTCTAGTCATTGCAAAACTTTTACTAACATTGCTCTGTGGCTTATGGGCCCAAGTCGCCATTGGGTGGTATTAGGATCTTTTACTCCTCGTCCATACTCTAGGGCTCTAATATCTCTTATATTCGGGTTAAATAATTTTGCTAAATCTGACTCTAGGTTCTCGTAACTACTTTCTCCAGGAGAGCCCCTTATCACAGATGATGGCCTGCTTCACCAGAAGATTCCGAAGATACTCTCTGTTATTCTCTCAAGACTTTGTGCCCACCACTTTTGCTATTCCCGACCACCGACAAATCCTTATGGTTAACTGCTTACAGTTGTCGTTCATACCATCATTCCAGTTGCCCCTGTTATTATTTGATACCCTGAAAAATTCTCCGATATTCCGTGAATACCTTGTGCCCACTACTTTCCAGCTATGTTTCGCATTAATACCCCTACGGATAATTCCTCGCACATAACGAGTATCCTCTCATCACTAGTTGTTCATGTGTTTCACACGGATCTTCAAAAATACTATTCGATCTCCCGAAAGTCCTTAGCAGCTTGTTGCTCTTGAAATTCTTACTTGCTTGCATTATGGTTAATCCCATAAGTATAGTAATCTTATTGACAACCTCTATCATTAACATTGCGGGTCCGTTGATTCAATATGTTGCGAACGCTTGCAATCCTCATCTGAATCCTTATATTCATCCTTCCAACTCAGACGTCATTTCAAAAATGAGCTGGATCTCGGCCAATCAAATTGCCATCGATTGTACCCCTAAGGCTATTCAACTTATCCATCCCTAATCAGAGCATTGCTTCTGATCCCTTGATTTGGAAATCATAATTCCTTTGCATTTGAGCTTTGAGTTAGTCAGTTGTTTCTATAATATGATCTCCTTGCATTCTTTCTTCCTCTGGTTGAGTACCGATGCTCACATCACATCCCTTGTGGACCACCACATCCTTTGTTGGATTTTATTCGATAGCGTCCTTAATATTCTATAAGCTTGTGAGACTTTCCTCGGATACATAATACCTTTGGTAAATTGTATCCTCTACATTCTCAAGCATGCTCTACTATCGAGCTTGTGTTATTTATTCCTGAAATTTGTGGTATATGCTCCTAAGAAGCCCCGATGGGTTGAACCTATGCGTTCCCCAAACCGTATGAACCCAAAAGTTTTCGCGAGTCCTACACTTCTGTTAGTTCGCCAGATAAAATTTCTAAACTACAACTTCATCAAAAGCGAGAAGTAAAATGAAAGGTTATGTATTGAAGAAGTGGGAGGCGACCTTGAGCCTCTGCGTTCATGCCCATGGACTCGATGTGGAACTTTTCATCGAAGATTCTTGTAAATGATAATAATCCCCTTGTTATAAGTTCGTCCTGTATCTATTTTTGGTCCTTTGCAATTGTGGTCCCGACCATATTTTCTCCTTAATACCATTTCTTGGACAAGTTGAAGTACTTGTCTTCTACAGATCATTGCACCTGTCCAACCTTTACTTTGATCTACCGTCGAGTATTACACTATGATATCATGAGAATATCATGGAACTGCATAACTTCTTATGGGTTCTTCATCAACTATTATTTCTCACGGATTCCAATTTTTCGGGGTTCTGGGTTGTCGGCAACCGAGAACACCGATATGTTAACCGATTCCTCATTCCGATTTGATAACCCTATGTAATTTTCATTGCTTATGAGTTTAATAATCTTTCAAGTCATTCCTAGTCTGATCAGCTATACCATTTATCATGCTGATTTTAACTGTGCTGCCTGGTCCTTATTTTTGGAGCACCTCATTCGGCGATGAGCTAAGCTTACGCCGATCTTCCTTGTCTTATCGTTTCACCTCGAACAACAAGCTTGATTCCAAGTTGGTGTCGTATCCGTGGTTCCAATAATCTTTCGCTACATTAGTCATGTTGCTTGATGTAGCCGCTGTTCAATTGCTTCTTCATGGAGCCTCTCGACAAAATTTGTCATGATCATCAGCAGCATTCTGAGCTCTTCCAGGATATCAATTGAATTCATGATGAGAAATAACATCCTTGCCCTAGATGATTTGTGTTATCATCGACCACTTTATTGCCTTTCATTCAACACAAACTTGTTCGTGTTTTGTATTATACCTTGAGATCCTTACTATCCAGCATTGTTTCTTCTTTATCTTGGAGTATTACCATCTTTTATGCCAAGAAGGTCGTGAGAATTTCACCACGTCATAAGAATTCTTGATACAAGTGATACTTCTTGCCATATCCGTTCATTCCTTGATCCTCGTGTTGTTTCTAACCAAAAAACAGACAATTGAACTATGATGTGCGATTCAAAACTTCTAGTAATCCTATTACTGTGAAGTTAATGGTCGATATTTCATTCTTAGACCATTGGTTATCGAATCACCATTCTAACATTGATCAAGCTACCTAAGCCCATATTTCAGGTGCGCCTTTCAACCATTGTTTCATTGTGTATGCTTTCCTCGAGCATACACCATTATATCATTTGATCTAACAATTGTTATCTCCTTGTTCACATAATTGTGGAAATCCATCTTTTGGAAATCTTGGTGAGTTGGCACTGAGTTCATCTGCTACCTCCTCATCCTCTCCTTGGTTTAATGATGAACTCTTCTTTCGGAACTCGCTTCCATAGTTCTTTTCCCAAGAATCTTACAATGTCATCTCGTCAAATTGTGTTCCACCTTTTCTTCTCACACATCCCGAGTCTAAGGTATCCTTGCACTAATCAGATCTGAATCTCAATCAGATATGATGGTTGGGACATATTTCCAAGAGCTATAACGTTGGTATTTATATGTCACGGCAAGGTGATGTCATGCCTAGCACACCTGGCCGGAGGACCTATTCTTATAGTTCCCTTATTAACAAGGTTAGCGATTCTTCCGTGAGGAAATCGTAAGACTTATTCTATAAGTTGTTCCCGATGGATCCTTTCTGTGTCCAAAGTCTGATCTTTACCCAGTGACCATGTCAATGCTATCTCAAAGCATGTCTGTGCTACTCCAAGATTCAATGAGATCAATTGAATGACAATGCTATATTTTCTTTATCAATTATCCTAACACCGTTGTTGGGTAATTTCATGAAATTCCTCTCCCTTTACCTAAGTGATTTTCTACTTCTATCATGTCATGGATGTCATGCTCTGTTTGTCCTTGGGAAGGATATACCCCTAAAATATGTGTTTAAAATCATTTTCCTTTCCATTGTTCTGTTTAATTCCATATTCATCTTATCCTTTCCATTGTTTGGTTTGGCCTTTCTTGAGATCTATATCATCTAAGCAGTAATATTCTCCTGCTTATGTAAACACCTCGGTATACAATTCTGTCAAGCAAGACCTTGTTACTATTGTTGATGACATTCCGGTAGCCACCGATGGACGAGAACTTTGCCTAATGGTCTGCCTGGTTCAACGAGCAGGAAAATGGTTCTCTTCGTCCCTCGCCCTTGGTACCGACATTGTTGCCAACATAACTGATAGGATACCCTCTGACATGTCTTGCTCTCATGACCGTGCAAGATTTCAACACCCTTCCTACTTTTAACTAGATGGTGGCCCATAACCCATAGTTCCATAGGATCAAAACCTGACTCTCCTGTACAACCATATTGCCAAAGTTATTCCTCGCGCTTGATTTTGTATGTAATTCATGAGTCATCTTCCTAGAAATCTACTTGGTATCAGACGCAATACTTATTATCGTTGCTCTGGACCCCTCTCCCACTTTGTTCACGCATCGAACAATTTCCTACCCACTTAACCTTCTCATGGTAACTTCTTAATTTGCTCTCGAAATTTTCTTAAATTTTAGTTCGAGAGTTACTTTCCGCCACCTTCCCCGATGTTAGCTACCAGGTAGTCAACCTTGCAGAGGTCCGTTCTTCTGGGAATAACCACCCTTTATTCTTTCGTAACTACGATGGAGTTCCCGAAGAAAGGATGTCGACTTCATCATGATGACCTGAAGCAGAGAAATAAAGACAACAACGCAGAGGATCAACTACTTTAGGAAGAGCAACCAAGACCAACAACACTCGTTAGAATTCATAACCGATTCTATCCCCTTAACTCTACCTCTTAAATCTCGGGACGAGATTTCTTGTAGTGGAGGAGATTTGTGTGCAACACCCCGTATGTAACTTGCCATATTTGTATTCCAAATCTTGCCATTTTCGGCTCTAAGTTATGAGATTCGTGGTTGCATTCTTTTCTTTGTTTTGCATTTTGCTCATGTCATGCATTTCATATCATGTCATCATGTGCATCGCATGGGCATACGTGTTCGTCTCATGCATCCTAGCATTTTCCCCGTTGTCTATTTTGCAATCCGACACTCCTACGTCCTCCTGCACCCCCTTTTGCCTCTTTTCGGGTGCGGGTGTTAAACGTCCTCGGATTGGACCGAGATTTTCCAAGCGGCCTTGGTACACCACCGGTAGAGCGCCTACCTTGTTTCGTGCCATTTGAAGTCCGTTTGATACCCCAACAGCTAACCGGGGAACCGTAAAGGCCTCGTATGTGTTGCAGCCCAACACCCCTCCAAAGTGGCCCAGTAACCCATCCAAACCTATCCCATGTCCTCCTCCATCGGATCATGATCGCATGGTCGAAAACCGCACTCCATTTGGACACTCCCACCTCCTTCTATGTATAAATAGGTGCCCCTCCTCCAAATTCGCGGTCAAAACCCTAAAAAAAATCTTCCCCGGCGCCGCCCGGACCAACCGCCGGCCGCCACGTGTTGCCGTCGCTTCCACCCACTGCGCGGCCCGCCGAGGCCCGTCGCCGGCCCCCACAGGCTCGAGCCACCAGCGCGCCGCCTGTCTCTCTGCCGCCACACGCGCTGCGCCGCCCGCGCCTCCTCCCGCCTAGCACCGCCCGCTCCCCACCGGTG
>NC_041386.1:228082600-228186416 GCF_002162155.2 Triticum dicoccoides
ACGCCGCGGGTCGCCACCACCTTCGCACGCGCCGCCCACCGCCCGCGACTCCCCGTTGTCGCCTGGCCTCGGATCTGGCCCCGCCGGACCGGATCCGGCCGTCCCCGTCTACTCCGGCCGCCGTCCCCTCCATCTCCGGCGAGGTTCAGGTGAACCTCGGTTCATGCGCCGCCCAGATCCAGATCTGGAAACCGAGGTTGACCCCGATTTTCGCCTTCATCTGCTATATTTTCAAGCACTATTCAACATGCCATAAGTCCTCATCCGTAGCTCCGTTTTGTGCGTGCCATATATCAAAATGTTCATCATGATGTGCTCTTCACTTTGTTCCATTGTGCCATGCTTGTTTGAGTACATCTTGGTGCCCAAATAGTTGATGCGAGAGTGCTATAAAATGTTAGGTGCTGATTCTTATCAGATTATGAGCATTTGTCATTTTTGCCATAATAGATGTGTGCTGCATATGGACTTGAGCTCTACATGTGTTTTCGGCTATGACATGCCATCTTTACAGGGGTGTATGCCATGTATTGTTGTGATCAATGTGGTGACTAGCACAAGCATGCAAAGTAGCTCTTGTAATATTGCTGATTTTAGGGACTTAGAATTTCACTAAGTCATTTCCCTGCTGTTATTTTTATACCATGTATTCATGTTGCTACAGTGAGATCCATGCTTCTTTTGGGTATGTTCAGCAAGGATGATTTGGGCATATGGTTATGCTATATCCATCTATGCCCCTGTGTGCATTTATGGAGTACACTAGCATGTATTAATATTGCTCTACTTTTGTTATAAAATGTTCCTGGCAGATTGTTTACGTGTTAATCAATTTTGCCAAGGTTGTTGTAGTTGATCCATGCATGCTATGAGCTGGTTCTTGCTTTGGTTAGCTTCATTATCATGTCTTCTTGCTGATTCTATGCTTATATTGTCATGCAATGCCTTGTGTTGAGTGAATCGAGCTCGCAAAGAGGTCTTCATAACTCTGTTTATGCCATGCTCATAAGTCTGAATCTGTTAACGAAACTTGCTATGTTTACATGGGTGCCATCATATCTTCTGTGCCTTTTTGTCTTATGGTCAGTAAGGGACTTTTGTTCCATGCTTTGAGTAGATTCATGCCATGCCTTTGTTTGCTATGTTCTGTTCCTATAGCATGTTGTTATCTTGATCCAAACATTGCTTCCTGGTGTTAATTCCTGACATGTTAGTATTTGCACAAAGTCTGTGATGCTGATATCTTTTGCACTTTTGCCATGCTTGATTGAACCTACTCTTGTGTGATTTAGCCGTAGCTCAGTGTTCATCTTTTGTGAAGCATGTTGAGTAGATCACTACCATTTTCTTTGTTGCTACATTGGGGTGCAGTAACTTAGTTTCTTGTTGCATTCTAGATGGCATCCTGCTGTTAATCACATAATTCTGCCATTATTGTTTTGCTTGCCATTTGCAAATCATGCATCCGATTCCGGTGATCTTTATATCGATTTCGACCGAAATCAACTCATCTTTCTAGCGGCACACTTGGTTTGCCAAGTTGAGGACTGGTTCATTCTTTTCCTTCCGGAGCACAGATATGCATTGCATATCACATCCCGCATGTCATGCCATGTTTTGCATCATGTTGCTTGCGCATTGCACCATGATTGATTGTTGGTCCTTTGCTTGTGTTTTTGATTTGGATAGAGCCGAGAAATGATTACGTGATCGAGGAACCCATTGAGTACGCTTACAAGGATCAAGATTTCGTCAACTCGGAGAACTTTGCAGGCAACATGACCATACCCTTGAAATCACTTCTATCTTTGCTTGCTAGTTGTTCGTTCTTTTGCTATGCCGCGATACCTACCACATGCTATATCATGCCTCCCATATTGCCATGTAAATACTCTAACCCACCTTTCCTAACAAACCATTGTTTGTGTATGTTACCGCTTTGCTCAGCCTCTTGTATAGCGTTGCTAGTTGCAGGTGAAGATGGAGTTTGTTCCTTGTTGGAACATGATTATTGTTGGGATATCATTATTATATCTTGTTTACTTTAATGCATCTATATACTTCGTAAAGGGTGGAAGGCTCGGCCTTATGCCTGGTGTTTTGTTCCACTCTTGCCGCCCTAGTTTTTGTCATACCGGTGTTATGTTCCTTGATTTTGCATTCCTTATGCGGTTGGGTTATAATGGGAACCCCTTGATAGTTCGCCTTGAATAAAACTCCTCCAGCAAGGCCCAACCTTGGTTTTACCATTTGCCACCTAAGCCTTTTTCCATTGGGTTCCGTGGAGTGTTGGTCCAAACTAAAGACCTTTGCAGCGCCACCTCGGGGAAACTCGAGGTTGGTTTTAGTTGTATGGAGCGCTCATCCGGTGTGCCCTGAGAACGAGATACGTGCGACTCCTATTGGGATTTGTCGGCACATCGGGCGGCTTTGCTGGTCTTGTTTTACAATTGTCAAAATGTCTTGTAACCGGGATTCCGAGTCTGATCGGGTCGTCCTGGGAGAAGGAATATCCTTCGTTGACCGTGAGAGCTTGTGATGGGCTAAGTTGGGACATCCCTGCATGGTTCTGAACTTTCGATTATGGGCAGATGGGAATTTGTTAATATCCGGTTGTAGAAAACCTGAAACTTAACTTAATTAAAATGAATCAACCGCGTGTGTAACCGTGATGGTCTATTTTCGGCGGAGCCCGGGAAGAGAACACAGTCTCGTGTTATGCTTGAACGTAAGTAGTTTCAGGATCACTTCTTGATCTTTATAGCTTCTCGACTGAGTTTTGCTTCTCTTCTCGCTCTCTTTTGCGTAAGTTAGCCACCATGCATGCTAGTGCTTGCTGCAGATCCACCTCACTACCTTTTTCTACCCATAAGCTTAAATAGTCTTGATCACGAGGGTGTGACATTGCTGAGTCCCGTGACTCACAGATTACTTCCAAAACCAGATGCAGGTGCCGATGATGCCAGTGTAGGGGACGCTACCGAACTCAAGTGGGAGTTCGACGAGGATTCAAGACGTTACTTTGTGTCTTTTTCGAACGATCAGTAGAGGAGCCCAGTTGGGGCGATCGAGGATCTATGCATTTTGGGTTGTCTTTATTTATGTTGCTTCCGTAGTCGGACATTGATTGTATTCTGGATGATGTAATGCTATATTTATGTATTGTGTGAAGTGGCGATTGTAAGCCAACTCTTTATCCCTTTCTTATTTAGTACATGGGATGTGTAAATATTACCCCTCTTGCGACATGCCTACTATGCGGTTATGCCTCTAAGTCGTGCTCCGACACGTGGGGGATATAGCTGCATCGTGGGTGTTACATTGTGACACCCTGATAGTTAAGCTACAATAAACGCTTGCTAATCATGCCAGTTCATCATAATTAGACTTTTTCTAAACCTCATTTGTTTCAAACTGAGATCAAATTCAAATTCAAATAACAAGTCAAATTATAATTTCATAAAAACAGTGGATTAAATAAAATGTTCGACAGGTTGTAAGTATTCACTAACAAATTAACAAACATCAAACAACATTTCGGTAATGTTCATATGCCTCTAAGATAATTAAAATAGGAACAAAAACACTTAAATCAACCTTTTAAAAGTAAAAAAATATTAATCCTTATCAAAATGACTTGAAACATTGTGTGCAACTCAATTATATGACCCATTATTTATGTGCCAAGTTTCATGTTCACCAAAATTCATTCTCTACATAAACTAAATGCAAAACAGAGGAAAAATAATTAAACAAAAAAAGTAAAAGACCTCAACTACTAGTGGACTGGGCTCTAGGTCAGCAGTGGGAGCCCAACCCACCTCGCCACCTCCTCCTTCCAACTACTCAAGAGGAGCGCCGTGGACGCGCGAGCCCCGTCCATGGACGCAGATGGCCACAGGGCATCCATCCCGTGGTGACCCGATGCAAATAAGGTCTCCCCCGAGCCCCAGACGAACCCTAGCTGCCCCAGATCTCACCTCCCCTTCCCCATCGCTCTCTCCCTCGCTCTCCCCTCTCTCCTGAGCACCACAATTGGCGATCCCCGCTGAAGCTCATGGCTACTATCGTCCCCATGCCCCCCGTCGTGCCCAGCTGCTCCGCCAGGCGCTCCCTCGTCAACCATACCTCCAGAACGAGGCGGGGATACCTCGTCGTCGTGGCCATCAACCTCTTCTTCCCGGTGTCGCCCGTCGTTGTCGGCATCGATCCACGGATGTCGCTGCATCGCCGGCCTATCCCAACTCATCCTCCGCCTCACTGTGAGCTCCGCCACTCCCCTGGTTATTCCCGAGCTCGGTTTCAAGCTCGCGCGTGCTCACCTCCTTGTCCGAAGCCATCGCCGCCCGCGCCTCCGGATCCAGCCGCTATCGCGCCCCTGGCCGCTACCTCCTCGCCTCGCAGCTCGCCTCGCCCCGCTCCCAATCTGCGCATGTTCGTCGCCCGCTGTCGTGCCTCACCTAGCCATGCCCCCGCCGTCCGCGTGCCTGCACCGCACAGATCGCACCTCATGTAGGGCTCGCCCGTTGCTCCCCTGTGGCCCGAGCCGTTGCTGCTGGCCTCGACGCGACAGGCCGCACCCGTCTCCGGTTGTCGCTCCGACGCTGCTCTGCTGCGCCGGACCACCCGCTCGCGCCCCACTCCCCCTGGCACCGTTGCTCCTCTCCTGCGCCCCGCCGTGGCCCCCTGCTCGCCTGCAGCCCGCTCGCCCCACTCCGGCCATCGCCGAGCGCGCCCGCAGGTACCTCCCCCTCTCGCGCCTGCCATTGCTGGCACGTCCCGCTGCAGCCAGCCGCACCTACCACCCCCGCCACTGCTGCCCCACGCCGCTCCTCCCCCGCTTGGCCTCGCTCGCTGGTCGACGGCGCCAGCCACTCACGGCCCCTGGTACCTTCTCCGCGGCCGGCGCCCTCCCCTGTCTGGCGCCTGGTTGCGTCCGGCCACGCCCAGGCACCCGCACCCGTGTGCCCGCCCCGATATGCCCCCTGGGCCTATGACACGGGGCCCCCATGCTCCTTCAAAAAAAAGAAATTAAAAAAATAATTAAATAATTAGATAATTAATTAACTTAGTTAAATCTGTTAATTTAACCCAATGACTTAATTAAACTAACTAATCCTGTTTAGTTAGCTGAGTCAATGACATACCGGTCCATCTGTCAATTTGACTGGTCAACGGTCAAAGTTGACCGCTGATGTCATACTGATGTCATGCTGATACAATAATACTATTTTTGAATTAAATTAAAATTAATAATTTAAAAATTTATTAAATCTTTAAAAAATAATATAAAATAAACCGTAGCTCAGTTGGGAAAACTTTGTATATGAAAGTTGCTCAGAAGGACGAGATGACGAATACGCAGCCCGTTCGTCCGCCACACATCCCTAGCATAGCGAACACGCAATTTTCGCCCTTCGGTTCGACTATCTGAAAATGCCAAACACTGGGAATACTTTCTCGGATGTTTTCCCCCATCGCCGATATCACCTTGTGTTAGCTCACCCCTGACACCGCGTATTGCCATGTTATGCTTTGTGATTCTTTGATTGCTCCGTTATTTATTGTGTTCCCCCTTCGTTACTTCTTTCCTTTAGACCCCGAGACTTCTGGCGACCCACAGTTCGACTACGGTGTTGACGACCATTCCTTCTTGCAGAGCAACCAGGCAAGCCCCCCCCTTGATCACCAGATATCGCCTATTCCTTTTCTCTACTTCTTGCATTAGAGTACAGTAGCATGTTACTGTTTTCGGTTAATCCTATTCTGTTGCATAGCATGTCTTTGTTGCTAAAGTTGTCACCCTTACCAACTATCCTAAATGCTCAGTATAGGATGCTAGTATTCCATTAGTGGCCCTACATTCTTGTCCGTCTGCCATGCTATACTATCGGGCTGTGACCACTTGGGAGGTGATCAAGGGTATACACTTATATACATCATATGTGATACTTGTGGTGACTAAAGTCGGGTTGGCTCGTAGAGTACCCGCAAGTGATTCCGATGTGGGGGCTGAAGGGGCAGGTGGTTCCATCTAGGTAGTGGTGGGCCTGGGTTCCCGATGGCCCCCGACTGTTACTTTGTGGCGGAGCGACATGGCAGGTTGAGACCACCTAGGTGAGAGGTGGGCCTGGCCCTGGTCGGTGTCCGCAATTGCTTCAAAATAACACGCATAACGAGATCTTGGTATTTGATCTGATTCTGGCCACTGGCCTATAAGCACTAGCCTTCTTGACGTCAAAGACTGAGTGGCACGCACCGGGTTGGACTGGAACACCTGCTCTTGTATGAGGGAGGCTAGGTCTGCTTACCGGCCGCGTTCGCAACATGCAGGCGTGCAATGGGTGATGGGCACAGACCCCTGCGCATAGGATTTAGACCGGTGTGCTGACCTCTCTGTTGTGCCTAGGTGGGGCTGTGACGTGTTGATCCTCTGAGGCCGGGCATGACCCAGGAAAGTGTGTCCGGCCAAAGGGGATCGAGCGTGTTGGGAAATGTGGTGCACCCCTGCAGGGAAGTTTATCTATTCTAATAGCCATGTCCCTCGGTAAAAGGACGACCTGGAGTTGTACCTTATCCTTATGACGACTAGAACCGGATACTTAATAATACACACCCTTTCAAGTGCCAGATACAACCCGGTAATCGCTCTCTAACAGGGCGACGAGGAGAGGATCGCCGGATAGGTTTATGCTATACGATGATACTTGGTTAACTTACCATCTACTCTCTTCTGCTGCTTCAAGATGGAGGCTGCCAGAAGCATAGTGTTTGATAGGACTAGATATCCCCCTCTTATTCTGGCATTCTGCAGTTCAGTCCACAGATACTATCCATTTCATTGATACCAATGCATATGTAGTGTAGATCCTTGCTTGCGTGTACCTTGGATGAGTACTCACGGTTGCTTTGTATTTTCTTTTTCCCCTTTCCCAGTTATTGCAATCATATGGTGCAGTCCAGGAGCTAGTGAATCCCGAGGATGATTTTCTACATGGAGTTCTGCTTCGAGGAGTAGTTAGGAGGTCCCAGGCAGGAGGCCTTACCTTTTCGATCTATATCCCTATTTTTGCTAGCCATCTTATGGCAACTTGTTTTATCTTATGTCCGTACTAAGATATTGTTTCTTCCCCTGACTCTTGTCTATTCGAGCTTATGTATTCGAGCCCTCGAGGTCCCTGTCTTGTAATATAAAGCTTGTATTATTTTAATTTATGTCTATAGTTGTGTTGTGATATCTTCTCGTGAGTCCTTGATCTTGATCGTCCACATTTGCATGTATGGTTAGTGTATGGTCAAACCGGGGGCGTCACAAAGGTATAGTTGGTATTCCCGAATCTTCGAGTTTTTTTGGTACTCCATCTTTAAAAGCATAATTAGCAAGCATAGTGGAGATTTCAGCTTCCAATATTTTTCTCTTATTGGTGATAATGTCTTTCATATACTTTGCATTGGGAGGCATTTTAAGGATATCAGTCAAGCGAGTACACAAAAGACTGGCCTCAGCATTTCAGCAAACGTTAAAATTCTTCAACATCATTTTTTTAGTTAACTTGGGTGGAGAAGGCATAGCTTTTTGAACCCATGGTTCCCTTTCTTTACCCTGTTTCCTAGCCACAAAGTCTCTTTTATCATATCATTTATTTTTAGGATGTGGGTTATCAAGATCAACAGGTGGTTCTATCTCAACATCATTATCTGATTCTTTCTCATTTGTTGGTTGAGAGTCTTCATGAACCTCATTATTATCTTTTTCATTATTACTAGGTGAGTGTTCATTAGCAGATTGGGTTTCAACATCAGAGATAGAAGCTTCATTTTCATTATCAGGAGGTTTCTCTATTTCAGGTTCACTAGAAGTGTGCAAAGTCATATCATTTTTCCTTTTATTTTTCTTTCTAGAAGGACTAGGTGCACTAGTGTTATTTCTTTGTGAATCTTGTTCAATTCTTTTAGGGTGTCTGTCGGTGTCAAAACCGGCGGATCTCGGGTAGGGGGTCCCGAACTGTGCGTCTAAGGTGGATGGTAACAGGAGGCAGGGGACATGATGTTTTACCCAGGTTCGGGCCCTCTTGATGGAGGTAAAACCCTACGTCCTGCTTGATTTATTCTTGATGATATGAGTATTACAAGAGTTGATCTACCACGAGATCGGAGAGGCTAAACCCTAGAAGCTAGCCTATGGTATGATTGTCTGTTGTCCTACGGACTAAACCCTCCGGTTTATATAGACACTGGAAAGAGCTAGGGTTACACAAGGCCGGTTACAAAGGAGGAGATATACATATCCGTATTGCCTTGCTTGCCTTCCACGCCAAGTAGAGTCCCGTCCAGACATGAGACGAAGTCTTCAATCTTGTATCTTCATAGTCCAACAGTCCGGCCAAAGGATATAATCCGGCTGTCCGGATACCCCCTAATCCAGGAGTCCCTCAGTAGCCCCCAAACCAGCCTTCAGTGACGATGAGTCCGGCTCGCAGTATCGTCTTCGGCATTGCAAGGCGGGTTCTTCTCCATCTTTCGAACGTTTGTAAATCAGTGTCCGGTCCCATAAATGTTTGGACCTCTTGGCTTCAGTGCCCAATAAGGGCTTTCTCCCACGCATCGAATGAATACGAGGCGCCAGGGCATTTTTTACATTCGCCCCCCTAGCCAGATAAATAAATTGTCTATTAATGGGATGGGGATCCTTATATCTGATCCATACCATCCTCCCAAGCGAGAGTCCATCAGAGCACGTTCTGGAAAGATCCATTCCAGCATGGCCGAACTCCGCAGCTCCTCCTCCCGCCCCCGAAGCCCTAAGCCCGATGATTGGGAGAGGTGTTCAGTCCCACACAGTCGTTTAGTCGAACTACAGACTAAGGGATTTCTCCCTCCGGCGTACATGGTGCCCGTTCGAGCCGGGCTTGCCACCTATAATGGCCGGGAGCAAGCGGAGAGCTTTCCCTGTCCCTCTATGGGGGAACAGGTCTGCCTTGTTCCCTATCTATTAAGGGGACTCGGATTTCCAATTCATCCGTTCCTCCGCGGGCTCCTGGAGTTCTACGGCCTCCAATTACACAATTTCACCCCCGCCTCCATCCTACATATCGCCGGCTATGTGGCTCTCTGCGAGTTGTTCCTGGGCTGCGAGGCTCACTTCGAGCTGTGGAAAAGGCTATTTTGCCTCGTACCTCACACACAAAGGGGGTCACTTTATCAAGTGGGCGGAGCCGAAATGTGGCGCATCACCGATACCGGATACTTGTCCGGTACTCCGAAGAAGTCACCCGAAGACTGGCCTTCGGAATGGTTTTATATGGAGGATGTTCCCCTTCCGGACCCTGTTCGGCGGGGTCTTCCCGAGTTCAACAATGCTCCTCTGAAGAAACGCTGAAGTTGGCGCCCACGGAGCCCCCAAGTGGAAGATAATGGAGAAGTCCTCTATCTGATGAACCGAATTAAAGCACTGGCTCAATCAGGATTGACAGTAATCGAAGTTCTGTCGATTTGCATAATGCGGGGAGTGCAACCACTTCAATCCCGTGGGCACCCCTTGTGGTGTTATAATAGGGCGGATGACGCCACCCGCTGCGGACGTAAGGGTCTGGACAATGCTGCCTCTTTAGCGAAAATTATGTACGAATTGTTCAAGGGTGAGGAAGAGAGGTCACCCGCATCAAGCCACGGGATGGATTCTCCATGTACAATCCTCCAAGCTGGGTAAGTTATATCTCCCTCCTCCCATTTTTCCCGTATTCTTTATCGTAAGTATTCACCTTGCCACTTTGCGGCAGGAACTGCGAAAAGCCATAAAGGAGGTCAGCAGCCCCTCTCCACAACCGGAGGACCCTGACCAGGCCCTCGACTCCGTTCCTGAAGAAGATTCGGTTATATTCGTGGAGCTGATAGACCGGCAGTTCTATCAGTTAAGCTGCGACGATGCCATGGTGGCCATTACGGCCGACTATCCCGGACTTCTCCCTGCATCGCACGTAAGAAAAACCAAAAATCCCAACTCCAAAATTAGGATCCCCTTTTAGACACTTCACCCACCATATACACATGGCATTTTTACAGGGAAGGCATCCGGGACGCCCTGCCGAACCTGCAGCAACGCACCAACAGGAGGCACCGAGGCCGGGTAGGACAAAAAGGAAGGCGGTCGGGACGGAGATGCCGGGGCAAAGGTATAATAGACCCCGCTCCGTGGTTGTCGTCTTTTTTCGAAATATAATGATGCCTGTGTTTCTTTAACAGAAAAAACGCTCGCCGGAATATGTCCGGCGACGTTACTAATCACGCTTCCACCAGCCGGGCGCCAGGACCGGACATAGAGGCGTAAGCCGATATGGGGCGGGCGCTGGATAATCCCCCTACAGAGGATGCAGACAGATTATCTGCTACAAACTCAGAGGTGGAAAGCGCCATGAATCATATGCGCCGCCGGGCCATACTCCGTGACGCTTGTTTCTCACTAAAGGCATTTGATGCCTTCAATTATGGAGAGGCGTACCTCCGAGCTGCTCAAGATGGTCTAGCCAGAGCCACATATCAGTATGTAAAGAATGTACGGGTAAGTAAATCTGACGATTTATATGTATCAGTAGCCCCTGAGACTGGAAACAGTTAGCAGAACTGATTTAAGGATCATCTTTATTGTGCAGGTTCTTACAGAGAAGAATACTAGGCTGTCACAGGAGCTAGAGGAATGCAAGACCCAACTGCGGGATGTTGTGGCCGCATTACAGGAACCGAAAAAGTCACCTGCTGGTAACATTTACTTTAAAGAATGATGGTTACCATATAATGTGTGGCATGGCTGCAGATCTAACAACAGAATTTGCAGATGAGTCCGGAGAAAATCCGGAGGACCAGCATGTTATGCGACAGCTAGAGGCTGGCAAACGCATGCTGACTGAGGTTAGGCGGGAGAAAAACAATCTCCAAGACGCAAATATTAAGCTGAGCGTGGAACTAAAAGACGTTCGAGGCCAGCTTGCAGACTCCTAGAAGGAGAATAAGAGGCTTCGGCGCGGCATTTTCAGTAAGTGCTTGAATGAATCCTTTTGAAGGAGTTCGGCAAAGAAGCCGACTAACAGCGTTATGTCTGTAGGTATGCTGACGGGTCGTCCCGCAGAGGAAATGCCCGGGTCTGCGGGTGATCTTCTATCCGAGCTGTCACATCTGCACGGACAAGTTCGGCAGGTGATGCAGGGTGTAGCCCGGGCCTTGTGGCCGTCCGTCTCCCTACCAGAGGGCGTTGCCGAGCTCGCGGAGAAGCTCAAGGGAGCACAGCGGCGCTTCCTATTACGGAAGATATCAACCTGCCGACAGGGTGCTAGAGAAGCCTGGGCCATGGTGAAGACGCGGTATACCAAGGCAGACCCAATTCACATGGCCGAGGTCAGACCTTTGGAGCCCGACGGAAAAGAGATCCCCGTTAGCTTAGTTTATGGGCAAGTAGAATTAGCCGCAAAGTATTCCCAACAGGATTGTAAGCTAGACCGCCTGTTGGATGGTATAGAAGAGGAATTTAGTCAGTCTGCATGACTATGTAATTAAAGTGACATGTATAATGCCTTCTAGCCGGACTGTAGATCATTTGTCTTGGCGGACCTTTTCTCTTCAACCTCGGGACCCGATAGTCCGGAGTGTATCCGAATACCCTCTCAGTTATATAAGTACCGGGGTATGCGTGGACACTAGGCATAGGGGTCATTAGTGCTTGAACAGACAAGTGCCCAACTAGTTATGTTATATTACATGGGTAGTAAGAAACATCTTCCAGGGAGAATAGTTCCGTTAAGGGTTCCTTTCCCTGGGTAAGCATGCCCTAAAGTGCATGTCCGGACTGTGATAGGAAACGCAGGAAAAACATCTGGGGGCAGATATGGACAAGAAATAAAAATCATCTTTTGTTCACCGACCGAATATTCCCTTAAAACGCTAGCTTTCGGCTTCACCCAGTCTGAGGTACACATCCGGCTGACCCGGCAGTAACAATCGCAGAGGTGCTCCCCTTATGCCCTAGCCAAATTAACGGGAATGTAGGGCATAAATACAAGAGCCAGGCAACCCAGCTAGGCCAAAACTTAAGTCATATCGATGCATATAATGGTGAAAAAGGGTACATGCAGAAGCATGACACATGTGCGGGGCCTGAGGCCCAAATAAATAATTAAGCTTCTGTGAAAGAAGCCCCCAGGTATGATGAGCGCAGCTAGTGCATCTATAATGTGCAAGCGAGGCACAAGATGGCCCCTGAAGGCCTAGAGAAAGAATAAAAGAAAGGAAGAAAGAAAAACAAGACAGATAATGTATATGCAAATGGACAAAGGGAGGGGACGAACATAGAGTCCGGTGCTAGGCGTAGAATCTTCGGAGCCTGGCCGCGTTCCATGGGTTCAGCTCGAGTCGACTAGTCGATGCATCCCGCAGTTGGTACGCTCCACCGGTCAGAACTTGGTCAATAATGAAGGGACCTTCCCATTTGGGCTCGAGCTTATTCTTTTTCTTATCCGGTAGGCATAGAACTAGTTCGGCAACGTTATAAGTTTTTGCCCGTACTTCTCTGCTTTGGTATCTGCGAGCCTGTTGCTGATAAAATGTGGAACGGGCTTTGGCTATGTCGCGCTCCTCCTCCAGGGTGTCCAGACTGTCCTACCGATCGAGCTCGTCTTCTCTTTCTTCGTACATGCGCACTCGAGGTGAGTCATGAATTATGTCACAGGGCAAGACTGCCTCTGTGCCGTACACCATAAAGAAGGATGTATATCCGGTACTACGATTCGGCGTGGTCCGCAGCCCCCAGAGTAGGAAGTCGAGCTCCTCTACCCAGTGCGTGTTGGACTCCGTTAAGGAACACACTAATCTGGGTTTAATGCCGCTCAATATAAGACCGTTTGCTCGCTCGACTTGAATGTTGGTTTGTGGGTGATAGACTGAAGCATAATCGAGCTTGATGCCCATTTTGCTGCACCAGAGTTTTACCACATCGGCTGTGAAGTTTGTGTCCTTGTCAGTGATGATGCTGTGGGGGACGCCATAATGGTGTACGACCCCAGATATGAAGTCTATCACTGGTCCAGATTCGATTGTTTTAACAGGTTTGGCCTCTATCCATTTGGTGAATTTATCCACCATGACCAGTAAGTATTTTTTCTTGTGGGTTCTCCCTTTAAGGGGTCCAACCATGTCAAGCCCCTAGACCGCGAAGTGCCATGTAATGGGGATTGTTTGGAGGGCGGTGGGTGGCATGTGGCTTTGATATGCAAAGAGCTAGCAACCGGCACAACGTTGGACCAAGTCATGTGCATCTGCTCGGGCCGTTGGCCAATAGAATCCTGTATGGAAGGCCTTGCTTACAAGATCCCGGGATGCGGCATGGTGACCGCCGAGTCCGGCGTGGATTTCTGCCAAAAGGTTCCGCCCTTCCTCTTCGGAGATGCACCTTTGAAGGACTCCGGTAGTGCTTTTTTTTATAAAATTCTCCCTCGTGGACCCTGTAGGCCTTAGATCGCCGCACTAAGCAGCGTGCCTCATTTTGGTCCTTCGGAAGTTCCCGCCTAGTTAGGTAGGCCAGGAATGGTTCTGTCCACGGGGCGATAATGGCCATTATTACGTGGGCTGAAGGTGTTATTTCGGTGGCGAAGCCTCCGATTGTGTCAGATTATTCGGTATCGGGCATTTTAGCCAGGTCCGGACTATTGTTACCGGTGTCCCCTTCCCATACTACGGATGGCTTGAATAGCTTTTCCAGGAATATGTTGGGGGGTCTGCGTCGCGTTTTGCGCCGATGCGGGCGAGGATATCCGCCGCTTGATTGTTTTCCCGAGCCACATGGTGAAATTCAAGTCCCTCGAACCGAGCTAACATTTTTAGGAAGGCGTTTCGGTAGGCCAGCATTTTCGGATCCTTGGCGTCAAAGTCTCCATTTATTTGGGATATTGCAAGGTTTGAATCCCCACGCACCTCCAGGCGTTGAATGCCCATGGAGACTGCCATCCAAAGACCATGCAACAGAGCTTCGTATTCGGCTACGTTGTTGGAGTCTATATACAATATTTGTAGTACGTACTGAACGGTATCTCCGGTTGGGGACGTCAGGATGACGCTAACCCCTAGACCAGCCAGCATTTTAGAACCGTCGAAGTGCATGATCCAATTGGAGTATGCGCCGTACTCTTTAGGGAGTTCGGCCTCCGTCCATTCGGCGACAAAGTCGGCCAATACTTGCGACTTAATGGCCCGTCGAGGTTTGTATGTTATGTCGAATGGGAGGAGTTCAATGGCCCATTTGGCAATCCAGCCCGTAGCGTCGCGGTTGTTTATAATATCATTAAGTGTCACTTCCAAGGCTACTGTAATCGAACACTCTTGAAAGTAGTGTCGCAGCTTCCAGGATGCCATGAATACCGCATAGGCTATCTTTTGATAATGTGGGTACCGTGACTTGCGTGGAGTGAGGACATTGGATACATAGTATACCGGCTTTTGAAGAGGGAAATTTTGTCTGACAGCTTCTCGTTCGACGACGAGCACTGCACTTACAACTTGATGAGTTGCCGCAATGTGCAACAACATTGCTTCGCCAATGTTTGGTGTGGCCAGGATTGGGTTGGTTGCCAAAATGGCCTTTATTTCCTCCAATCCGGCTGTGGCAGCGTCCGTCCACTCAAAGTGTTCGGTGCACCGAAGAAGGCAATAAAGCGGTAAAGCCTTTTCTCCTAAGCGGGAGATAAAGCGGCTTAGAGCCGCCACGCATCCTGTTAACTTTTGGATTTGTTTGAGGTCTGTTGGGGTAGCCAATTGTGACAAAGCTCGGATTTTGGCCGGGTTAGCTTCATTACCTCTACTGGAGACAATGAAACCCAGGAGCTTTCCGGCTGGTACGCCGAAAACGCATTTTTCTGGATTGAGCTTAATGTCGTATGTTCGGAGGTTGTCGAATGTGAGGTTCAAGTCGTCTATCAAAGAGTCGACGTGTTTGGTTTTGACGACCACATTGTCTACGTATGCCTCTACTGTTTTGCCGATTTGTTTTTCCAGACATGTCTGATTCATGCGCTGATATGTTGCGCCGGCGTTTTTGAGCCCAAAAGGCATTGTGATGAAACATAAGGGACCGTATGGTGTGATGAATGTCGTTGCGGCTTGGTCGGACTCCGCCATCTTGATTTGGTGGTAACTGGAGTATGCATCGAGGAAACACAATGACTCGTGTCCTGCGGTAGCATCAATAATTTGATCGATGCGGGGGAGGGGGAACGGATCCTTTGGGCAAGCTTTATTGAGGTCCTTGAAATCGACACAAAGGTGCTAGGATTTATCCTTCTTTGGTACCATCACCAGGTTTGCTAGCCAGTCCGGGTGTTTTATCTCTTTGATGAATCCGACCTCCAATAACTTGGCTAGTTCCTCTCCCATGGCATGTCTCTTAGGTTTGGAGAAACGCCGTAGAGCTTGCTTGACCGTCTTGAATCCCTTTAGGATATTGAGGCTATGATCGTCTAGCCTGCGTGGGATTCCTGGCATGTCTGAGGGGTGTCAGGCGAATATGTCCCAATTCTCGCGCAGGAACTCTCGTACTGTGGCGTCCACGGCGGGGTTTAACTGTGCCCTGATGGAGGCTATTTTTGTAGGGTCCGTTGGGTGGACTTGGAATTTGACTATTTCATCTGCTGGTTTAAAAGAGGTGGACTTGGATCTCTTATCGAGTATCACGTTGTCCCTGTCCACTGTGGAGCATAGCGTGGTTAATTCCTCGGCCGAGAGGGCTTCGGATAATGCCTCGAGGGCCAGTGAAGCTGTTTTGTTTTCGGCGCGGAGTGTTGTGTCTGGATCACTAGTGAGAGTGATGATTCCGTTGGGCCCGGGCATTTTGAGCTTCATGTACCCATAATGGGGTACAGCTTGGAAGATCGTGAACGCCTCAAGTCCTAAAAGGGCGTTTTATCCACTGCTGAACTGGGCCACTTGAAATGTAATTTCTTCGGACCTATAATTCTCTGGCGTACCAAATACCACATCTAGTGTGATTTTCCCAGCGCATCGTGCCTCCCGACTGGGTATGATTCCTCTGAAGGTTGTGCTACTTTGCTCAATGCGGTTCCAGTCTATTTCCATTTTTTGAAGAGTTTCCTCATAGATGAGGTTTAATCCGCTGCCGCCGTCCATGAGTAATTTGGTGAGTCGAAAGCCGTCCACAATTGGACTGAGGACCAGTGCGGCTGGTGCTCGGGCTGTTCGGATTTTAGGTTCATCACTGGCATTGAAGGTAATAGCCATGTCACTCCATGGATTTATTGCTGCTATGTGGCAGATTTCAGCCATGCTGCGAAGTGTTCGCTTGCGCCTATTATTTGCCGCAAATGTCTCAAAGACTGTTAACACCGTATTGTTATCCATGGGATGGTACTCTGTGGCATTTGGGATAAGAAGATCCTCACCGCTTTTGGCCACCTGCCGGAGTATCCAACATGCTCTAAGGCTGAGCGTTGGTATTGTATCCGCTGTACTATGAATTTTGCAGGGTCCGTTAAGCCATCCCTCCAGTACGGTTCCATGCCCTATAGAGGATTTTTGTTCTTTGCAACTAGGTCGGGCGTCTTATCATAGAGCACCCTTTTGCTTCGGACTAGGTGTATATTCAGAGCCGGATTATCCCAAAAGTTTGCTTTGGTTTTCCAGGCACTTTCCATCACACAGTACTTTTGTACTATTGACGCCAAGTCAGCGAAGCGTGATATGTCACGACAACTTAAGATGTTAAGGATTCCCTTGTCCGTGCAATTATTGTAGAAAAGTGAGACTGCGTCTTCCTCGCGACAGTCCTTAACCTTGTTCGTCACAAGGAGGAATCTGGCCCAATAATGACGTATTGTTTCATGGGGCTCTTGCCTGATGTGGGAAAGATCATTTATGTCTGGGTGGGTGGGTGGATTTGAGTCCGAATCCCTACCCGATCTGAGACCCAGGGGCTGAGGAGTTTCCAATCTTGGAAGTTCGGGTTCCGGAGTGTTACCCAATAAATTTGGCTCGCTGCCCGATTCTAGTTTCAGGGGTTGGGTGATGTCCTCCCGTAAGCGGGTATCTGGCTCGGAGAGCTCAGGAATCCAGACATAGTTAGTCCTCAAGATACAGGAAGAGTTGCCGCATTGTTCCTCCACCACCGCAACGTGATGGGTGACTGGTGGAGAGTTAATCTCCCTTTGATCGGGTTTAAGCCCAATCCGATCATAATCCATAGCGACTCCCTAGGCGGCGACGCGATCCAAGAGCTCGTTTAAGGAAGCGAGCTCCATTGGATCCATCTGTTCGACGAGTGCCGATTTGACGTGGAGGCGATTTTTGATGACCCAAGAAGTCATCATCGGCGTGGCGGCCGAACAGGCGGTCATGATGAAACCGCCTAGCCGGAGAGTTTGGCCGACAGCCAAAGCTCCCCCAACAGTAGTACCGTCTTTAAAGACGAGATGAGACATCCTTCCTTCTGGCAATGGCACAGAAGAACTCTCAATGAAAGCACCAATGTCGGTGTAAAAACCGGCGGATCTTGGGTAGGGGGTCCCGAACTGTGCGTCTAAGGCGGATGGTAATAGGAGGCAGGGGACACGATGATTTACCCAGGTTTGGGCCCTCTTGATGGAGGTAAAACCCTACGTCCTGCTTGATTTATTCTTGATGATATGAGTATTACATGAGTTGATCTACCACGAGATCGGAGAGGCTAAACCCTAGAAGCTAGACTATGGTATGATTGTCTGTTGTCCTACGGACTAAAACCCTCTGTTTTATATAGACACCGGAAAGGGCTAGGGTTACACAAGGTCGGTTACAAAGGAGGAGACATACATATCCGTATTGCCTAGCTTGCCTTCCATGCCAAGTAGAGTCCCGTCCGGACACGAGACGAAGTCTTCAATCTTGTATCTTCATAGTCCAACAGTCAAGCCAAAGGATATAATCCGGCTGTCCGGATACCCCCTAATCCAGGACTCCCTCAGTGTCCCTCAGGATAAAGTGGTTCCTGAGTAAGTTTACCTCCTCTAGTTGCAACTCTAATAGCAAATTCATGCATATTATGATTCATTTCATCAAGCATGAGAAAAAGTAGATATGTTGGAGACGTATCAATACCCAAATTGGACAACTTTGTTGTGGCACATGCCTCAAAAACCGTAAAGTCACCACACAGAGCGAGGTTCATGAAGCGTAGTATATGCTAGTCCCCTTCCCCCTCTTCGACGTGTACTGTATGCTCCTACCATAATACAAACCAAAAAGAATCCTCCTTGATGGTCAAATTAATGAACCTCTCCCGATGTAGGTGAAAGTGATGCATGCATGGACAATGACCTCGCAGGCCACAGATGAAAGCGTCACATGTGAGTGTCCTAGGATAACCACTGCTTGCATGCATGTGGCCGAAAGAGGTGTTTAGTGATGTTTGAATAGATGATGCACAACTTTGATGTGCACGTCCCTTGGAAACCGAAAAGTCCCCACACTGAGTGAGGTGTGTTCCTAGAGGCGTACGTAGTATATATGCTGGTCCCCTCCCACGTCTTCGACTAGTATTATGTACTCCTACCGTAACACAAACAAAAAATAATCAACCTTGCTGGTCAAATTAACCTCTCTGCCGATTGTAGGTCAAAGTGATGGACGACGACCTCATGGGCCCATAAAAAGCGTCACATGTGAGTGAATGTCATGTAGAACAACCACCGACTGCATGTGGCCCAAACATGTATGTATGAAAGGGTTGTGTAATGTTTTAAATACGAATTCATGACTTTGATGTGGCACCTGCCTCACAAAACGGTCAATCACAGACGATGGCTCACGACTCGTAGTGTACTGCCAGACCCCCTCCCCCAAATGCGCGCACACACACACTGGACATCCATCGCAACTACGAGGCATGTTAAAAAATTTCCGTGGTGAACATATGTGACCAAAGGAGGGACATGCTAAGTTTTGAAAAAAAACAGAGATCATTAAGACGTTTTAGTACATTGATTGATTTTCTAGGGGTATAATGTGCAAAAATCAAATTTGAGCTACATGCACACGTGATAGTGCACCAAAATGGATTGGAAGAACATATGTATGTCACTAGGTGCATGCTTAGTCCCCGTGCAAGAAATTTCAAACATTGAGAATCTTGATTTTTAAAATCTAGTTAATCCAAAACTTAGTTGAAATTCATGAAACTTATCGTGTTGTCATATGGACACCAATAGACAGTGGTATTATACTTTTTTGTCAAATTTGAGACAAGTTTTGATGTAATTTTTATCTTCTTACAAACGGGATATTATTAATAATTGGGAACCAATATCGCAAACGGATTATTTATTCGAATCGTGGGCATTTGATACGTCCATTTTGCATCATGTTTTCCTACTATTATTTATAATGTTTTTATGCATAATAATGCTTTATGGAGTATTTCTAATGAATTTTTTCTCATAATAGGCAAGGTTTACACAAAGAGGGGGAATGCCGGCGAATTCTAGGCCTAAAAAAGCTACGTCAGTGCACCTATTCTACACATATCCAAATGAGCTGAAAATTTACGGAAAATTATTTTGGAATATATAAATATACTGGAGCAAATAACTACCAGAGGAGGTCCACCTGGTGACCACAAGACACCAGGGCGCTGTAGGCCCCCCAGGCGCGCCCTGGTGGGTTGTGGCTAACCCGGCCCACCTCCAGTGCCCATCTTCAGGTATGTAGGTCATTTAGACCTAGAGAAAATAATTGGAGGACTTTTGGGATGGAGCGCCGCCGTCTCGAGGCAGAACTTGCGCAGGAGCACTTTTGCCCTCTGGCGGAGCGATTCCGCCGGGGGAACTTCCCTCCCGGAGGGGGAAATCAAAGCCATCGTCATCACCGACTACCCTCTCATCTTTGGGAGGCCAATCTTCATCAACATCTTCAACATCACCATCTCCTCTCAAACCCTGGTTCATCTCTTGTGTTCAATCTTTGTACCAGAACCTCAGGTACCTGTGAGTTACTAGTAGTATTGATTACATCCTGTAGTTGGTTTATTTGGTGGAAGATTATATGTTTAGATCCATTATACTATTTAATACCCCTCTGATCTTGATCATGATTATCATTTGTGAGTAGTTACTTTCATTCTTGAGGTCACGGGAGAAGTCATGTTGCAAGTAATCATGTGAACTTGATATGTGTTCGATATTTTGATGATATGTATGTTGTGATTCCCTTAGTGGTGTCCTATGAACATCAACTACATGGCACTTCACCATCTTTGGGCCTAAGGGAATGCATTGTTGAGTAGTTATTAGATGATGGGTTGCTAGAGTGACAGAAGCTTAAACCCTAGTTTATGCGATACTTCGTAAGGGACCGATTTGGGTCCAAATGTTTAATGCTATGGTTAGATTTTATCTTAATACCTTTATCTTAGTTGCAGATTCTTGCGAGGGGGTTAATCATATGTGGGAGGTTTGTTCAAGTAAGAATAGCACCCAAGCGTTAGTCCACCCACATATCAAATTATCAAAGTAGCGAACACGAATCAAACCAACATGATGAAAGTGACTAGATGAAATTCCCGTGTGCCCTCAAGAATTGCTTATCATAAGAGATGTTTTGGCCTATCCTTTGCCACAAAAGGATTGGGCTACCTTGCTGCAGTTTATTTACCATTACCATTACCTAACCGTTACAAATTATCTTGCTATTAAACTACCTATTACCGACTATTTCAGTGCTTGCATAAAATACCTTGCTGAAAACCACTTTTCATTTCCTTCTTCTCCTCGTTGGGTTCAACACTCTTACTTATTGAAAGGACTACAATTGATCCTCTATACTTGTGGGTCATGAAGACTCTTTTTTGCATTGTTGCCGGGGAGCGAACCACACTTAGTAAGGAAAAATTATTACTACGTGCTAAAATTTATTGTCAGTTGTTATTATGGAAAGCAGCTAATCCTTATGTAGGAGATGGAATTGAACATCCTGATATACACTTGATCTATGTGGATGAAATTTGTGGACTATTCAAGCTTGCAGGTTTACCCGGAGATGAAACTAAGAAGAAGGTTTTCCCTTTATCTTTGAAGGGAATGGTATTGACATGGTATAGGCTATGCGATGATATTGGATCTTGGAACTAGAACCAATTGAAATTAGAATTTCACCAAAAAATTATCCTATGCATCTAGTTCATCGTGATAGTAATTACATATATATGTTTTTGCCTCATGAAGGATAAAGTATCGCTCTAGCTTGGGGGAGGCTTAGGTCAATGTTATATCCATGCCCCAATCATGAGCTCTCATGAGAAATTATTATTCAGAACTTTTATGCTCGGCTTTCTCGTGATGATCAATCCATGCTTGATACTTCTTGTACTGGTTCCATTATGAAAAAGTCTATTGAATTAAGGTGGAATATTTTAGAAAGAATTAAACGCAACTCTAAAGATTGGGAACTCGATGAAGCTAAAGAGTCGGTTATTAAGCTTGAGTTCAGTTGTGTTAAATCTTTTATGAATATCGATGCTTTTCACAAGTTTAGCACTAAATATGGACTTGACTCTGAGATAGTGGCCTCGTTTTGTTAATCATTTGCTACCCATGTTGATATCCCTAAATATAAGTGGTTTAATATCATCCACCAATTAAAGAACCGGTTAAAGCTTAGATGAAACTATTATTTACAATGTTGATCCAGTTGTGCCTACCACTTATATTGAAAAACCACCTTTCCCTATTAGGATAAAGGACCATGCTAAGGTATCAACTGTGGTTCGCAAAAGAAATATTAAAGAACCTAACCATGTAAGCAAATCAAAGTAGAACCTAGTGTTGCTATGGTTAAATATCTCCTGGTAGAAAATATTGATGGGCATGTTATTTATTTCTGTGATGAAGCTGCTAGAATTGCCAAACTCGATGAAAAAGATAAACATAGACCTGTTGTTGGCATGCCTATTGTCTCAGTTAAAATAGGATATCATCGTTATCATGGTTTATGTGACTTAGGTGCTAGCGTGAGTGCTATTCCTTTTACCTTATACCAAGAAATTATGAATGACATAGCACCTGCCAAAATAGAAGACATAGATGTTACTATTAAACTTGCAAATAGAGACACCATTACACCACTTGCGATTGTTAGAGATGTTGAAGTCTTGTGTGGGAAAATAAAATACCCTACTGATTTTCTAGTTTTTGGTTCCCCACAAGATATCTTTGGTAGAAAACAAACTGCCAGTGTTAGTTTTGGTGATGAGTCTCATGAGATTAATTTCTCTAAGTTTAATAGACAACCTCATTATAAAGAATTGCCTGGTAAGGATGATATAATTGGTCTTGCTTCTATTGTTATGCCTCCTACCGATCACTAGAAGAATATTTGCCAGACCATGAAAATGATATGCACATGCATGAATGTCAGGACCCCGACTCGATGCCACATCGATCTAGCATGTAACACCTCATATCGCTTTGCGGCCTCACGCACGGTATCCCCACGGGTGTCGCCTCACCTTTGCCCGGGACCGTTTGCGCATTTTGGCACACGTATATGATGGTGTCGCTAGCATCCATATGATAAAGAGCCCGGGCTGACATGGCTAGTCGTAAACCCAAAGTGGCACTAACTTACAGGGACAGGCATTCATGACCCAGCATCGAACGTGTCGGTCATCAGCGAGTGAATCCAGGCTGTAGCACTGGGCTAACAGGACTCCGGTGAACCGGGCTGTAGCGGGCTAGCAGGACTCCGGTATTCATCGCGTGACATTTCCCCGAAGGGAAAGACACAGGATCAAAGAAGGACACATGCCGGCCTGCCTAAGTGTTCCGGAGCAGTAGCAAGCTACCAGGGCTCAGTGGAAGCACTAGGAAACATTTCCCGGTAAGAGAGGCTACTAAGAATAAACAACTAGATAGTCAGATCCCACACATAGCAATACACATTACACGTACGCATAACATGCAAGTATGTGCTGTACAACATGGCATCACAGCATAACTCAACAACTCATATAGATAAAGGCTCAGAAGAGCCGTCATAGCAATTATTGCAAACAGGGGTCACAAGACCCATCATACAGAGCATACAAGCAACAAGCGGAAGCATTACATGTCTGGGTACAGACATCTACAAATGAAAAAGGCTGAAGAGCCTGACTATCTACAACATCCGATCAAGATCGTAGCTGAGGTACTAGCTACTAGTCGAAGTCCATGAGAACACTAGTAAGACCGAAGTCTCCGCTGCAAAAACATAAATAAAGCAACATGAGTACAAAGGTACTCAGCAAGACTTACATCAGATCCTATCATACATGCATTTGTATCAGGAGGGTAATGTGGGGTTTAGTTGCAGCAAGCCAGCTTTGACTCTGTGGCTATCCTGTTCTACGACTACCAGAAACTCTGGAGGTGAAACAACGTACACGAGTCCACTAATCACCACACAATACACTACTATGGACTCATCCCCGTCTCCCTACAAGAAGGCCATCCATAGCACTCACACTTGTCTTGAGCATTTTAGGGTATCCACTTCAAGTTGTCTATGTACCATGTAAGCATCCAAGAAGTCCATAACCGCGGACCCGGCTATTCGAATAGATCATGTTAACCCTGCAGGGGTGTACTTCTTCACACACGCTCTCGCCACTTACCGCCATGTACACGTCATGTATCTCGGCAACCTTCAAGCGGAAGCCTGGCGAGGGTGTCGGCCACGACCTGACTAACCACACAAGACTCTAATCCAGGTTTATCGCCTATTCAGGTTCCATCCGCAAGGAGATCCGGCCGGGGTTTCACTCACGGCCCCAAACGATGTGTGCAGGGTTCCCAAGCCCACCTCGCCGGATGGATCTACGCTTGGTACACCGTGCCACTGGTGCCTAGTCTGTCCCAAGCCCACCTGGCCGGGTGCCACTTGGTAGACTACTAACACTACCTACAAACACCAGAAACTAGTTGCGACTCCTGGACAGAGACCAAGTTGGTTAATAAGCCGAGAGGGGTCGAGTTACCGGAACCCAATGTGTGGTAGTATCGAGTCATTGGACAACATACATAGAACTCAGTGCTTAAGGGCGGTTCCAGTGAGACAACCCACCATGTACTCCTACATGGCCTCTCACCGCTACCTTTACCAAATCGTGTTCACACACTTAACTCTCAGCATCAGAACATATCGTAACACTCCAATTCATTCCCAATGAACCAGACCTGACACAACTCTAAGCAATAGCAGGCATAGCATGGTAGGAACATATCAGTGGTTTCAATCAACTCCTACACATGCTAGTGGGTTTCAACTATTTACTGTGGCAATGACAGGTCATGCAGAGGAATGGGTTCAACTACCGCAGCACAAAGTAGCAGATGAATCGTTGTTTTCCTAATGCAATAACTGAGAGCAGGAGCGAGAGAGTAGGGTTTTATCGAAATGAACAAGGGGGTTTGCTTGCCTGGTAAATCAACAAGGGAGGCACTGCTTCACCGACAGGTACTCTGGAACGTCTCCGAAGCAGGACCTATCGAGAAGGAACGGTGCCGGCAATCAAAACACAATCATATGCAACAATATGATGCATGAGCATGGCATGTAGATGTGATGCTGTTTGAGCTAATGCAACTAGTATTCAATTGAATGAAGTCCATTTGAACAAAAGGTTCAAATGCAACTCCAAAAATAAGTCTCTTAATATGCCATAATGTGTTTTCCCATATTCAGCATGTATAAGTTGGTTTGTCATGCATGAAACTAGTACAGATGGAAAGATTGCATTTTTCTGATAATTTTTCATATATAAATTATTTCAATCTGAGCTACGGTTGAATTTCTATGAATTTTTGAAGTTTAAATCAATTTCTGGAATTTCCTGATTTAATTTAATTCCAGAAAATATAAAATTGCGTCAGCATGACGTCATCACTACATCAGCGGGTCAACGCGGCTGTCCAGGGTCAAACCTGACGTGTGGGGTCCACATGTCAGTGACACTGGGGTTAACCCCGAGTCAAACCTGGGCTGATTAGCTTTGACTAAGCCCTGGGGCCCACTCGTCAGCGTCAGTAGGTGGGGATTAGTGCCTAATTAACGGAGCCACATCAGCCCGCCGGAGTTCTGGCCGGCGGCGACCAATAACGCGGCGGCGACTTGCCGGACTTGCGCTACAAGCGGCGTTTGGTCGCGTGAAGACCACCGGGGCGTAGCCCGTCGTCGTCCGCATCCAGGGGAGCTGGTGGGGGGCTGCGGGGGCGCCGGAGCTCACCCGAGCAAAGCTCACGGCGGCGGCCGGAGTTCGGGATAGCGCGGGCGTGGGGCTGCAGCTCGCGTTCGAGCGAACGGAGGGCACATGCGGTAGCTACGAGGCAGCAGGAGCACATCGAGCTATCTACGCGAGGCGGAGGTGCTCGGGGGCACGGAGCTCGCCGGCCATGGCGGACGGCGGCTTCGGGCGCTCGCGGGGCAGCGGCTACAGGGCACGCGCGAGAGAGAGAGGTGAGGGGAAAAGAAGAGGGGCTCACGGCGGACTCGCAGAGCAGGCCGGTGTGCTCGGGGACGTCCTGCGTCCGGCGAATCGACGGCGATGGCGGCGAGGTCGATCTCCGGCGTCGGTGGTGAAGAAGACAACGGCGTCGGCGATGGAGCGCGTCCGGAGGTGCGTGGCTTGACGAGGAGGTAGAGGGGGTCGTGGCGGAGCTGGGAAGCGTGTCAGGGAGGCGAGGGGAGGCCGGTGGCCACGGCAACGGCGGGCGATGGCGGCGGCAGCGCTCGGGTGCGCTCGGGGAAGAGAGAACCAGGGAGGAGGGAGAGCGAGAGGGAGGGGAAAAGGACCGGGGCGGCTGCGTGGCGACGTTCGGTCCATCCAGAGCGGCGCGGGGAGGACAGGCAAGCAGGGAGGGAGGAGGCGTGGCGCGGTGGCGCGCGCGCGCGCCGGGCACGCTCCGTTCCCCTGTCGGGAAGGAAGACGACAGAGGAGGGGGGCCAGGTGGGCTGGGCCACCTGCTGCCTGGGCCGGCCTACTGCGGCTGGGCTGCACAGGGGAAGCCCCAGGTAAGCCCCTCCTTCTTTTATTTCTGTTTTTCTATTTTTTTTCTGACATTTGTTTTGATTTAATAAAAATACTAAACCATTTTATTTGCTTATGCCAATTTTTGTAGGGGCAAATGGTATTATTCCAGAGCTCCTTTATAAATGGCATAATTTTTGGAGATATATTAATATATATAACTAATATATTTCCAATGCAGATATTTATCGAATTAATCCAAATGGCCAAAATAAATATCCATGAGCTCCTAAAAATATTGTTTTGATTTTTATCTGTGTCCAATATTTTCAGAGAGCAACATGAGCATTTTCTTGGACCCTTTTGGAGAAATTTTTATTTGGGTCATTTTTAAAAATGATTCTGAGGGTTCCACCAATCCTCATTTCAAATTTAAATGAAATTCAAATATGATGCACAACTGACTGGCTAGTCTAGGTCATACCAGACTAGGGATGTGACAACTCGCCCCCACTTGAAAAAATCTCGTCCCGAGATTCAGGGGTCGACGGAAAGAAAGCGGGGTACTCCAGTCGAAGACGATCTTCTCGTTCCCAAGTAGCTTCTCTCTCGGAATGATGGGACCATTGAACTTTGAGAAACTTGATGTTCTGACGTCGAGTGACACGCTCTGCTTGATCAAGATTGCGAACCGGGTACTCTCGGTAGGTGAGGTTATCTTGGAGATCAAGCGTTTCGTGGTCCACTCCGCGGGTGGGATCCGAGAAGCAACGCCTGAGTTGAGAGACGTGGAAGACATCATGAACTCGAGAAAGATGTGGGGGTAGTTCCAACTGGTAGGCAACCTCTCCTCGTTTAGCGAGAATACGAAAAGGACCAATGTAACGAGGAGCCAACTTGCCCTTGATACCGAAACGATGGGTACCCTTCAAAGGAGTAACCCGAAGGTAAGCTTGGTCGCCAATTTCATAAGTCATATCCTTATGATGACGATCGTACTGGCTTTTCTGACGAGACTGGGCTGTTTTCAAATTCTCACGAATGATGCGAACTTGCTCTTCTGCCTCCTGGATCATGTCCGGTCCAAAGAATTGTCTTTCACCGGTTTCTGACCAGTTCAAAGGTGTTCGACATCTTCGTCCATAGAGAACCTCAAAAGGAGCTTTCTTGAGGCTGGATTGGTAGCTATTGTTATAAGCAAACTCGGCGAAAGGAAGACATTTCTCCCAATCCATACCGAAGGAGATAACGCAAGCTCTAAGCATGTCTTCGAGAATTTTATTGACCCGTTCCACCTGACCACTCGACTGAGGGTGGAAAGCGGTACTGAAGGAAAGATGGGTTCCCATGGCAGTTTGGAAGCTCTCCCAAAAATGAGAAGTGAAAAGACTGCCACGGTCTGAATTGATCTCTAGTGGAACACCATGAAGTGACACTATTCGAGAAATATATAAGTCAGCAAGCTGACCAGCAGTGATACTTTCCCGAACAGGAAGGAAGTGAGCCACTTTGGAAAGACGATCAACGACTACGAAGATAGCGTTATTCCCTTTCTTGGTCCTGGGAAAGCCGGTAATGAAGTCCATACCAACTTTATCCCATTTCCACTCAGGAATAGCTAAAGGCTGAAGGGTGCCAGCAGGCCTTTGATGCTCTGCCTTAACGCGACGACAAACGTCACAGTTAGCAATGAACTCAGCGATTTCTCTCTTCATCCTAGTCCACCAGAACCTCTGGCGTAGATCCTGATACATCTTAGTACTACCGGGATGAATCGTGAGAGGAGATTCATGCGCCTCCTTAAGAATCAGTTGTCGAAGATGTTGCTTCTTGGGGACCACCAGGCGGTTCCCAAAGAAAACAACACCTCGATCATCTATAGAGAAACTACCAGCAATACCCTTGGCAATGTTTCTCTTGATCCGGGTAATCCCCGTATCATGCTTCTGGGCTTCTATGATAAGATCCACAAGGGTAGGTTTCGCCACCAAGGTAGAAAGGAATCCGTGAGGAGCAATGTGAAGATTAAGCTTACAGAATTCCTCATAGAGAAGTGGTTGGCCTTGCTGCAACATGAGATTGTTGCAATAGGATTTACGGCTTAGAGCATCAGCCATGACATTGGCTTTGCCTGGGGTGTAGGTAATCCCTAGATCATAATCTGTGATTAACTCCAACCAACGTCTTTGCCTAAGGTTCAAATCTGGTTGGGTGAAGATATACTTGAGACTCTGGTGATCGGTGTAGATCTCGCAACGTTTACCAAGGAGGTAATGTCGCCAGGTCTTGAGTGCATAGACTACGGCTGCAAGCTCTAGATCATGTGTGGGATAATTATCCTCATGTGGATGCAACTGTCGAGATGCATAGGCAATCACATGACGATCCTGCATAAGAATGCAACCTAGTCCCTGTCGTGAGGCATCGCAGTAGATAATAAAGTCTTTAGTGAAATCCGGTGGCACAAGTATGGGAGCAGAAGTCAGGCGCCTTTTCAGTTCCTGAAAACTGTGTTCACACTGTGGGGACCACTCAAACTTTTTATCTTTCTTGAGAAGTTCCGTGAGGGGTTTGGCTACTTTGGAGAAGTTTTCAACAAAGCGGTGACAATAGCTGGCTAGACCAAGGAAACTCCTAACTTGTTTAACGGTCTCAGGTGGAGTCCAATCTAGAACAGCCTGAACTCTCTCGGGATTGACAGCAATGCCCTTACCAGAGATTACGTGACCTAAATAGGTCACTTCTGACAACCAAAATTCACACTTGGAGAACTTGGCATAAAGGCGGTGCTCTCTGAGTTTTTCTAACACAAGTCTAAGATGTTCGGCATGCTCTTCCTCGTTCTTCGAGTAGATAAGAATATCGTCGAGGTAAACCACGACGAACTTATCTAAGTACTCCATGAAGATCGAGTTCATCAGGCGGGAGAATGTGGCTGGGGCGTTGGTTAGGCCGAAGGACATGACGGTGTACTCATACTGACCATAACGAGTGACAAAAGCTGTCTTGGGAATGTCCCCGTTTCTGATCTTGATTTGATGGTAGCCTAACCTTAAATCCATCTTGGAAAAGACTGAGGATCCAGCGAGCTGATCATACAGGTCGTTGATCCTGGGGAGCGGATACTTGTTCTTTATCGTGACCAAATTAACGGGACGATAATCAACGACCATCCGGTCCGTACCGTCTTTCTTCTTGACAAAGAGGACGGGGCAAGCCCAAGGAGAAGAACTAGGACGGATGAAACCCTTTTGCAAGGACTCATCAAGTTGTTTCTTAAGCTCGGCTAGTTCTAAGGGTGCCATCTTGTAAGGTCTCCGGGAGATTGGAGCTGTTCCTGGGATAAGATCTATGACGAACTCTACATCTCTGTCAGGTGGAACACCTGGCAGTTCCTCTGGAAAGACATCCGGAAAGTCACGGACTACCGGGATATCTTCAAGGTCTGGAAGAGGGCTGGCATTAAGAGAATAGAGCTGACGCTTTGCAACTCTAGTGGAGACAATGGCTATCTTGCCAGATGGGTGTGTGAGCTGAACAGACCTGGTGAAACAATCAATCTTGGCATGATGAGCTATCATCCAGTCCATACCCAAGATGATGTTAATATCCGAAGACTTGAGAGATATCAAGGAAGCAAGGAATGCAAGTCTGTCCACAAGGATTTCATTGCCATAACTTATCCTAGAAGTTTGCCATTTGGATCCAGGAGTTTGAATAAGTAGTGGAGAGGGCATATCACAAAATGACATGTCGTGCAAGCGGGCATAACTTTCAGAAATGAAGGAATGAGACGCTCCAGTATCGAACAAAACCGATGCCGGATGACAGTTGACAAGGAGTGTACCAAGAACGACATCTGGATCATCATGAGCGGCTCTAGCTGAGACGTGATGCACACGTCCATGTTCAGTGGGAGCTGACTTGGCACTGATCATCTTACGTGATGGCTTACCACGGCCAATAGACTTCTCGGGCTGGGGTGGAGCAACTCTGGTCTGAGTGCAAATACGGGGAGTGTGGCCTGGCTCTCCGCACTTGTAGCAAATCTTGGAGGTAGGATGTGGACCTGCATTGGAAGGCGGTCCACCAATAGGCCTGGGTGGAGCATACTGCTAAACTGGATGAGGTGCCACATAAGATGGCCTCGATACATATTTGGGTGGAAGAGCGGAGTTTGGAACCCAAATCCGGCGCTTTTGAGAGCTAGAACCGGAGGAAGATCCCAAAGCACGAGTGTGCTTACGAGACTCCTCGTAAGCGAGTTGAGCTGTCTCTGCATTAATGGCCTTGTTCACAAGGGCTTGGAATGTATCACAATGATGCAGGTGGAGATCACGACGCAACTTGGGGTTGAGACCCTTCCGGAACCTAGCCTGCTTCTTGGCGTCCGTGGACACCTCTTCTGTGGCATAACGGGCGAGGTTCTCAAACTCTCTACTATAGGCATCAACAGCCATCTTACCCTGGGTGAAACTACAGAACTCTTCTCTCTTGCGATCAATGAGGGCTTCAGGGATGTGATGCTCGCGAAAAGCCTCAACGAAATCCCTCCAGGTGGAAGTCTGGCCAGCTGGAAGCATAGCCTCATAGTTCTGCCACCAAAGACTAGCAGGACCTTCCAGGTGGTATGCAGCATAGGTGACCTTATCATCTTCAGCTACGCTCGCGGAAAGCAGCTTATGAGTGATGCTACGGAGCCAATCATCTGCATCGAGTGGCTCGATGGAATGATGAAAGGTAGGTGGGTGCAAGCGAATGAAGTCATGAATGGTCACAGACTTATTGGACTGATGTGCGGTGTTCTTCTCGATACGTGCCAACAAGTGGTTGGACTCACGCTTGTTCCTCTCCATCTCTAGCATGAACTCTGTCAACGAAGGCTGATCAGGAGGATCCTCATCCCTACCATCTCCGTGGTTCTGGCTACGAGCAACGGAACTTCGCTTAGCCGATGACATCCTGAGAAACGAACCAAGGACGGAATCAGCATCAACTATGGGCTGTAGAATGTAGGACAAGAAATTAGTATCTCTCGAACTCCTAGGGAAATTTCGGCAGCATAACGGCAGTAAAATGCTCAGAATGAGACATCCTACTAAAAATGGGGTGGTAACATACTCATCATCACTCAAGGTTCGGAGGTAGTACTAAACAGACTACACCGGAAGTACTCGAAAACTGGGGTATGACTCTAGTCAACCAATCCTATGGAACTACGGAGTAGTAACACGTGATCCTGATAGACGGAAGAGAAGCCTAGCTCCTTAACCCCGTCGGAAAGATAGGACGACTCAGATCAGAAGGTCATGAGGTATAAGGAGTAAAAAGAGCCTTACGTTCCAACCCATAATCAATTCCCTTACATAACTAAAGATTTTCTAGACTCAACTTCGACCAGTATGGCTTGGTAAACCTACAGGCAGTCAGGCTCTGATACCAACGCTGTCAGGACCCCGACTCGATGCCACATCGATCTAGCATGTAACACCTCATATCGCTTTGCGGCCTCACGCACGGTATCCCCACGGGTGTCGCCTCACCTTTGCCCGGGACCGTTTGCGCATTTTGGCACACGTATATGATGGTGTCGCTAGCATCCATATGATAAAGAGCCCGGGCTGACATGGCTAGTCGTAAACCCAAAGTGGCACTAACTTACAGGGACAGGCATTCATGACCCAGCATCGAACGTGTCGGTCATCAGCGAGTGAATCCAGGCTGTAGCACTGGGCTAACAGGACTCCGGTGAACCGGGCTGTAGCGGGCTAGCAGGACTCCGGTATTCATCGCGTGACATTTCCCCGAAGGGACAGACACAGGATCGAAGAAGGACACATGCCGGCCTGCCTAAGTGTTCCGGAGCAGTAGCAAGCTACCAGGGCTCAGTGGAAGCACTAGGAGACATTTCCCGGTAAGAGAGAACTACTAAGGATAAACAACTAGATAGTCAGATCCCACACATAGCAATACACATTACACGTACGCATAACATGCAAGTATGTGCTGTACAACATGGCATCACAGCATAACTCAACAACTCATATAGATAAAGGCTCAGAAGAGCCGTCATAGCAATTATTGCAAACAGGGGTCACAAGACCCATCATACAGAGCATACAAGCAACAAGCGGAAGCATTACATGTCTGGGTACAGACATCTACAAATGAAAAAGGCTGAAGAGCCTGACTATCTACAACATCCGATCAAGATCGTAGCTGAGGTACTAGCTACTAGTCGAAGTCCATGAGAACACTAGTAAGACCGAAGTCTCCGCTGCAAAAACATAAATAAAGCAACATGAGTACAAAGGTACTCAGCAAGACTTACATCAGATCCTATCATGCATGCATTTGTATCAGGAGGGTAATGTGGGGTTTAGTTGCAGCAAGCCAGCTTTGACTCTGTGGCTATCCTGTTCTACGACTACCAGAAACTCTGGAGGTGAAACAACGTACACGAGTCCACTAATCACCACACAATACACTACTATGGACTCATCCCCGTCTCCCTACGAGAAGGCCATCCATAGCACTCACACTTGTCTTGAGCATTTTAGGGTATCCACTTCAAGTTGTCTATGTACCATGTAAGCATCCAAGAAGTCCATAACCGCGGACCCGGCTATTCGAATAGATCATGTTAACCCTGCAGGGGTGTACTTCTTCACACACGCTCTCGCCACTTACCGCCATGTACACGTCATGTATCTCGGCAACCTTCAAGCGGAAGCCTGGCGAGGGTGTCGGCCACGACCTGACTAACCACACAAGACTCTAATCCAGGTTTATCGCCTATTCGGGTTCCATCCGCAAGGAGATCCGGCCGGGGTTTCACTCACGGCCCCAAACGATGTGTGCAGGGTTCCCAAGCCCACCTCCCCGGATGGATCTACGCTTGGTACACCATGCCACTGGTGCCTAGTCTGTCCCAAGCCCACCTGGCCGGGTGCCACTTGGTAGACTACTAACACTACCTACAAACACCAGAAACTAGTTGCGACTCCTGGACAGAGACCAAGTTGGTTAATAAGCCGAGAGGGGTCGAGTTACCGGAACCCAATGTGTGGTAGTATCGAGTCATTGGACAACATACATAGAACTCAGTGCTTAAGGGCGGTTCCAGTGAGACAATCCACCATGTACTCCTACATGGCCTCTCACCGCTACCTTTACCAAATCGTGTTCACACACTTAACTCTCAGCATCAGAACATATCGTAACACTCCAATTCATTCCCAATGAACCAGACCTGACACAACTCTAAGCAATAGCAGGCATAGCATGGTAGGAACATATCAGTGGTTTCAATCAACTCCTACACATGCTAGTGGGTTTCAACTATTTACTGTGGCAATGACAGGTCATGCAGAGGAATGGGTTCAACTACCGCAGCACAAAGTAGCAGATGAATCGTTGTTGTCCTAATGCAATAACTGAGAGCAGGAGCGAGAGAGTAGGGTTTTATCGAAATGAACAAGGGGGTTTGCTTGCCTGGTAAATCAACAAGGGAGGCACTACTTCACCGACAGGTACCCTGGAACGTCTCCGAAGCAGGACCTATCGAGAAGGAACGGTGCCGGCAATCAAAACACAATCATATGCAACAATATGATGCATGAGCATGGCATGTAGATGTGATGCTGTTTGAGCTAATGCAACTAGTATTCAATTGAATGAAGTCCATTTGAACAAAAGGTTCAAATGCAACTCCAAAAATAAGTCTCTTAATATGCCATAATGTGTTTTCCCATATTCAGCATGTATAAGTTGCTTTGTCATGCATGAAACTAGTACAGATGGAAAGATTGCATTTTTTTGATAATTTTTCATATATAAATTATTTCAATCTGAGCTACGGTTGAATTTCTATGAATTTTTGAAGTTTAAATCAATTTCTGGAATTTCCTGATTTAATTTAATTCCAGAAAATATAAAATTGCGTCAGCATGACGTCATCACTACATCAGCGGGTCAACGCGGCTGTCCAGGGTCAAACCTGACGTGTGGGGTCCACACGTCAGTGACACTGGGGTTAACCCCGAGTCAAACCTGGGCTGATTAGCTTTGACTAAGCCCTGGGGCCCACTCGTCAGCGTCAGTAGGTGGGGATTAGTGCCTAATTAACGGAGCCACGTCAGCCCGCCGGAGTTCTGGCCGGCGGTGACCAATAACGCGGCGGCGACTTGCCGGACTTGCGCTACAAGCGGCGTTTGGTCGCGCGAAGACCACCGGGGCGTAGCCCGTCGTCGTCCGCATCCAGGGGAGCTGGTGGGGGGCTGCGGGGGCGCCGGAGCTCACCGGAGCAAAGCTCACGGCGGCGGCCGGAGTTCGGGATAGCGCGGGCATGGGGCTGCAGCTCGCGTTCGAGCGAACGGAGGGCACAGGCGGTAGCTACGAGGCAGCAGGAGCACATCGAGCTATCTACGCGAGGCGGAGGTGCTCAGGGGCACGGAGCTCGCCGGCCATGGCGGACGGCGGCTTCGGGCGCTCGCGGGGCAGCGGCTATAGGGCACGCGCGAGAGAGAGAGGTGAGGGGAAAAGAAGAGGGGCTCACGGCGGACTCGCAGAGCAGGCCGGTGTGCTCGGGGACGTCTTGCGTCCGGCGAATCGACGGTGATGGCGGCGAGTCGATCTCCGGCGTCGGTGGTGAAGAAGACAACGGCGTCGGCGATGGAGCGCGTCCGGAGGTGCGTGGCTTGACGAGGAGGTAGAGGGGGTCGTGGCGGAGCTGGGAAGCGTGTCAGGGAGGCGAGGGGAGGCCGGTGGCCACGGCAACGGCGGGCGATGGCGGCGGCAGCGCTCGGGTGCGCTCGGGGAAGAGAGAACCAGGGAGGAGGGAGAGCGAGAGGGAGGGGAAAAGGACCGGGGCGGCTGCGTGGCGACGTTCGGTCCATCCAGAGCGGCGCGGGGAGGACAGGCAGGCAGGGAGGGAGGAGGCGTGGCGCGGTGGCGCGCGCGCGCGCCGGGCACGCTCCGTTCCCCTGTCGGGAAGGAAGACGACAGAGGAGGGGGGCCAGGTGGGCTGGGCCACCTGCTGCCTGGGCCGGCCTACTGCGGCTGGGCTGCACAGGGGAAGCCCCAGGTAAGCCCCTCCTTCTTTTATTTCTGTTTTTCTATTTTTTTTTCTGACATTTGTTTTGATTTAATAAAAATACTAAACCATTTTATTTGCTTATGCCAATTTTTGTAGGGGCAAATGGTATTATTCCAGAGCTCCTTTATAAATGGCATAATTTTTGGAGATATATTAATATATATAACTAATATATTTCCAATGCAGATATTTATCGAATTAATCCAAATGGCCAAAATAAATATCCATGAGCTCCTAAAAATATTGTTTTGATTTTTATCTCTGTCCAATATTTTCAGAGAGCAACATGAGCATTTTCTTGGACCCTTTTGGAGAAATTTTTATTTGGGTCATTTTTAAAAATGATTCTGAGGGTTCCACCAATCCTCATTTCAAATTTAAATGAAATTCAAATATGATGCACAACTGACTGGCTAGTCTAGGTCATACCAGACTAGGGATGTGACAATGAAAGAAATGAAATAGATAAAATATTCTTTGAACAACAACCTCTTCTTAAACACAATTTGCCTATTGAAACTCTAGGCGGTCCTCCTCCACCTAAAGGTGATCATGTGTTTGAATTAAAGCAATTACCTGACACTTTGAAATGTGCTTATCTTGATGAGTACAAGATATATCCTGTTATTATTAGTGCTAACTTTTCAGAACATGAAGAAGAAAGATTATTAAAAATTCTGAAGAAGCACCGTGCTGCTATTGGATATACTCTTGATGATTTTAAGGGCATTAGTCCCACTCTATGTCATCACAAGATTAATATGGAACCTGATGCTAAACCCGTTGTTGATCACCAATGAAGTTTGAATCCTAAGCTGAAGGAAGTGGTAAGAACAGAAATACTAAAAACTTCTGGAAGTAGGTATAATCTATCCCATAGATGAAAGTAGATGGGTAAGTCCTGTTCATTGTGTCCCTAATAAGGGAGGTATTACCATTGTTCCTAATAATAAAAATGAACTTATTCCACAAAGAATTGTTACTGGCTGTAAAATGGTAATTGATTTCAGAAAATTAAATAAAGCCACTAGAAAAGATCATTACCCTCTGCCTTTTATTGATCAAACGCTAGAAAGATTGTCTAAGCACACACACTTTTGTTTTCTTGATGGATATTCTATTTTTTCTTAAATACCTGTTTCACAACCTAATCAAGAAAAAACCACATTTACTTGTCCCTTTGGAACTTATGCTTATAGACATATGCCTTTTGGTTTATGCAATGCACCTGCTACCTTTCAATGATGTATGACTGCTATATTCTATGATTTTGTGAAAAGATTGTTGAGGTTTTCATGGAAGATTTTTCCATTTACGGAACCTATTTAGATGATTGCTTAAGCAACCTTGATCGAGTTTTGCAGAGATGTGAACAAATTAATCTTGTCTTCAATTGGGAGAAGTGCCACTTTATGGTTAATGAAGGTATTGTCTTGGGGCATAAAATGTTTGAACGAGGTATTGAGGTGGATAAAGCTAAAGTTGATGCAATTGAGAAAATTCCATGTCCTAAAGATATTAAAGGTATTCATAGTTTCCTTGGTCATGCTAGTTTCTACAAGAGGTTTATTAAAGACTCCTCTAAAATTTCTAGGCCTTTTACAAATCTTTTACAAAAGGATGTTCCATCTGTTTTTGATGATGATTGTGTAGAAGCCTTTGAATACCTTAAGAAAGCCTTAACTTTTGCACCTATATTTCAACCACCTGATTGGAGCTTGCCTTCTGAAATAATGTGTGTGATGCTAGTTATTATGTTGTTGGTGCTGTTCTAGGACAAAGAGTTGATAAGAAATTAAATGTTATCCATTATGCTAGCAAAACTCTAGACAGTGCTCGAAGATATAATGCTACTACTGAAAAAGAATTTTTTAGCAATTGTGTTTGCTTGTGATAAATTCAGAGCTTAAATTGTTGAATCCAAAGTGATTGTTCACACTGACCATGCTGCTATAAAATATCTCATGGAAAAGAAAGATGCTAAACCTAGACTCATTACGTGGGTTCTCTTGTTACAAGAATTTGATTTACATATCACTGATAGGAAAGAAGTTGTGAACCCCATAGCAGATAACTTGTCTAGGTTATAAAATATACTTGATGACCCACCACCTATTGATGATAGCTTTCTTGATGAACAACTTGTTGCAATAAATGTTTCTCATAATACTCCTTGGTATGCTGATTACGCTAATTATATTGTTGGTAAATTTATACCACCTAGTTTCACATACCAACAAAAGAAAAAAAAATCTTCTATGATTGAATACATTACTTTTGGAATGACCCACATCTTTATAAAGAAGGATGTAGGATCGAAAGTATGTCTAGAGGGGGGGTGATTAGACTACTTGACCAAATAAAAATCTAGCCTTTTCCCAATTTTAGTCTTGGCAGATTTTAGCAACTTAGCACTAGTCAAGCAATCAACCTACACATGCAAGTCTAAGAGTATAGCAGCGGAATGTAAAACATTGCACATGAAGGTAAAGGGAGGATTTTGGAGGGAGCAAACGCAATGTCGACACGGAGATTTTTGGCGTGGTTTCGATAGGTGGTGCTATCGTACATCCACGTTGGTGGAGACTTCAACCCACGAAGGGTAACGGTTGCACGAGTCCACCGAGGGCTCCACCCAGGAAGGGTCCACGAAGAAGCAACCTTGTCTATCCCACCATGGCCATCGCCCACGAAGGACTTGCCTCACTAGGGTAGATCTTCACGAAGTAGGCGATCTCCTTGCCCGTACAAACTCCTTGGTTCAACTCCAAAATCTTGTTGGAGGCTCCCAAGTGACACCTAACCAATCTAGGAGACACCACTCTCCAAAAGGTAATAGACGGTGTGTTGATGATGAACTCCTTGCTCTTGTGCTTCAAATGATATTTCCCAACACTTAACTCTCTCTCACTAATTTGGATTTGGTCGAAAGATGATTTGAGAGGAAAGCAACTTGGAGAAGTCTACAGATCAAGATTCATATGGTTGGAATGGAATATCTTGGTCTCAGCACATGAGTAGGTGGTTCTCTCTCAGAAAATGAATGTTGGAAGTGTAGGCATGTTCTAGTGGCTCTCTCCATGAATGAAGAGTGGGTGGAGGGGTATATATAGCCTCCACACAAAATCTAACTGTTACACACAAATCACCAGACTCGGTGGGACCGAATAATGAAACTCGGTCAGGCCGATTTAGTTCAAAAATGTGAACATTAGGATTTTCGATGGGACCGACATGTCAACTTGGTGTGACCGATTTCATTAGGGTTAGGGCATAACGTAATCTCGATGAGACCGATTACACAAACTCGGTGGGACCGATTTTGGTAATAAGCTAACCAGAGAGTTGGTCAGGCAAAGTCGGTGGGACCGAATCGCTCATCTCGGTGAGACGTACACGTTACGAAGGGGAAACAGAGAGTTTGCATTGCGAACTTGATGGGACCGATCGCTCATCTCGGTTGGACCGAAACGCTCTGAAGGGAAACAGAGAGTTTGCAATCCCATCTCGGTGAGACCGAGATACCTATACGTAAGACCGAAGTGTCTAGGGTTTGTGGTAGTGGCTATATCAAATGAACTCGGTGGCGCCGGATAGAAAATTTTGGTGGGTCCGAGTTTGACTTTTGGTTTGGGACATATGTGGATGTGAGAAAGTGGTTGAGGGTTTTTGGAGCATATCACTAAGCATTTTGAGCAAGTAAGCCATTAAGCAACACCTCACCCCCTTTTAATAGTATTGGCTTTTCCTATGGACTCAATGTGATCTTGGATCACTAAAAGTAAAATGTAGAGTCTTGAGCTTTAGAGCTTGAGCCAATCTTTTGTCCTTAGCATTTTGAGGGGTCCACATTTATAATCCATGCCATGCCAAACATTGAGCTTTCCTGAAATATTTATGTTGAAATAGCATTAGCTCAATGAGCTATATGTTGTTAATAATTTCCAAAACCACCCAGGGATAGTTGCACTTTCAATCTCCCTTTTTGGTAACTGATGACAACATATAGATCAAAGCTTCGACAAATGATCATCAGATTGAAATACATCATCCCTTTGAGAAGTATGTGATAAGCAAGAGCTCCCCCTAAATTTGTGCATTATTTAAAATTAGCTTTTGAATGCAAATGCACAACCGATTAGGATCATGGGTTACTCTTCCATGTCACATACATCTTGGTGGAGTGCTAAAAATGATAGAAATTAAAAGCATGCACTCATCACCAAGAAAAGTGAATGATCATATATGGGATATAAGAGATAATATCATCTAGACAAGCATTAAAGTACCATATGATCAAACACATGATCAAAAAAGTATCTCACACAAACATAAAGTATCAACCAAGCACACAATAAAGTTCAACCAAAAGCAAGAGAGACAAACAAGGAAAACACTCTCTCTCAAAGCCTATGATCTATACATTTCTCCCCCTTTGGCAACGAGTCACCAAAAAGATTGAAAATGCATAGTGCTATGTGTTGGGGATATTACTACCATTATGACCCGCCCAGGAGGGGTCGGGTCAGCCCTAATGGTGGGTTACATAAGAAGCCCAATAAACATTCAAGATGATAGTTTACTAAATGTATAGAAGGCTCAAAGGCCTGGGGCCGGCTTAAGGCCTGATATTGTAAACTGCCGTATGTAAGGAAAGACTTGTAAAGAAAGGCATGTAAAGGAAGTCATTGAGCCGGACATGATTATGAGCCGGCCGGGACTCTGTAGGCCACCAGGCGTCAACCTGTGTATATAAGGGGATGACCCAGTGGCGGTTTAGGGCAAGAAACAACGGATCGATAACCAAGCCGGCGAGCTCAGCCTCTTGGAGATCGAAACCTCAGCAATACCGATCCAAACTAGACTTAGGCTTTTACCTTCATCGTAAGGGGCCGAACTAGTATAAAAACTCTATCGTGTCCCTTGTCCCGATTAACCCCTTTAAGCTTCCTAGTGCGATGGCCCTACGACTAAGTCCTGGCTCTAGGACATCTGCCGTGTTAAATCCATGACAGTTGGCGCCCACCGTGGGGCCAGCGCACGGTGGATTTGAGTTCTTGAAGGGCAACTTCGACGGGCTCAAGGGATACGCCGTGGGCCGGATGACCAAGAGTCGTCGCGGCAAACTCTACATCAACGACGAAGGCTGGGGCCCCGAGGCCGGCTCGATCCAGTACGGGTACCGGGTCCCCTTCGGTTGAATTCACATCTTCATCGGCCGGATCGGCGTGTCAGGCCCTGAGCCGGACGTCCACCCCAACCTCATCGAAACGGCTCAGCGTGCCGGGTCCGCCCGTGTTCAATCTGTCATGAAACATGCCTTCGTAGGCTGCATCCATGACGGTGAATACTCTGAAGGATCAATGGAAGGCGGGGAGACGACCATCTGCTCTGATACTGCATCATCAACAGGTGAGATGGACTCATTGTACCAGCTGCAAGACGGCATGCTGGGGGGCTGTTCCGACGGCAGCAGTATTCCGGACCCCCTTGAGCCACCGAATTGGGCCAGAGTCTTCATGGTGGGGATGCAGCCCGGGCAGAACTCCACCGCAGCGGCAGCAGCAGCTACCGGGTCGGCATCAGCCGGTTCAGGAGACCTCGCGCGCCCCCCGTCTCAGGTTCTAATGGGCCTCATGGATAGGCTAATGACTCTATTAACCGCTGTGGTAGAACCGGCGGATAAAGCCCATCACGACGCAGAAGTGGCACGCGTGCGGGAGGAGATGGTGCAAGCTAAGGAAAATCTAGCCGCGGAGGAAACCCGGATGGCAGCAGAACGACCAGCTCTAGATGCTCAGGCTCAGCAGCTTCAAGCAGAACCTTTCAGGCTCTCAGTGGATCTTAATGCATCAAACGAGGTCATGAGGAGGAGGCATCCGAAAACTCAGTCGCGTCTGCCTCTAACGCTGGATCCGAGAAACCTGTTGCATACACCTAGGGCTGGGGGGAGCAACCCGCCGGAGGCAAACCGGGTCACGACACCTAGTGCACCAGTTCATCCACGCGCCATGGAACCACCTCGCATGAATAAAGCTCCTCCTCGTTATGTGTCAACACCTCCAGGTCACTTCTCCAACCCTATGGAAAATATCATTGCAGCGTCGGCTCGTTTTGCAGCTCTCCTAATGGAAGGCGACTCGCTAGCAGCAATTGAAACTCAGCGGGTAAGAGAACTACTTCAGATAGCTTTGGCCCAGCAGGATGCATACTCTTACAGTCGAGACGAGATTCATTCAACTCCTCACCCAAACCGGAGCCCGAGTTACAGTAGGCACATGGAGTCCGCAGAGATGTCAAGTAATGCTCAACGCCACAATCGGCCATACAGGCATGAGCCGGTGCGGGCTGGAGCCCTTAACTTGGTGGATCAGGAGAGGATTCGTCAAGAGGCGGAGCGAGCGGCTCAAATAGCGGCACAGCAGGCGGCCCACCAAACCTTTCCGGCTTATCCAGCAACCTCGGTTGAGGCAGTAGTGGCCACGAGAACCGGAGGTGTGCCTTGCCTGGTCCCAGCCATACGCAATGAGCGGTTGCCCAAGGATTTCAAGGGGCCTCGTAAGGTGCCTAATTACACGACTGACCTACAGTCGGGGGCTTCGATTGAGGGTTATGAGATGGCTATGGAGCTGTTGGAGGTTAGCGATGCTGCAATGGCCAAGTATTTTACCATGATGTTGGATGGAACGGCTCGGACCTGGTTGAAGGGATTGCCACCCAATTCTATCGGCTCATGGGCAGAGTTGAAAGCACGGTTCATCTAGAACTTTAAGGACACGTGTAAGCAGCCAATGTGGATTGTGGACCTGACCAATTGCAAGCAAGAGGATGGTGAATCTACAACCCATTGGGTGCGCCGGGTCAAGGAGATAATACATTCATCTGATAAGATGGATGCCGGCTCAGCAGTTTTGATGTTGGAGAAAAATTGTCATTTTGAATCTCTGAAGCAGAAGTTGGGGCGGCTTAAACGTGACTGTAATGACATGGGAACGTTGATGGCAGCTCTTGTCAAGTATGCCAATTCTGATACCACCAAGGACCCGGTGTTTGATGAAGAAAAGGCAACGAAGGGAAAGAAGAACGGCAATGGCAAGGGTTACCAGCATAACCCGGTGAATCAGGGAGGTACTAAACGTAAGGCTGATGAGTTTGTTGCTAATACTAATGCGCAGGGTGGTAATCAGCGGCACAAGGGCAGACAACCCCCTCGATCGGGCGGGTCAGGCCCCACCCTTGAGCAGTTGTTCAATGAACCTTGTCCAAAACACAGCACCCGGGAGAAACCAGCCACCCACTTGTGGAAGGATTGCATGATCATGAAGGCATTTAAAAATTCAAACGCATTTGATGGGGTTCACGGCCCATGTGGCGGCTCGGGTGGAGGCGGCTTTCAGGGCCCGGGCGCCGGTTCAAGCGGAGGAGGTTTTCACGGTCAGGGTTATCCTGGTCACCAAGGAGGATATAATCAGCAACACGGCCAAGGGAATCAACAGCAGCAGCAATCCGGCTATCAGAGCAACCTGAAGCAGTTGAGTAGCGGACAGTACCATGTCTTTACTACCAGTTTATGTAAGAGGGTCGTCAATGCCGTTCAACCGGCAATTCCATGTTATCTACGTTGGTCGGAGCAGCCTAGTGTGTGGAGCAGAGAGGATCACCCGCCCCGGGTTGATAATCCGGGTCACTTGGCTTTGGTAGTGGCACCTCAGGTTGGTGGGTACAAGTTTACTAAGGTGCTCATGGATGGAGGCAGCAACATCAACATTCTCTACTATGAGACGTTCCACCGAATGGGATTGACGGATAAAAATCTTAAACAATCCAACACTGTTTTTCACGGTGTGGTACCTGGTAAATCGGCATACCCAGTTGGTAAGATTGAGCTGGAAGTAGCCTTTGGGGATGAGTATGGCTCCAGGGCAGAAAAATTAACATTTGAAGTGGTTAAGATCAAAAGCCCATATCATGCTCTGTTTGGGCGGCCGGCTTATGCCAAGTTCATTGCTCGGCCGTGTTACGTATATTTGCAGCTCAAGATGCCGGGTCATAAGGGCACCATTACAGTACATGGGAGCCGGAAGATAGCCTTGGAATGTGAAGAAGGTGATGCTGCCTATGCTGAATCTGTTTGTGCAACAGAGGAGTTAAAATTCTACAAGGATCATGTTGACCCGGCGGACATGACATCATTAAAGAAACCAACAACAGAGCATGAGCCGGAGTTGAAATTCAAATTAGCTGATGACACTAAGATGGTTGACTTTGTACTTGGCGACTCATCCAAACAGTTCATCATCAGCGCAAACTTGGATCCGAAATAGGAAAGCGCACTCATCGAGTTCATCCATGAGAACCGGGACATCTTTGCATGGAAACCTTCAGACATGTCGGGTGTCCCGAGGGAACTCGCTGAGCACACTCTTAATATCGATCCAAAGTTCAAACCTGTGAGACAGTTTCTCTGACGGTTCAATGAAGAAAGGCGCAAGGCCATTGGAGAATAGGTGGCCCGGCTCTTGGCAGCCGGGTTCATTGTGGAGGTCTTTCACCCCGAATGGTTAGCTAACCAGGTGCTAGTACTAAAAAAGAATGGCACATGGCATATGTGTGTGGATTACACAGATTTGAACAAGGCTTGTCCGGCTGATCCTTTTGCTCTCCCCCGTATTGATCAGATCATTGTTTCTACGGCGGGTTGCGCACGGTTGAGTTTCTTAGATTCTTATTCCGGTTATCCTCAGACTAAGATGGCAGTCAAGGATCCAGAGAAGACAGCTTTTATAACTCGTTTTGGAGCTTTCTACTATGTGTCTACCCCTTTTGGGCTTAAGAGTGCCCAGGCGACTTACCAGCGGTGTGTGCAGAATTTTCTTCACGATCAAATTGGGCGCAATGTTCATGCTTATGTGGATGATATAGTGGTGAAATCCAGGGAAGAGGAAACCTTGGTCACAGACCTGAAAGAGACTCTTGATAATCTTCGGGTTTACAAAATGATGCTTAACCCGGCCAAGTGTGTTTTTGGAGTGCCAGCCGGCAAGCTCTTGGGTTTTTTGGTGTCTAACCGAGGTATTGAAGCTAACCCAGAGAAAATTAAGGCAATTACATCTCTAGCCAAACCAACCTGCGTCAATGATGTTCAGCGACTGGCGGGTCATGTGGCTGCTTTGAGACGGTTCATAAGCCAGTTATGGGAAAAGGCTATGCCTCTGTATCAGTTAATGAAGAAAATGGATGTTTTTTGTTTGGAGCGATGCTGCGAACGCTGCTTTTGAGGATCTGAAGGCACAACTGGCTGAGCCGCCGGTCCTGGCTGCTCCAATTGAGAATGAGCCGCTATTGTTATACGTATCTGCCAACTCACGGGCTGTTAGTGTGGCTATTGTGGTAGAGCGCCAGGAGGCTAGCAAAGAGCATCCGGTTCAGCGGCCGGTTTATTATGTCGGTGAAGTGCTAATTGAGTCTAAGCAACGATATCCACATTGGCAGAAGCTTGTTTATGGGGTGTTCATGGCGAGCCGGAAGCTTAAGCATTACTTTCAGGGACATCCAATCACTGTGATTAGCTCTGCTCCTTTGGGAGACATTATTCAAAACAGAGAAGCCACAAGGCGAGTCGCCAAGTGGGCAATTGAGCTTGGGTCTCATGGGTTGAAGTATGTTCCACGTACTGCAATTAAGTCTCAGGCCCTGGTTGACTTCATCAATGACTGGATAGAGATGTAGATGCCAGAAGAAAAGCTGGACAATACATATTGGACTATTCATTTTGATGGATCCAGGCAATTGGAAGGCTCGGGAGCTGGAGTCGTGTTAACTTCCCCCCGAGGTGATAAATTTTGTTTTGTGTTATGGTTGATGTTTCCATGCACTAACAACGCATCAGAGTATGAAGCCTTGCTCCATGGTCTTCGAGTGGCAAAGGAGATGAGCTTGAGCCAGGTCAGATGTCTTGGTGACTCAAATCTAGTAGCTCAACAGGTATCTGGCAAGTGCGATTCCAACGACCCTCTCATGGTGGCTTATCACCGAGAGGTCGATGCTTTTGCAGGATATTTTAAAGGTTATTAGGTGGAACACATTGATCGTCGAAAGAACGAAGCAGCTGATGCTTTAAGCCGGCTGGGGTCTTAGCATAAGCCAGTGCCACCCAACACCTTTTTGGATGTTTTGCATAACCCCTCTGTCAAGATGCCCACAGAAGAATATTTAGATGTTCCTGACCCAGAGGCGCAGTTGGTAGCGGCTCTTCATGTCATCCCAGATTGGACGGTGCCGTTCTTGGCTTACATGACCTGGGGAGAGTTGCCAGCGGATGAGACCCTGGCTTGAAAGATAACCAGGCGGTCTAAATCCATGACGATTTCAGATGGAGAGTTATTTCATCGCAGTGTTTCCGGAGCTTTTCAACGGTGGGTTTCTGTCACATCCCTAGCTTCTGGTAATGCACTAGGCTAGCCTCATGAGTGTCATCATGTTTAAGTTTCAAATGAACTTGAAATGGGGATTGTTTAAACCCTAGCATAAAAGGAATTCACTAGGTTCACCTAAAATAATTTTCAGTAAATCCAAATGGCTTTAAAAAATGTTCATCATTTATGGAAAATGCTGTAAACAGTAACCAGAGGTGATGCACATTTTTCCATGACCTATTTGGGCTCTAAATTAAATCATACTCTATTTGCATTTGGACATTTAAATGCTATAAAATATTTTAAATGTCCAAATAATCATCAACTTAAATGTTTATTGTTGGATATATTCCAAACAGTGGGCTTGAGCAAGTTTCATGATTTTTGAGTGTGCCTAAGTATTTTAAATAAAGTCCTGACACTACAGAAGAAATAGAAAAAAAGAAAAGAATTAGAAAAAGAGAGAGAGAGAGAGATAGAGAGAGAAAAAACCCACCTGAGGTTACCTGCGCAGCCCACCTGGTGGCCCACTTACCTGGCCCAGCCCACCCTGAGCCGCCACCGTCTCCCACCTCGCACCAGAAGGACGCGAGGCATGTGGCCACCAGGCACCGGCACGTGCACGGCCACCTCCTCCCTCCCTACCTTCCTGGCTCCACCTCGACGCATCCGGATGACGCCACGCGACCCCCAGAGCCGTCTGGCTCTCCCTCTCTCTCCCCCGAACGCTCTGGCCCTCCTCTGTTCTCCTCACCGAACGCGCCCACCGCCGCCGACGAGAACCACTGTGGCCACCGCGCTCCCCTCGCCCCTCCTCTTGGCCCATGAGCTCCGCTAGAACATGAAGCTCCTCCACGCCGAAGCACACGAGCCCGGAAGCACCATAATGTCACCATTGATCGTTCTTCTCCGAGCACGGCCATCGGACTCCATCGATGGATTCGTCGCCGTCACGACTTTCTCGAGCCCGCCGAGCTTCCCATCTGATGCACCGTGAGCTCCTCTCCTTTTTCCCCATGTCCCCTTCCTCTAGCGCGTCCTCTAGCACCGATTCCGCCATGGCCGAAGCTCGCCGTCCACCATGGCTGCTGGACCTGCTGCTGCGGAGCCTTCCTCGAAGGCGCTGCTGTCTTCATTCTCCTGGAACACCATAGTTGCTGCTCCACTGCTCGCTTTGATCGCCCGCTTGCTCCGACACCACGCCTGTGCACCACCAAACTCCGGTCGCCGCCCAACTCACCGCAGCTGCCGCTACAGCTTGCACTAGCGCCAGCCACCACAACCACTGGATGCGCACGAGTCCCAGCTTGCCGTAGAACCCAATCGCGCCCTAAACTGTGCCCTGTAGCGTGAATTCGACGCGTCTCCGCCGCTCCATTGGTCGCCGCCGGCCCGACTCCGGCGATGATGACGTGGCATCATCATTAGCCACTAATGAGGCAGTTATTTAGCGCATGTTTCACTGACAGCTCAGCCCCACCTTTTATTTAACCATAGATTTAACCCCTGGTTAAATTAAGCTAACCACAGAAGGCCCACGCGTCGATTTGACTATGGCCGAGTCAGTGTTAACCGGTCCCATGTGTCAATCACCCAAACCAGCCCCCAGACACTGACATGTAGGCCCCAGCCGTCAGGTTTGACCTGGGCTGACGCTGTTGACTAGCGGATGTCAACATGACGCACTGTTGATGCAGTAATCATTTTCTTGGATTATTTCTAATTCTAAATGATTTGGAAATTCCAGAAAATGCCCAAAACTTCTAAAAATCATAGAAAATTATCTGTAACTCCAAATGAAATAATTTATATATGAAAAATTATCAGAAAAATTCAAGGAATCCATATCTACCATTTTCATGCATGTTTGAGCAAGTTAACCTCACTGTTTAGGATGAAACATGATTAGGGCAAATTTCATAATAGGTTTGGAGTTGGAATTTGATGTAGTTTTGAATTTCACTTCAATTGAAATGACTTTCTGTTGCATTAGCCCAAATCACAGCATATTGCCATGTCATGATCATGCATCATATTGTTGCATCGCATTGATTGTGTTCCCTCTTGTTTGCCGGTGTTTGTTCCCCCTCGGTAGACGTATATTCCGGCGACGAGAACGATTACACCGATGAAGTGCGTTCCTCTTCAGAAGTGTCAGGCAAGCAAAACCTCTTTGTTCATTCTGATACAATCCCACTCTCTCGCTCCTGCTCTCTTTTATTGCATTAGGACAACAACGATTCAACTGTTACATGCTGCGGTAGTTGAACCCCTTTCCTCTGCATGACCTGTCATTGCCACAGTAAATAGATGAAACCCACTAGCATGAGTAGGAGTTGTTTGATCCATGATGTGCCTCCTCATTCATGCTTGTTTGTCATGCCTGCTATTGCCTAGAGTTGTGTCAGGTCTGTTTCATCGGGGATGAATTGGAAAGTTGTGAACATGTCCTACTGTTGAGAGCTAAGTGTGTGAACACGATTTGGTAAAGGTAGCGGTGAGAGGCCATGTGGGAGTACATGGTGGGTTGTCTCATTGCAGCCGTCCTCAGGAACTGAGTCCTGTGTTTGTGATCCATGAACAGTTACTACCACACATTGGGCTCCGGGAGCTCCAAGCTTTCTCGACTTATTAATCAACCTGATCTCTGTCCAGGAGTTGCAACTAGTTTCTGGTGTTTGTAGGCAGTGTTAGTAGTCTACCAAGTGGCACCCGGTACAGGTGGGCTTGGGACAGACTAGGCACAGTGGCCCGGTGTACCAAGTGGCACCCGGATGGTGGGCTTGGGAACCTTGTACACATCGTTTGGGGCCGTGAGCGACACCCCGGCCGCATCTCCTTGCGGATGGAACCCGAATAGGCGATAAACCTAGACGAGAGACTTGTGTGATTAGTCAGGTCGTGGCCGACTCCCTCACCAGGCTTCCGCTTGAAGGTTGCTGAGATACACGACGTGTACATGGTGGTAAGCCGTGAGAGCGTGTGTGAAGAAGTACACCCCTACAGGGTTATCATTATCCATTCGAATAGCCGGATTCCTTGGATATGGAAACTTGGACCCCTTGCATAGTTCATAGACAAGTGAAAGTGGATACTCTAAAATGCGCAAGATAAGCGTGAGTGCTATGGATGGCGGTCTCGTAGGGAGACAGGAGCGGATCCATAGTGGTGTATTGATATGGTGAATATGTGGACTCGTGTGCGCCACCTCAAAAGAGTTACTTGTAGTCGTAGTTCAGGATAGCCACCGAGTCAAAGCTGGCTTGCTGCAGTTAAACTCCACCACCCTTTTCTTGATACGGATGCATACATAGCTAGTTCTGATGTAAGTCTTGCTGGGTACATTTGTACTCACATTTGCTTAATTTATGTTTTTGCTGAGAGACTTCAGTCTCGCTAGTAGTTCCACGTGGACTTCGACGTTTAGCTTGTTACCTCAGCTACGATCTTGTTCCCTTGGGAGGGTCTTGTAGATAGTCAGGCTTCTGAGCCTTCTACATTTATAGCTGTCTGTACTCAGACAAGTTAAGCTTACGCATGTGCTTGTTGCTTGTATGGTCTGTATGTTGGGTCATGAGACCCATGTTTGTAATACTTGGCTCCTCGGAGCCTAATGAATAAATACTTTGAGTTGCAGAGTCTTGTTGTGATGCCATGTTGTATTGCACATATTGAGCATATTGTGTGTATGATTGAAATGCTTGGTATGTGTGGGGTCCGACAACCTAGTTGTTTATCCTTGGTAGCCTCTCTTATGGGGAAATGTAGTCTTGTGCTTCCATGAGCCATAGTAGTCCGCTACAGCCCAGTTCACCGGAGTCCTGCTAGCCCAGCACTACTGCTCCGGAACACTTGACTGGCCGGCATGTGATTCACTTCGTTCCTGTGTCTGTCCCTTCGGGGAAATGTCATGCGGTGACATCCGGAGTCCTGCCTAGCCTTCTATAGCCCGGTTCACCGGAGTCCTGTTAGCCCAGTGCTACAGCCCGGATTCGCACACTGCCAACCGACATGCTCGATGTTGATTCATGTATGCCTGTCCCCGTAAGTTAGTGCCACTTTGGGTTCACGACTAGTCATGTCGGCCCGGGTTTTCTGTCATATGGATGCTAGCGACACTATCATATACGTGAGCCAAAAGGCGCAAACGGTCCTTACCATGGTAAGGCGACACCCGTGGGAATACCATGCGTGAGGCCGCAAAGTGATATGAGGTGTTACCGGCTAGATCGATGTGATTTGAAATCGGGGTCCTGACAGCTTCTCCTGAAGAAGGTCAAGAAATCCTTCGTGAGATCCATGAAGGCGATTGTGGTCATCACGCTGGGTTAAAATCTCTAGTGGCCAAGGCGTTTCGTCATGGTTTTTACTGGTTGACGGCTCACGCTGATGCAGAAGATCTGGTCAGTAGATGTGACAAATGTCAGAAGTTTTCACGATGAGCGCATGTGCCGGCTCAACAACTCCGGATGATTCCAATTACTTGGTTGTTTGTGGTATGGGGGCTTGACATGGTGAGACATTTCAAAAGGTCTAAGGATAAAAAACACATCTCCTGGTGGCAGTTGATAAGTTCACCAAGTGGGTTGAGGCGGAGCCTGTAAGTTAGTGTGACGCGGCCACGACGGTTCAATTCATGAAAAAGGTGATTTTCCGCTTTGGTTTTCCACACAGTATTATCACTGACAATGGCACTAATCTGTCCCAAGGGGCTATGGAGGAGTTTTGTCAACGCGAGCACATCCGGCTTGATGTTTCCTCTGTAGCTCATCCGCAATCCAATGGTCAAGCTGAGAGAGCCAATCGGGAAATTCTGAAAGGGCTAAATCCCCGGCTTATGGTTCCTTTACAGTGAACACCTGGTTGGTGGGTAGAGGAGTTACCCTCAGTGTTATGGAGTATCAATACTATGCCCAACAGGTCTACGGGTTACACACCTTTGTTCATGGTTTATGGAGCAGAAGCAGTGTTGCCTAGTGACATCCGTCATGACTCCCCCCATGTGGCGGCTTATGTTAAAGCTAACAATGAAAAAGCCAGGTAGGATGCGCTTGACTTGTTGGATGAAGAAAGAGACTTAGCAGCGACGCGGTCAGCAATTTATCAATAGGACCTGCGTCTTATCACAGCCGCCGGGTTAAGTCCAGGACTTTTCAGGAAGGTGACTTGGTGCTCCGGCTCATCCAGGATCTTTCAGATGCACACAAGTTATCCCCACCTTGGGAAGGACCCTTTGTGGTCAGTAAAAATTTAAACAATGGGTCATACTACCTCATTGACGTTCGACAGCATGCAGACTCACGTAAGTCGGAAGAGGAGACCCGCCGGCCATGGAACATTGCTCAACTTCGGCCATATTACACCTGAGCCACCGGCTCTCAACATGTACATACGTTCACGTTGTATATACTATGATAAGCAATAAGGTAAGACCATCGGTCTCTTTTCTTTCCACAGACTATACATCTTTATTATTTCTTACTTACGAATGACTATTAAGGAGCTAATCATATTTGAATCAAGTTTAACCTTTTTGGTCCAGCTTATGATCGTATCCGAATCTAGCTGCAAATCGCAAGGTCACTTGGGGGCTTCAAGTTCAAACATAGGTCGTATTCGAACCCAAAGAGAACATAGCTGTCGTAACCCTCTTGATCGGCTCAAGGCCAAACTCACTTGGGGGCTTCTTGATCATATCCGAATCATACCTTAATCCCTTTTGAGTCCGATTTGGATCGTATTCGAATCAGGGTCGTTAAAAACCTCTCAAGGTCATTTGGGGGCTTCCTACTCAAACATAGGTCGTATTCGAACCAAAGACAACATAGCTGTCGGTACCCTCTTGATCGGCGCAATGCCAAAGCCACTGGGGGCTATATGGTTGTATTCGAACCTTAGCTTAACCCCTTTGGTCCGGCTTACTGATCATATTCGAATCAGAAACCCCCAGCCTTTTGAATACAGAGTTTAAATTATGTTTATTATCTACTGCCTACCTTTTAGCTTTTGTTGGTTCAATATTACAAATAAGATAGCCTGGCTTTCTTCACCATCTCAATTATTGGACAACACAGCCGCCCGGGTTATTCAAGCCGGTGGCTCAAGGATCCAAAGGTACGAGCTCCTAAGATATGATGAGCATTGAGTATTCAAGAAGTATTAACTTTTCATATATATTGAATTATCAAGTTCACCACCCGGATTATTAAAACTGGCAATCTAAGGATCAACAAGGACATGATATGGTTCTTACTTATACGCGCTTACCCGCTGCGTTACCTCAAGAGTTAGTATTAACACTTATCCTTTCTTTATATTTGTCTCTACTTTTTATTGAGGTAAATATATTGGCTGTAAATTAGGTGTTTAAGCCCGTTTGGTTCTAAACTGCCTTGCCAGTCTTTTCCTTGTATCCACAGGAACAGAGTTCAAACATTGCAGAGACAAACATTAAACAATGCATACATTGACATCTAGAAGCAGATTCACATAGAAGTATTTTATGCGCGATGGCATAAGCAAACATGCGGTGTTTTAGCAACTAAGTTATTACAAGGCTTTATAAGCCCATGAAGATGATCATCGTCCCTCCCTCGCCGGTTCACCACCTTCTGTTTGCTGGAAGTTGTATTTTGACCAATCAAAGCCATTCATGGCGACAAATTCGGCTTCGTCGTCAATCAGGCCGACCGGGTCAATTTCCGGGGCAAAGAAATCTTCTCTCAATGGTGGGATCAGATCTGCTACTTTGTATGAAGGAGTGGCCATCTTCTTATTTTCAATATCAAAACCCGGCTGGTACTTGTCAACATTGGTGTCATCTCCAAGACTAGTCGCTTGAGGCCGGAATTCGCGTATGCACGCTATGAAATCATCCTGATCAAACGGAGACCCGTCCTCCTTCACAGTAGGATAACCTCTTGCTACGTCCGCCGGGTCTAGGTCTGGCACCCAAGCCTTGGAGTGGCTTAGGGCAGTCAAAGCTCCGGCTCGTGCTCAGGACATCGCTGAGCCGGTTGGGTCCTTGATTTGCAGGAGAGATAGCGGCTAGAGCCCATTGTGCACCAATATACAATTTTTCGACCAAGGTGTATACTACCTTCAATTTAATCAATGGGTCTTAGCTCAGATTTTTACTTCGCGGACCTGCATATATTTTTAACAGAGTAAGTTGGCGGATTATACTCCGGTTTGGCAAAAATTATACAGAAGGTTAAATCAGGCAGCTTACCAAAGATAGCAGCGACCATCTGAGACACCCGGCCCTTTAAACCGTTTAGCTCTGTTGAAATTTCTTTCAGAGCTGTTTCGGCTGTCTCAACTCATCGAGTCAGAAGTGTTTTCTCATTTTCACAAGCCTTCTCCTTGGTAGCAAAGCTTGTCTTCAAATTTTCCGTTGCAGAAAGGCTCATTTGCAGTTTGGAAGTGGAAGATTTGATTTCGAACTCCTGACTTGCTAGCCGGGTCTTTGCGTCCGACAATTGAGAGTTTAATTCAGACAAGGCATTCTGTGAAACTTTAGATAAGTCAAGGCTTGGTTTCAACTTCAAATATCCAAATTCAAGATTCAACTCTCAAAGTACTTTATGAGTAAACCACTTGACACTTGGGGGCTAATGTATGCCAAATCAAATTTTTACGACTCTACAAACATATTTAAATTCCGAAGTCCCTTACAATGTTAAAGCACTTGGCACTTGGGGGCTAATGTACGCAGTTCAGCAAGATTATCAAGGTTAAACCGGAGTGTTAAGTACTTTGAAGACGGTTTTAAATTCTAAAGTACCGATTCATTAATGATCAAAATAAACCGGTCTTTGGGGACTATAGGTGAAGTTTTTTCTATCAATATCAGGCAAAGATTCAGAGATAAAAGTCTCGGCCTGTACTTTAAGTCTACAAGTTATTCTGTTTATCTCATAATCTGAAGACTTGGGGGCTGAAGGAATATTAGTAAACCGGAAACAACGTAGGAAGAACTCTTTTAAACGCTCCTCAATTGTGGTTGAGAGGACCCAATTGCATATGGTGGTTGTCTTTGACGGCATGACGTGCAAGGGACTGAAAAAGGAAAAACAACATGCCGGTTCAATTTACGGCAAAATTAACAGTTAAAGGTTAAAGTTGTAAAACAAGTAACGGCGGCTTAAACTAAGGGCTAATGACATATAAGGAAAAGAAAGCCGGAGTGGTAAGCCGCCATGACTACAGACTTTCTCAGAAAGCAGATTCAGCTAAGTGTTGGCATAAACAAGATTCACCAAGCTATCATTATTATTTTGGATCAAACGGCTGTCCCAAAAAGAAAATATTCTAGACCCAAAAGTCTAGTATAGATGAGTTTATCAGCTAACACAGCATCTATACAGGAAAAAGGGATCTACTGCTATCAAAAATGAATGCAAAACAGCTACCGCAGCAGTTCTACACTATCTGACGAGGGCATCAGAGGTGAAATCTATCAAGAGTCTATAACGGGCGACGGAGAACACCGACGATCTCGAGAAGCCGTAATGCAGATCTAAGGCAGAGAAAGAAAGTGACTTACAGATGCAGGGCTACTGCGGAGGTTCGTCGCGTTTCTCTGGTCAAATCAGGTCGATGCAGCGGCCTAAGGTGGAGAAGATGAGGAGATCTGCGGTAGCGGCGGCAGAGCTCGAGGGACAGCAAAACAGTGAGAGGAGGAAGACGACCGAAGGGGGAGAATGAAAAAGACCTAGGTCGTGCCTATTTATAAGGGAGTACGCAAACAGGCGGGCCCAAAAATCAAGGAGACCCGAATAATGATTATCCAACTAAACGGACGCCTCGATTCTCGGAAGGCATTAAAAAAATAAAAGATCTATTGGAAGATGACGTCATGAAAGTTTTTTGTGTTTTCAGAAGATGACGTCACGGCGGGTTAAAGAAGTTTTCAGACAGATGATGGATTCCATCTAAGTATTGAAGATTGACAAAGAACAAAGTTCAAAGTCAACTTGTGGCCTAATATTGGGGATATAACTACCAGTATTACCCGCCCAGGAGGGGCCGGGTCAGCCCTAATGGCGGGTTACATAAGAAGCCCAATAAACATTCAAGATGAGAGTTTACTAAACGTATAGAAGGCCCAAAGGCCTGGGGCCGGCTTAAGGCCTGATATTGTAAACTGCCGTATGTAAGGAAAGACTTGTAAAGAAAGGCATGTAAAGGAAGTCACCGAGCCGGACACGATTATGAGCCGACCGGGACTCTGTAGGCCACCAGGCATCAACCTGTGTATATAAGGGGACGACCCGGTGGTGCTTTAGGGCAAGAAACAACAGATCGATAACCAAGCTGGCGAGTTGAGCCTCTTGGAGATCGAAACCTCAACAATTCCAATCCGAACTATACGTAGGCTTTTACCTTCATCGTAAGGGGCCGAACTAGTATAAAAACTCTCTCGTGTCCCTTGTCCCAATTAACCCCTTTAAGCTTCCTAGTGCGATGTCCCTACGACTAAGTCCCTACATCTGCCGTGTTAAATCCATGACACTATGCGTCTCTCAAGCTTGGTCTTCGGGGCGTGGTGTAGAGAGAACTCCAAGGATGAAGGCATCTGTTGATGTAGTTGCAGTTGGTGGAGTGGGTGCTGGAGGTGGCACTGAAGCTGTAGCTGCTGGTGCTGACAATGTAGCTCTAGAATCTGGTACTGGCACTGCAGCAGACCTCTGACCTCGTGGCACTCGCTATAAGGCATCCGTAGTTGCCTTCCCTCTCCTCTCCTTAGCTTCCTCCTGGAGCTGCTCAACTGTAGTCTGTATCTCAGTTACCTTGAGGTAAAGATCATACAATTTTGTCTCAGCAATCCTTTCCAAGATCTCCTGATTCTGAGTCAGGGTGGCCAATCCCATCTCAATCCTCAAAGTATATTGGATCGATATGCTAGCTGATCTTGCTTGCTCTTCAGGAACACCGGAGATGCTTCCTCTACACTTGGCATCCTTACAGCTTTCTCTTCCTTTGCTTTAGTTCTCCTCTCTTGTGCTTGTGCTGATGAAGGTTCATCCTCATTCATCACAACTGTCTTGTCTCCAAATTCGGGGTACAGAGGTAGACGCTCCTTGTCCAACAAGTAGGTGCCTGTGCCCATCTTGGAGTTGATGATCACCTGAATATGTGGAGCATACCCAGAAGATCTTTTCTGATCTGCTGCTGTCCTCTTGATTGTCTCTACAATCAGACTCATGGCCTTGAATTTTTGAGGCACATCAAATATTTGCAGCAAGTTAATGGAATGTCCTCTAATCATCTTGTGATCTCCAGACTTGGGTAGCAAAGTATGCCTTAAGATGGTGTTGATAGTGGGTAGACCAAACAACATATAGTGCACAGATCCAAGCTTGTGTGTCTCCAAAGCTTTATTAGGGATCTCTTTGTACATGATTGCCATAGAGTTGTGGTCTTTCTTCTTCTAGGCATACACATCCAGGTCATCCTCATGCTCTTCTGGACATTAATCAGCTTGGCCCACTCTTCAACAGTTGATTGGTACCTCGTACCTACACACATCCATACTATCCTTCCATATGGATAGAAATGAGTACTTGAGTAAAATTGCATAACTAGCTCATCATTCCATTTGGTCAACTTTTGACCGACAAACTCATCAACTCCACAAGCTTTGAAGCTTTCTTGTACACCTGGGAAGTGATCTTCATTCTCTTTGATGTATTCCCAATCAAACCATCTCATGTGACAGACACTTGGCTTCTTGTCATGCAGAATAGTCTCATAGAAGCCTTGTTGTTCTTTTGTGTGGAACCTATAGACAACAGCGGTTCTCCTCCTCACAGCATAGGGACCAGACTGTCTCCACAATCTCAGTCCTGAATCCTTCATGATATGCATGTCCTCAGCCACAGGATGAGCATCATTATGGTCTGGAATCTTGGGTTTTAGTTTTCTTAGCACAAGGGCTTCATCATCATCTTCTTCAACTTCAGGCACTGGGTCCTTGTTATTTACTTCTGCAGGAATTTTTTTTGTTGCTTCTCTTGGGCTTAGAGGGCTTCTGAGCTTGAGCTGTTGCTTTGGGAGCAGTTTTGGGCTTTGATGTGGCAGCCCCTGACTTGATAGCATCTCCCATAAGCTTCTAAGGCTTTGGAGCTGGTGTAGCATCTTCATCCTCTTCCTCTCTTCTGTTGGATATTTAAATTCATCCTCACGCTCTTCTGGGCATTAATCAGCTTGGCCCACTCTTCAACAGTTGATTGGTACCTCATACCTTCAGACATCCATACTATCCTTACATCTGGATAGAAATGAGTACTTGAGTAAAATTGCATAAATAGCTCATCATTCCATTTGGTCAACTTTTGACCCACAAACTCATCAACTCCACAAGCTTTGAAGCTGTCTTGTACACATGGGAAGTGATCTTCATTTTATTTGATGTATTCCCAATCAAACCATCTCATGTGACAGACACTTGGCTTCTTGTCATGTAGAATAGTCTCATAGAAGCCTTGTTGTTCTTTTGTGTGGAACCTATAGTCAACAGCGGTTCTCCTCCTCACAACATAGGGGCCAGACTGTCTCCACAATCTCAGTCCTGAATCCTTCCTGATATGCATGTCCTCAGCCACAGGATAAGCATCATTATGGTCTGGAATCTTGGGTTTTAGTTTTCTTAGCACAAGGGCTTCATCATCATCTTCTTCAACTTCAGGCACTGGGTCCTTGTTATTTACTTCTGCAGGAATTTTTTTTGTTGCTTCTCTTGGGCTTAGAGGGCTTCTGAGCTTGAGCTGTTGCTTTGGGAGCAGTTTTGGGCTTTGATGTGGCAGCCCCTGACTTGATAGCATCTCCCATAAGCTTCTAAGGCTTTGGAGCTGGTGTAGCATCTTCATCCTCTTCCTCTCTTCTGTTGGATCTTTAAATTCATCCTCACGCTCTTCTGGGCATTAATCATCTTGGCCCACTCTTCAAAAGTTGATTGGTACCTCATACCTTCATACATCCATACTATCCTTACATCTGGATAGAAATGAGTACTTGGGTAAAATTGCATAAATAGCTCATCATTCCATTTGGTCAACTTTTGACCCACAAACTCGTCAACTCCACAAGCTTTGAAGCTGTCTTGTACACCTGGGAAGTGATCTTCATTTTCTTTGATGTATTCCCAATCAAACCATCTCATGTGACAGACACTTGGCTTCTTGTCATGCAGAATAGTCTCATAGAAGCCTTGTTGTTCTTTTGTGTGGAACCAATAGTCAACAGCGGTTCTCCTCCACACAGCATAGGGGCCAGACTATATCCATAATCTCAGTCCTTAATCCTTCCTGATATGCATGTCCTCAGCCACAAGATGAGCATCATTATGGTCTGGAATCTTGGGTTTCAGTTTTCTTAGCACAAGGGCTTCATCATCCTCTTCTTCAACTTTAGGCACTGGGGCCTTGTTCTTTACTTCTGTAGGAATGTTTTTGTTGCTTCTCTTGGGCTTAGAGGGCTTCTAAGCTTGAGTTGTTGCTTTGGGAGCAGTTTTGGGCTTTGGTGTGGCAGCCCCTGACTTGATAGCATCTCCCATAAGCTTCTGAGACTTTGGAGATGGTGTAGCATCTTCATCCTCTTCCTCTTCTTCTGTTGGATCTTTAAATTCATCCTCACGCTCTTCTGGGCATTAATCAGCTTGGCCCACTCTTCAGCAGTTGATTGGTACCTCATACCTTCAGACATCCATACTATCCTTACATCTGGATAGAAATGAGTACTTGAGTAAAATTGCATAAATAGCTCATCATTCCATTTGGTCAACTTTTGACCCACAAACTCATCAACTCCACAAGCTTTGAAGCTGTCTTGTACACATGGGAAGTGATCTTCATTTTCTCTGATGTATTCCCAATCAAACCATCTCATGTGACAGACACTTGGCTTCTTGTCATGCAGAATAGTCTCATAGAAGCCTTGTTGTTCTTTTGTGTGGAACCTATAGTCAACAACGGTTCTCCTCCTCACAGCATAGGGGCCAGACTGTCTCCACAATCTCAGTCCCGAATCCTTCCTGATATGCATGTCCTCAGCCACAGGATGAGCATCATTATGGTCTGGAATCTTGGGTTTTAGTTTTCTTAGCACAAGGGCTTCATCATCCTCTTCTTCAACTTCAGGCACTGGGGCCTTGTTCTTTACTTCTGCAGGAATGTTTTTGTTGCTTCTCTTGGGATTAGAGGGCTTCTGAGCTTGAGCTGTTGCTTTGGGAGCAGTTTTGGGCTTTGATGTGGCAGCCCCTGACTTGATAGCATCTCCCATAAGCTTCTGAGGCTTTGGAGCTGGTGTAGCATCTTCATCCTCTTCCTCTCTTCTGTTGGATCTTTAAATTCATCCTCACGCTCTTCTGGGCATTAATCAGCTTGGCCCACTCTTCAAAAGTTGATTGGTACCTCATACCTTCAGACATCCATACTATCCTTACATCTGGATAGAAATGAGTACTTGAGTAAAATTGCATAAATAGCTCATCATTCCATTTGGTCAACTTTTGACCCACAAACTCGTCAACTCCACAAGCTTTGAAGCTGTCTTGTACACCTGGGAAGTGATCTTCATTTTCTTTGATGTATGCCCAATCAAACCATCCCATGTGACAGACATTTGGCTTCTTGTCATGCAGAATAGTCTCATAGAAGCCTTGTTGTTCTTTTGTGTGGAACCTATAGCCAACAGCGGTTCTCCTCCTCACAGCATAGGGGCCAGACTGTCTCCACAATCTCAATCATGAATCCTTCCTGATATGCATGTCCTCAGCCACAGGATGAGCATCATTATGGTCAGGAATCTTGGGTTTCAGTTTTCTTAGCACAAGGGCTTCATCATCCTACCTTTTAGCTTTTGTTGGTTCAATATTACAAATAAGATAGCCTGGTTTTCTTCACCAGCTCAATTATTGGACAACACAGCCGCCCGGGTTATTCAAGCCGGTGGCTCAAGGATCCAAAGGTACGAGCTACTAAGATATGATGAGCATTGAGTATTCAAGAAGTATTAACTTTTCATACATATTGAATTATCAAGTTCACCACCCGGATTATTAAAACTGGCGATCTAAGGATCAACAAGGACATGATATGGTTCTTACTTATACGCGCTTACCCGCTGCGTTACCTCAAGAGTTAGTATTAACCCTTATCCTTTCTTTATATCTGTCTCTACTTTTTATTGAGGTAAATATATTGGCTGTAAATTAGGTGTTTAAGCCCGTTTGGTTCTAAACTGCCTTGCCAGTCTTTTCCTTGTATCCATAGGAACAGAGTTCAAACATTGCAGAGACAAACATTAAACAATGCATACATTGACATCTAGAAGCAGATTCACATAGAAGTATTTTATGCGCGATGGCATAAGCAAACATGCGGTGTTTTAGCAACTAAGTTATTACAAGGCTTTATAAGCCCATGAAGATGATCATCGTCCCTCCCTCGCCGGTTCACCACCTTCTGTTTGCTAGAAGTTTTATTTTGACCAATCAAAGCCATTCATGGCGACAAATTCGGCTTCGTCGTCAATCAGGCCGACCGGGTCAATTTTCGGGGCAAAGGAATCTTCTCTCACTGGTGGGATCAGATCTGCTACTTTGTATGAAGGAGTGGCCATCTTCTTATTTTCAATATCAAAACCCGGCTGGTACTTGTCAACATTGGTGTCATCTCCAAGACTAGTCGCTTGAGGCCGGAATTCGCGTACGCACGCTATGAAATCATCCTGATCAAACGGAGACCCGTCCTCCTTCACAGTAGGATAACCTCTTGCTACGTCCGCCGGGTCTAGGTCTGGCACCCAAGCCTTGGAGTGGCTTAGGGCAGTCAAAGCTCCGGCTCGTGCTCAGGACATCGCTTAGCCGGTTGGGTCCTTGATTTGCAGGAGAGATAGCGGCCAGAGCCCATTGTGCACCAATATACAATTTTTCGACCAAGGTGTATACCACCTTCAATTTAATCAATGGATCTTGGCTCAGATTTTTACTTCGCAGACCTGCATATATTTTTAACAGAGTAAGTTGGCGGATTATATTCCGGTTTGGCAAAAATTATACGGAAGGTTAAATCAGGCAGCTTACCAAAGATAGCAACGACCATCTGAGACACCCGGCCCTTTAAACCGTTTAGCTCTGTTGAAATTTCTTTCAGAGTTGTTTCGGCTGTCTCAACTCATCGAGTCAGAAGTGTTTTCTCATTTTCGCAAGCCTTCTCCTTGGTAGCAAAGCTTGTCTTCAAATTTTCCGTTGCAGAAAGGCTCATTTGCAGTTTGGAAGTGGAAGATTTGATTTCGAACTCCTGACTTGCTAGCCGGGTCTTTGCGTCCGACAATTGAGAGTTTAATTCATACAAGGCATTCTGTGAAACTTTAGATAAGTCAAGACTTGGTTTCAACTTCAAATATCCAAATTCAAGATTCAACTCTCAAAATACTTTATGAGTAAACCACTTGACACTTGGGGGCTAATGTATGCCAAATCAAATTTTTACGACTCTACAAACATATTTAAATTCCGAAGTCCCTTACAATGTTAAAGCAGTTGGCACTTGGGGGCTAATGTACGCAGTTCAGCAAGATTATCAAGGTTAAACCGGAGTGTTAAGTACTTTGAAGACGGTTTTAAATTCTAAAGTACCGATTCATTAATGATCAAAATAAACCGGTCTTTGGGGACTATAGGTGAAGTTTTTTCTATCAATATCAGGCAAAGATTCAGAGATAAAAGTCTCGGCCTGTACTTTAAGTCTACAAGTTATTCTGTTTATCTCATAATCTGAAGACTTGGGGGCTGAAGGAATATTAGTAAACCGGAAACAACGTAGGAAGAACTCTTTTAAACGCTCCTCAATTGTGGTTGAGAGGACCCAATTGCATATAGTGGTTGTCTTTGACGGCATGACGTGCAAGGGACTGAAAAAGGAAAAACAACATGCCGGTTCAATTTACGGCAAAATTAACAGTTAAAGGTTAAAGTTGTAAAACAAGTAACGGCGGCTTAAACTAAGGGCTAATGACATATAAGGAAAAGAAAGCCGGAGTGGTAAGCCGCCATGACTACAGACTTTCTCAGAAAGCAGATTCAGCTAAGTGTTGGCATAAACAAGATTCACCAAGCTATCATTATTATTTTGGATCAAATGGCTGTCCCAAAAAGAAAATATTCTAGACCTAAAAGTCCAGTATAGATGAGTTTATCAGCTAACACAGCATCTATACAGGAAAAAGGGATCTACTGCTATCAAAAATGAATGCAAAACAGCTACCGCAGCAGTTCTACACTATCTGATGAGGGCATCGGAGGTGAAATCTATCAAGAGTCTATAACGGGCGGCGAAGAACACTGATGATCTCGAGAAGCCGTAATGCAGATCTAAGGCAGAGAAAGAAAGTGACTTACAGATGCAGGGCTACTGCGGAAGTTCGTCACGTTTCTCTGGTCAAATCAGGTCGATGCAGTGGCCTAAGGTGGAGAAGACGAGGAGATCTGCGGTAGCGCGGCAGAGCTCGAGCGACAGCAAAACAGTGAGAGGAGGAAGGCGACCGAAGGGGGAGAATGAAAAAGACCTAGGTCGTGCCTATTTATAAGGGAGTACGCGAACAGGCGGGCGCGAAAATCAAGGAGACCCGAATAATGATTATCCAACTAAACGGACGCCTCGATTCTCGGAAGGCATTAAAAAAAATAAAAGATCTATTGGAAGGTGACGTCATGATAGTTTTTTGTGTTTTCAGAAGATGATGTCACGGCGGGTTACAGAAGTTTTCAGACAGATGATGGATTCCATCTAAGTATTGAAGATTGACAAAGAACAAAGTTCAAAGTCAACTTGTGGCCTAATGTTGGGGATATAACTACCAGTATGACCCGCCCAGGAGGGGCCGGGTCATCCCTAATGGCAGGTTACATAAGAAGCCCAATAAACATTCAAGATGAGAGTTTACTAAACGTATAGAAGGCCCAAAGGCCTGGGGCCGGCTTAAGGCCTGATATTGTAAACTGCCGTATGTAAGGAAAGACTTGTAAAGAAAGGCATGTAAAGGAAGTCACCGAGCCGGACACGATTATGAGCCGACCGGGACTCTGTAGGCCACCAGGCATCAACCTGTGTATATAAGGGGACGACCCGGTGGTGGTTTAGGGCAAGAAACAACAGATCGATAACCAAGCTGGCGAGTTGAGCCTCTTGGAGAGCGAAACCTCAACAATACCAATCCGAACTAGACGTAGGCTTTTACCTTCATCGTAAGGGGCCGAACTAGTATAAAAACTCTCTCGTGTCCCTTGTCCCAATTAACCCCTTTAAGCTTCCTAGTGTGATGGCCCTACGACTAAGTCCTGGCTCTAGGACATCTGCCGTGTTAAATCCATGACACTATGCGTCTCTCAAGCTTGGTCTTCGGGGGGTGGTGTAGAGAGAACTCCAAGGACGAAGGCATCTGTTGATGTAGTTGCAGTTGGTGGAGTGGGTGCTGGAGGTGGCACTGAAGCTGTAGCTGCTGGTGCTGACAATGTAGCTCTAGAATCTGGTACTGGCACTGCAGCAGACCTCTGACCTCGTGGCACTCGCTATAAGGCATCCGTAGTTGCCTTCCCTCTCCTCTCCTTAGCTTCCTCCTGGAGCTGCTCAACTGCAGTCTGTATCTCAGTTACCTTGAGGTAAAGAACATACAATTTTGTCTCAACAATCCTTTCCAAGATCTCCTGATTCTGGGTCAGGGTGGCCAATCCCATCTCAATCCTCAAAGTATATTGGATCGATATGCTAGCTGATCTTGCTTCCTCTTCAGGAACACCGGAGATGCTTCCTCTACACTTGGCATCCTTACAGCTTTCTCTTCCTTTGCTTTAATTCTCCTCTCTTGTGCTTGTGCTGATGAAGGTTCATCCTCATTCATCACAACTGTCTTGTCTCAAATTCGGGGTACAGAAGTAGACGCTCCTTGTCCAACAAGTAGGTGCCTGTGCCCATCTTGGATTTGATTATCACCTGAATATGTGGAGCATACCCAGAAGATCTTTTCTGATCTGCTGCTGTCCTCTTGATTGTCTCTACAATCAGACTCATGGCCTTGAATTTTTGAGGCACATCAAATATTTGCAGCAAGTTAATGGAATGTCCTCTAATCATCTTGTGATCTCCAGACTTGGGTAGCAAAGTATGCCTTAAGATGGTGTTGATAGTGGGTAGACCAAACAACATATAGTGCACAGATCCAAGCTTGTGTGTCTCCAAAGCTTTATTAGGGATCTCTTTGTACATGATTGCCATAGAGTTGTGGTCTTTCTTCTTCTAGGCATACACATCCAGGTCATCCTCATGCTCTTCTGGACATTAATCAGCTTGGCCCACTCTTCAATAGTTGATTGGTACCTCGTACCTTCAGACATCCATACTATCCTTCCATATGGATAGAAATGAGTACTTGAGTAAAATTGCATAACTAGCTCATCATTCCATTTGGTCAACTTTTGACCCACAAACTCATCAACTCCACAAGCTTTGAAGCTGTCTTGTACACCTGGGAAGTGATCTTCATTTTCTTTGATGTATTCCCAATCAAACCATGTCATGTGACAAACACTTGGCTTCTTGTCATGCAGAATAGTCTCATAGAAGCCTTGTTGTTCTTTTGTGTGGAACCTATAGTCAACACCGGTTCTCCTCCCCACAGCATAGGGACCAGACTGTCTCCACAATCTCAGTCCTGAATCCTTCCTGATATGCATGTCCTCAGCCACAGGATGAGCATTATCATGGTCTGGAATCTTGGGTTTCAGTTTTCTTAGCACAAGGGCTTCATCATCCTCGTCTTCAACTTCAGGCACTGGGGCCTTGTTCTTTTCTTCTACAGGAATGTTTTTGTTGCTTCTCTTGGGCTTAGAGGGCTTCTGAGCTTGAGTTGTTGCTTTGGGAGCAGTTTTGGGCTTTGATGTGGCAGCCCCTGACTGATAGCATCTCCCATAAGCTTCTGAGGCTTTGGAGCTGGTGTAGCATCTTCATCCTCTTCCTCTCTTCTGTTGGATCTTTAAATTCATCCTCACGCTCTTCTGGGCATTAATCAGCTTGGCCCACTCTTCAACAGTTGATTGGTACCTCATACCTTCAGACATCCATACTATCCTTACATCTGGATAGAAATGAGTACTTGAGTAAAATTGCATAACTAGCTCATCATTCCATTTGGTCAACTTTTGACCCACAAACTCGTCAACTCCACAAGCTTTGAAGATGTCTTGTACACCTGGGAAGTGATCTTCATTTTCTTCGATGTATTCCCAATCAAACCATCTCATGTGACAGACACTTGGCTTCTTGTCATGCAGAATAGTCTCATAGAAGCCTTGTTGTTCTTTTTTGTGGAACCTATAGTCAACAGCGGTTCTCCTCCTCACAGCATAGGGGCCAGACTGTCTCCACAATCTCAGTCCTGAATCCTTCTTGATATGCATGTCCTCAGCCACAGGATGAGCATCATTATGGTCTGGAATCTTGGGTTTCAGTTTTCTTAGCACAAGGGCTTCATCATCCTCTTCTTCAACTTTAGGCACTGGGCCTTGTTCTTTACTTCTGTAGGAATGTTTTTGTTGCTTCTCTTGGGCTTAGAGGGCTTCTGAGCTTGAGCTGTTGCTTTGGGAGCAGTTTTGGGCTTTGATATGGCAGCCCCTGACTTGATAGCATCTCCCATAAGCTTCTGAGACTTTGGAGCTGGTGTAGCATCTTCATCCTCTTCCTCTTCTTCTGTTGGATCTTTAAATTCATCCTCACGCTCTTCTGGGCATTAATCAGCTTGGCCCACTCTTCAGTAGTTGATTGGTACCTCATACCTTCAGACACCCATACTATCCTTACATCTGGATAGAAATGAGTACTTGAGTAAAATTGCATAAATAGCTCATCATTCCATTTGGTCTACTTTTGACCCACAAACTCATCAACTCCACAAGCTTTGAAGCTGTCTTGTACACATGGGAAGTGATCTTCATTTTCTTTGATGTATTCTCAATCAAACCATCTCATGTGACAGACACTTGGCTTCTTGTCATGCAGAATAGTCTCATAGAAGCCTTGTTGTTCTTTTGTGTGGAACCTATAGTCAAAAGCGGTTGTCCTCCTCACAGCATAGGGGCCAGACTGTCTCCACAATCTCAGTCCCGAATCCTTCCTGATATGCATGTCCTCAGCCACAGGATGAGCATCATTATGGTCTGGAATCTTGGGTTTCAGTTTTCTTAGCACAAGGGCTTCATCATCCTCTTCTTCAACTTCAGGCACTGGGGCCTTGTTCTTTACTTTTGCAGGAATGTTTTTGTTGCTTCTCTTGGGCTTAGAGGGCTTCTGAGCTTGAGCTGTTGCTTTGGGAGCAGTTTTGGGCTTTGATATGGCAGCCCCTGACTTGATAGCATCTCCCATAAGCTTCTGAGACTTTGGAGCTGGTGTAGCATCTTCATCCTCTTCCTCTTCTTCTGTTGGATCTTTAAATTCATCCTCACGCTCTTCTGGGCATTAATCAGCTTGGCCCACTCTTCAGTAGTTGATTGGTACCTCATACCTTCAGACACCCATACTATCCTTACATCTGGATAGAATCGAGTACTTGAGTAAAATTGCATAAATAGCTCATCATTCCATTTGGTCAACTTTTGACCCACAAACTCATCAACTCCACAAGCTTTGAAGCTGTCTTGTACACATGGGAAGTGATCTTCATTTTCTTTGATGTATTCCCAATCAAACCATCTCATGTGACAGACAATTGGCTTCTTGTCATGCAGAATAGTCTCATAGAAGCCTTGTTGTTCTTTTGTGTGGAACCTATAGTCAACAGCGGTTCTCCTCCTCACAGCATAGGGGCCAGACTGTCTCCATAATCTCAGTCCCAAATCCTTCCTGATATGCATGTCCTCAGCCACAGGATGAGCATCATTATGGTCTGGAATCTTGGGTTTCAGTTTTCTTAGCACAAGGGCTTCATCATCCTCTTCTTCAACTTCAGGCACTGGGGCCTTGTTCTTTACTTCTGCAGGAATGTTTTTGTTGCTTCTCTTGGGCTTAGAGGGATTCTGAGCTTGAGCTGTTGCTTTGGGAGCAGTTTTCGGCTTTGATGTGGCAGCCCCTGACTTGATAGCATCTCCCATAAGCTTCTGAGGCTTTGGAGCTGGTGTAGCATCTTCATCCTCTTCCTCTCTTCTATTGGATCTTTAAATTCATCCTCACGCTCTTTTGGGCATTAATCAGCTTGGCCCACTCTTCAAAAGTTGATTGGTACCTCATACCTTCAGACATCCATACTATCCTTACATCTGGATAGAAATGAGTACTTGAGTAAAATTGCATAAATAGCTCATCATTCCGTTTGGTCAACTTTTGACCCACAAACTCATCAACTCCACAAGCTTTGAAGCTGTCTTGTACACATGGGAAGTGATCTTCATTTTCTTTGATGTATTCCCAATCAAACCATCTCATGTGACAGACACTTGGCTTCATGTCATGTAGAATAGTCTCATAGAAGCCTTCTTGTTCTTTTGTGGAACCTATAGTCAACAACGGTTCTCCTCCTCACAGCATAGGGGCCAGACTGTCTCCACAATCTCAGTCCTGAATCCTTCCTGATATGCATGTCCTCAGCCACAGGATGAGCATCATTATGGTCTGGAATCTTGGGTTTCAGTTTTCTTAGCACAAGGGCTTCATCATCCTCTTCTTCAACTTCAGGCACTGGGGCCTTGTTCTTTACTTCTGTAGGAATGTTTTTGTTGCTTCTCTTGGGCTTAGAGGGCTTCTGAGCTTGAGCTGTTGCTTTGGGAGCAGTTTTGCGCTTTGATGTGGCAGCCCCTGACTTGATAGCATCTCCCATAAGCTTCTGAGACTTTGGAGCTGGTGTAGCATCTTCATCCTCTTCCTCTTCTTCTGTTGGATCTTTAAATTCATCTTCACGCTCTTCTGGGCATTAATCAGCTTGGCCCACTCTTCAGCAGTTGATTGGTACCTCATACCTTCAGACACCCATACTATCCTTTCACCTGGATAGAAATGAGTACTTGAGTAAAATTGCATAAATAGCTCATCATTCCATTTGGTCAACTTTTGACCCACAAACTCATCAACTCCACAAGCTTTGAAGCTGTCTTGTACACATGGGAAGTGATCTTCATTTTCTTTGATGTATTCCCAATCAAACCATCTCATGTGACAGACACTTGGCTTCTTGTCATGCAGAATAGTCTCATAGAAGCCTTGTTGTTCTTTTGCGTGGAACCTATAGTCAACAGCGGTTCTCCTCCTCACAGCATAGGGGCCAGACTGTCTCCACAATCTCAGTCCCGAATCCTTCCTGATATGCATGTCCTCACCCACAGGATGAGCATCATTATGGTCTGGAATCTTGGGTTTCAGTTTTCTTAGCACAAGGGCTTCATCATCCTCTTCTTCAACTTCAGGCACTGGGGCCTTGTTCTTTACTTCTGCATGAATGTTTCTGTTGCTTCTCTTGGGCTTAGAGGGCTTCTCAGCTTGAGCTGTTGCTTTGGGAGCAGTTTTGGGCTTTGATGTGGCAGCCCCTGACTTGATAGCATCTCCCATAAGCTTCTGAGGCTTTGGAGCTGGTGTAGCATCTTCATCCTCTTCCTCTCTTCTGTTGGATCTTTAAATTCATCCTCATGCTCTTCTGGGCAATAATCAGCTTGGCCCACTCTTCAAAAGTTGATTGGTACCTCATACCTTCAGACATCCATACTATCCTTACATCTGGATAGAAATGAGTACTTGAGTAAAATTGCATAAATAGCTCATCATTCCATTTGGTCAACTTTTGACCCACAAACTCGTCAACTCCACAAGCTTTGAAGCTGTCTTGTACACCTGGGAAGTGATCTTCATTTTCTTTGATGTATTCCCAATCAAACCATCTCATGTGACAGACACTTGGCTTCTTGTCATGCAGAATAGTCTCATAGAAGCCTTCTTGTTCTTTTGTGTGGAACCTATAGTCAACAGCGGTTCCCCTCCTCACAGCATAGGGGCCAGACTGTCTCCACAATCTCAGTCCTGAATCCTTCCTGATATGCATGTCCTCAGCCACAGGATGAGCATCATTATGGTCTGGAATCTTGGGTTTCAGTTTTCTTAGCACAAGGGCTTCATCATCCTCTTCTTCAACTTCAGGCACTGGGGCCTTGTTCTTTACTTTTGCAGGAATGTTTTTGTTGCTTCTCTTGGGCTTAGAGGGCTTCTGAGCTTGAGCTGTTGCTTTGGGAGCAGTTTTGGGCTTTGATATGGCAGCCCCTGACTTGATAGCATCTCCCATAAGCTTCTGAGACTTTGGAGCTGGTGTAGCATCTTCATCCTCTTCCTCTTCTTCTGTTGGATCTTTAAATTCATCCTCACGCTCTTCTGGGCATTAATCAGCTTGGCCCACTCTTCAGTAGTTGATTGGTACCTCATACCTTCAGACACCCATACTATCCTTACATCTGGATAGAATCGAGTACTTGAGTAAAATTGCATAAATAGCTCATCATTCCATTTGGTCAACTTTTGACCCACAAACTCATCAACTCCACAAGCTTTGAAGCTGTCTTGTACACATGGGAAGTGATCTTCATTTTCTTTGATGTATTCCCAATCAAACCATCTCATGTGACAGACAATTGGCTTCTTGTCATGCAGAATAGTCTCATAGAAGCCTTGTTGTTCTTTTGTGTGGAACCTATAGTCAACAGCGGTTCTCCTCCTCACAGCATAGGGGCCAGACTGTCTCCATAATCTCAGTCCCAAATCCTTCCTGATATGCATGTCCTCAGCCACAGGATGAGCATCATTATGGTCTGGAATCTTGGGTTTCAGTTTTCTTAGCACAAGGGCTTCATCATCCTCTTCTTCAACTTCAGGCACTGGGGCCTTGTTCTTTACTTCTGCAGGAATGTTTTTGTTGCTTCTCTTGGGCTTAGAGGGATTCTGAGCTTGAGCTGTTGCTTTGGGAGCAGTTTTCGGCTTTGATGTGGCAGCCCCTGACTTGATAGCATCTCCCATAAGCTTCTGAGGCTTTGGAGCTGGTGTAGCATCTTCATCCTCTTCCTCTCTTCTATTGGATCTTTAAATTCATCCTCACGCTCTTTTGGGCATTAATCAGCTTGGCCCACTCTTCAAAAGTTGATTGGTACCTCATACCTTCAGACATCCATACTATCCTTACATCTGGATAGAAATGAGTACTTGAGTAAAATTGCATAAATAGCTCATCATTCCGTTTGGTCAACTTTTGACCCACAAACTCATCAACTCCACAAGCTTTGAAGCTGTCTTGTACACATGGGAAGTGATCTTCATTTTCTTTGATGTATTCCCAATCAAACCATCTCATGTGACAGACACTTGGCTTCATGTCATGTAGAATAGTCTCATAGAAGCCTTCTTGTTCTTTTGTGGAACCTATAGTCAACAACGGTTCTCCTCCTCACAGCATAGGGGCCAGACTGTCTCCACAATCTCAGTCCTGAATCCTTCCTGATATGCATGTCCTCAGCCACAGGATGAGCATCATTATGGTCTGGAATCTTGGGTTTCAGTTTTCTTAGCACAAGGGCTTCATCATCCTCTTCTTCAACTTCAGGCACTGGGGCCTTGTTCTTTACTTCTGTAGGAATGTTTTTGTTGCTTCTCTTGGGCTTAGAGGGCTTCTGAGCTTGAGCTGTTGCTTTGGGAGCAGTTTTGGGCTTTGATGTGGCAGCCCCTGACTTGATAGCATCTCCCATAAGCTTCTGAGACTTTGGAGCTGGTGTAGCATCTTCATCCTCTTCCTCTTCTTCTGTTGGATCTTTAAACTCATCCTCACGCTCTTCTGGGCATTAATCAGCTTGGCCCACTCTTCAGCAGTTGATTCGTACCTCATACCTTCAGATACCCATACTATCCTTACATCTGGATAGAAATGAGTACTTGAGTAAAATTGCATAAATAGCTCATCATTCCATTTGGTCAACTTTTGACCCACAAACTCATCAACTCCACAAGCTTTGAAACTGTCTTGTACACATGGGAAGTGATCTTCATTTTCTTTGATGTATTCCCAATCAAACCATCTCATGTGACAGACACTTGGCTTCTTGTCATGCAGAATAGTCTCATAGAAGCCTTGTTGTTCTTTTGTGTGGAACCTATAGTCAACAGCGGTTCTCCACCTCACAGCATAGGGGCCATACTGTCTCCAAATCTCAGTCCCGAATCCTTCCTGATATGCATGCCCACAGCCACAGGATGAGCATCATTATGGTCTGGAATCTTGGGTTTCAGTTTTCTTAGCACAAGGGCTTCATCATCCTCTTCTTCAACTTCAGGCACTGGGGCCTTGTTCTTTACTTATGCAGGAATGTTTTTGTTGCTTCTCTTGGGCTTAGAGGGCTTCTGAGCTTGAACTGTTGCTTTGTGAGCAGTTTTGGGCTTTGATGTGGTAGCCCCTGACTTGATAGCATCTCCCATAAGCTTCTGAGGCTTTGGAGCTGGTGTAGCATCTTCATCCTCTTCCTCTCTTCTGTTGGATCTTTAAATTCATCCTCACGCTCTTCTGGGCATTAATCAGCTTGGCCCACTCTTCAAAAGTTGATTGGTACCTCATACCTTCAGACATCCATACTATCCTTACATCTGGATAGAAATGAGTACTTGAGTAAAATTGCATAAATAGCTCATCATTCCATTTGGTCAACTTTTGACCCACAAACTCGTCAACTCCACAAGCTTTGAAGCTGTCTTGTACCTGGGAAGTGATCTTCATTTTCTTTGATGTATTCCCAATCAAACCATCTCATGTGACAGACACTTGGCTTCTTGTCATGCAGAATAGTCTCATAGAAGCCTTGTTGTTCTTTTGTGTGGAACCTATAGTCAAGAGCGGTTCTCCTCCTCACAGCATAGGGGCCAGAATGTCTCCACAATCTCAGTCCCGAATCCTTCCTGATATGCATGTCCTCACCCACAGGATGAGCATCATTATGGTCTGGAATCTTGGGTTTCAGTTTTCTTAGCACAAGGGCTTCATCATCCTCTTCTTCAACTTCAGGCACTGGGGCCTTGTTCTTTACTTCTGTAGGAATGTTTTTGTTGCTTCTCTTGGGCTTAGAGGGCTTCTGAGCTTGAGCTGTTGCTTTGGGAGCAGTTTTGGGCTTTGATGTGGCAGCCCCTGACTTGATAGCATCTCCCATAAGCTTCTGAGACTTTGGAGCTGGTGTAGCATCTTCATCCTCTTCCTCTTCTTCTGTTGGATCTTTAAACTCATCCTCACGCTCTTCTGGGCATTAATCAGCTTGGCCCACTCTTCAGCAGTTGATTCGTACCTCATACCTTCAGATACCCATACTATCCTTACATCTGGATAGAAATGAGTACTTGAGTAAAATTGCATAAATAGCTCATCATTCCATTTGGTCAACTTTTGACCCACAAACTCATCAACTCCACAAGCTTTGAAACTGTCTTGTACACATGGGAAGTGATCTTCATTTTCTTTGATGTATTCCCAATCAAACCATCTCATGTGACAGACACTTGGCTTCTTGTCATGCAGAATAGTCTCATAGAAGCCTTGTTGTTCTTTTGTGTGGAACCTATAGTCAACAGCGGTTCTCCACCTCACAGCATAGGGGCCATACTGTCTCCAAATCTCAGTCCCGAATCCTTCCTGATATGCATGCCCACAGCCACAGGATGAGCATCATTATGGTCTGGAATCTTGGGTTTCAGTTTTCTTAGCACAAGGGCTTCATCATCCTCTTCTTCAACTTCAGGCACTGGGGCCTTGTTCTTTACTTATGCAGGAATGTTTTTGTTGCTTCTCTTGGGCTTAGAGGGCTTCTGAGCTTGAACTGTTGCTTTGTGAGCAGTTTTGGGCTTTGATGTGGTAGCCCCTGACTTGATAGCATCTCCCATAAGCTTCTGAGGCTTTGGAGCTGGTGTAGCATCTTCATCCTCTTCCTCTCTTCTGTTGGATCTTTAAATTCATCCTCACGCTCTTCTGGGCATTAATCAGCTTGGCCCACTCTTCAAAAGTTGATTGGTACCTCATACCTTCAGACATCCATACTATCCTTACATCTGGATAGAAATGAGTACTTGAGTAAAATTGCATAAATAGCTCATCATTCCATTTGGTCAACTTTTGACCCACAAACTCGTCAACTCCACAAGCTTTGAAGCTGTCTTGTACCTGGGAAGTGATCTTCATTTTCTTTGATGTATTCCCAATCAAACCATCTCATGTGACAGACACTTGGCTTCTTGTCATGCAGAATAGTCTCATAGAAGCCTTGTTGTTCTTTTGTGTGGAACCTATAGTCAAGAGCGGTTCTCCTCCTCACAGCATAGGGGCCAGAATGTCTCCACAATCTCAGTCCCGAATCCTTCCTGATATGCATGTCCTCAGCCACAGGATGAGCATCATTATGGTCTGGAATCTTGGGTTTCAGTTTTCTTAGCACAAGGGCTTCATCATCCTCTTCTTCAACTTCAGGCACTGGGGCCTTGTTCTTTACTTTTGTAGGAATGTTTTTGTTGCTCCTCTTGGGCTTAGAGGGCTTCTGAGCTTGAGCTGTTGATTTGGGAGCAGTTTTGGGCTTTGATGTGGCAGCCCCTGACTTGATAGCATCTCCCATAAGCTTCTGAGGCTTTGGAGCTGGTGTAGCATCTTCATCATCTTCCTCTTCTTCTGTTGGATCTTTAAATTCATCCTCACGCTCTTCTGGGCATTAATCAGCTTGGCCCACTCTTCAACAGTTGATTGGTACCTCATACCTTCAGACATCCATACTATCCTTACATCTGGATAGAAATGAGTACTTGAGTAAAATTGCATAAATAGCTCATCATTCCATTTGGTCAACTTTTGACCCACAAACTCGTCAACTCCACAAGCTTTGAAGCTGTCTTGTACACCTGGGAAGTGATCTTCATTTTCTTTGATGTATTCCCAATCAAACCATCTCATGTGACAAACACTTGGCTTCTGGTCATGCAGAATAGTCTCATAGAAGCCTTCTTGTTCTTTTGTGTGGAACCTATAGTCAACAGCGGTTCTCTTGCTCACAGCATAGGGGCCAGATTGTATCCACAATCTCAGTCCTGAATCCTTCCTGATATGCATGTCCTCAGCCACAGGATGAGCATCATTATGGTCTGGAATCTTGGGTTTTAGTTTTCTTAGCACAAGGGCTTCATCATCCTCTTCTTCAACTTCAGGCACTGGGCCTTGTTATTTTCTTCTGCAGGAATTTTTTTGTTGCTTCTCTTGGGCTTAGAGGGATTCTGAGCTTGAGCTGTTGCTTTGGGGGCAGTTTTGGGCTTTGATGTGGCAGCCCCTGACTTGATAGCATCTCCCATAAGCTTCTGAGGCTTTGGAGCTGGTGTAGCATCTTCATCCTCTTCCTCTCTTCTGGTGGATCTTTAAATTCATCCTCACGCTCTTCTGGGCATTAATCAGCTTGGCACTCTTCAAAAGTTGATTGGTACCTCATACCTTCAGACATCCATACTATCCTTACATCTGGATAGAAATGAGTACTTGAGTAAAATTGCATAAATAGCTCATCATTCCATTTGGTCAACTTTTGACACACAAACTCGTCAACTCCACAAGCTTTGAAGCTGTCTTGTACACCTGGGAAGTGATCTTCATTTTCTTTGATGTATTCCCAATCAAACCATCTCATGTGACAGACACTTGGCTTCTTGTCATGCAGAATAGTCTCATAGAAGCCTTGTTGTTCTTTTGTGTGGAACCTATAGTCAACAGCGGTTCTCCTCCACACAGCATAGGGGCCAGACTGTCTCCACAATCTCAGTCCTGAATCCTTCCTGATATGCATGTCCTCAGCCACAAGATGAGCATCATTATGGTCTGGAATCTTGGGTTTCAGTTTTCTTAGCACAAGGGCTTCATCATCCTCTTCTTCAACTTTAGGCACTGGGGCCTTGTTCTTTACTTCTGTAGGAATATTTTTGTTGCTTCTCTTGGGCTTAGAGGGCTTCTGAGCTTGAGCTGTTGCTTTGGGAGCAGTTTTGGGCTTTGATGTGGCAGCCCCTGACTTGATAGCATCTCCCATAAGCTTCTGAGACTTTGGAGCTAGTGTAGCATCTTCATCCTCTTCCTCTTCTACTGTTGGATCTTTAAATTCATCCTCACGCTCTTCTGGGCATTAATTAGCTTGGCCCACTCTTCAGCAGTTGATTGGTACCTCATACCTTCAGACACCCATACTATCCTTACATCTGGATAGAAATGAGTACTTGAGTAAAATTGCATAAATAGCTCATCATTCCATTTGGTCAACTTTTGACCCACAAACTCATCAACTCCACAAGCTTTGAAGCTGTCTTGTACACATGGGAAGTGATCTTCATTTTCTTTGATGTATTCCCAATCAAACCATCTCATGTGATAGACACTTGGCTTCTTGACATGCAGAATAGTCTCATAGAAGCCTTGTTGTTCTTTTGTGTGGAACCTATAGTCAACAGCGGTTCTCCTCCTCACAGCATAGGGGCCAGACTGTCTCCATAATCTCAGTCCCGAATCCTTCCTGATATGCATGTCCTCAGCCACAGGATGAGCATCATTATGGTCTGGAATCTTGGGTTTCAGTTTTCTTAGCACAAGGGCTTCATCATCCTCTTCTTCAACTTCAGGCACTGGGGCCTTGTTCTTTACTTCTGCAGGAATGTTTTTGTTGCTTCTCTTGGGCTTAGAGGGCTTCTGAGCTTGAGCTGTTGCTTTGGGAGCAGTTTTCGGCTTTGATGTGGCAGCCCCTGACTTGATAGCATCTCCCATAAGCTTCTGAGGCTTTGGAGCTGGTGTAGCATCTTCATCCTCTTCCTCTCTTCTGTTGGATCTTTAAATTCATCCTCACGCTCTTCTGGGCATTAATCAGCTTGGCCCACTCTTCAAAAGTTGATTGGTACCTCATACCTTCAGACATCCATACTATCCTTACATCTGGATAGAAATGAGTACTTGAGTAAAATTGCATAAATAGCTCATCATTCCATTTGGTCAACTTTTGACCCACAAACTCATCAACTCCACAAGCTTTGAAGCTGTCTTGTACACATGGGAAGTGATCTTCATTTTTTTGATGTATTCCCAATCAAACCATCTCATGTGACAGACACTTGGCTTCTTGTCATGCAGAATAGTCTCATAGAAGCCTTGTTGTTCTTTTGTGTGGAACCTATAGTCAACAGAGGTTCTCCTCCTCACAGCATAGGGGCCAGACTGCCTCCACAATCTCAGTCCTGAATCCTTCCTGATATGCATGTCCTCAGCCACAGGATGAGCATCATTATGGTCTGGAATCTTGGGTTTCAGTTTTCTTAGCACAAGGGCTTCATCATCCTCTTCTTCAACTTCAGGCACTGGGGCCTTGTTCTTTACTTTTGCAGGAATGTTTTTGTTGCTCCTCTTGGCCTTAGAGGGCTTCTGAGCTTGAGCTGTTGATTTGGGAGCAGTTTTGGGCTTTGATGTGGCAGCCCCTGACTTGATAGCATCTCCCATAAGCTTCTGAGGCTTTGGAGCTGGTGTAGCATCTTCATCATCTTCCTCTTCTTCTGTTGGATCTTTAAATTCATCCTCACGCTCTTCTGGGCATTAATCAGCTTGGCCCACTCTTCAACAGTTGATTGATACCTCATACCTTCAGACATCCATACTATCCTTACATCTGGATAGAAATGAGTACTTGAGTAAAATTGCATAAATAGCTCATCATTCCATTTGGTCAACTTTTGACCCACAAACTCATCAACTCCACAAGCTTTGAAGTTGTCTTGTACACATGGGAAGTGATCTTCATTTTCTTTGATGTATTCCCAATCAAACCATCTCATGTGACAGACACTTGGCTTCATGTCATGTAGAATAGTCTCATAGAAGCCTTCTTGTTCTTTTGTGTGGAACCTATAGTCAACAGCGGTTCTCCTCCACACAGCATAGGGGCCAGACTGTCTCCACAATCTCAGTCCTGAATCCTTCCTGATATGCATGTCCTCAGCCACAGGATGAGCATCATTATGGTCTGGAATCTTGGGTTTTAGTTTTCTTAGCACAAGGGCTTCATCATCCTCTTCTTCAACTTCAGGCACTGGGGCCTTGTTCTTTACTTCTGTAGGAATGTTTTTGTTGCTTCTCTTGGGCTTAGAGGGCTTCTGAGCTTGAGCTGTTGCTTTGGGAGCAGTTTTCGGCTTTGATGTGGCAGCCCCTGACTTGATAGCATCTCCCATAAGCTTCTGAGACTTTGGAGCTGGTGTAGCATCTTCATCCTCTTCCTCTTCTTCTGTTGGATCTTTAAATTCATCCTCACGCTCTTCTGGGCATGAATCAGCTTGGCCCACTCTTCAGCAGTTGATTGGTACCTCATACCTTCAGACACCCATACTATCCTTACATCTGGATAGAAATGAGTACTTGAGTAAAATTGCATAAATAGCTCATCATTCCATTTGGTCAACTTTTGACCCACAAACTTATCAACTCCACAAGCTTTGAAGCTGTCTTGTACACATGGGAAGTGATCTTCATTTTCTTTGATGTATTCCCAATTAAACCATCTCATGTGACAGACACTTGGCTTCTTGTCATGCAGAATAGTCTCATAGAAGCCTTGTTGTTCTTTTGTGTGGAACCTATAGTCAACAGCGGTTCTCCTCCTCACAGCATAGGGGCCAGACTATCTCCACAATCTCAGTCCCGAATCCTTCCTGATATGCATGTCCTCAGCCACAGGATGAGCATCATTATGGTCTGGAATCTTGGGTTTCAGTTTTCTTAGCACAAGGGCTTCATCATCCTCTTCTTCAACTTCAGGCACTGGGGCCTTGTTCTTTACTTCTGCAGGAATGTTTTTGTTGCTTCTCTTGGGCTTAGTGGGCTTCTGAGCTTGAGCTGTTGCTTTGGGAGCAGTTTTGGGCTTTGATGTGGCAGCCCCTGACTTGATAGCATCTCCCATAAGCTTCTGAGGCTTTGGAGCTGGTGTAGCATCTTCATCCTCTTCCTCTCTTCTGTTGGATCTTTAAATTCATCCTCACGCTCTTCTGGGCATTAATCAGCTTGGCCCACTCTTCAACAGTTGATTGGTACCTCATACCTTCAGACATCCATACTATCCTTACATCTGGACAGAAATGAGTACTTGAGTAAAATTGCATAAATAGCTCATCATTCCATTTGGTCAACTTTTGACCCACAAACTCGTCAACTCCACAAGCTTTGAAGCTGTCTTGTACACATGGGAAGTGATCTTCATTTTCTTTGATGTATTCCCAATCAAACCATCTCATGTGACAGACACTTGGCTTCTTGTCATGCAGAATAGTCTCATAGAAGCCTTGTTGTTCTTTTGTGTGGAACCTATAGTCAACAGCGGTTCTCCTCCACACAGCATAGGGGCCAGACTGTCTCCACAATCTCAGTCCTGAATCCTTCCTGATATGCATGTCCTCAGCCACAGGATGAGCATCATTATGGTCTGGAATGTTGGGTTTTAGTTTTCTTAGCACAAGGGCTTCATCATCCTCTTGTTCAACTTCAGGCACTGGGGCCTTGTTCTTTACTTCTGTAGGAATGTTTTTGTTGCTTCTCATGGGCTTAGAGGGCTTCTGAGCTTGAGCTGTTGCTTTGGGAGCAGTTTTGGGCTTTGATGTGGCAGCCCCTGACTTGATAGCATCTCCCATAAGCTTCTGAGACTTTGGAGCTGGTGTAGCATCTTCATCCTCTTCCTCTTCTTCTGTTGGATCTTTAAATTCATCCTCATGCTCTTCTGGGCATTAATCAGCTTGGCCCACTCTTCAACAGTTGATTGGTACCTCATACCTTCAGACATCCATACTATCCTTACATCTGGATAGAAATGAGTACTTGAGTAAAATTGAATAAATAGCTCATCATTCCATTTGGTCAACTTTTGACCCACAAACTCGTCAACTCCACAAGCTTTGAAGCTGTCTTGTACACCTGGGAAGTGATCTTCATTTTCTTTGATGTATTCCCAATCAAACCATCTCATGTGACAGACGCTTGGCTTCTTGTCATGCAGAATAGTCTCATAGAAGCCTTGTTGTTCTTTTGTGTGGAACCTATAGTCAACAGCGGTTCTCCTCCACACAGCATAGGGGCCAGACTGTCTCCACAATCTCAGTCCTGAATCCTTCCTGATATGCATGTCCTCAGCCACAGGATGAGCATCATTAAGGTCTGGAATCTTGGGTTTTAGTTTTCTTAGCACAAGGGCTTCATCATCCTCTTCTTCAACTTCGGGTACTGGGGCCTTGTTCTTTACTTCTGCAGGAGTGTTTTTGTTGCTTCTCTTGGGCTTAGATGGCTTCTGAGCTTGAGCTGTTGCTTTGGGAGCAGTTTTGGGCTTTGATGTGGCAGCCCCTGACTTGGTAGCATCTCCCATAAGCTTCTGAGGCTTTGGAGCTAGTGTAGCATCTTCATCCTCTTCCTCTTCTACTGTTGGATCTTTAAATTCATCCTCACGCTCTTCTGGGCATTAATCAGCTTGGCCCACTCTTCAGCAGTTGATTGGTACCTCATACCTTCAGACACCCATACTATCCTTACATCTGGATAGAAATGAGTACTTGAGTAAAATTGCATAAATAGCTCATCATTCCATTTGGTCAACTTTTGACCCACAAACTCATCAACTCCACAAGCTTTGAAGCTGTCTTGTACACATGGGAAGTGATCTTCATTTTATTTGATGTATTCCCAATCAAACCATCTCATGTGACAGACACTTGGCTTCTTGTCATGTAGACTAGTCTCATAGAAGCCTTGTTGTTCTTTTGTGTGGAACCTATAGTCAACAGAGTTCTCCTCCTCACAGCATAGGGGCCAGACTGTCTACACAATCTCAGTCCTGAATCCTTCCTGATATGCATGTCCTCAGCCACAGGATGAGCATCATTATGGTCTGGAATCTTGGGTTTTAGTTTTCTTAGCACAAGGGCTTCATCATCCTCTTCTTCAACTTTAGGCACTGGGCCTTGTTCTTTACTTCTGCAGGATTTTTTTGTTGCTTCTCTTGGGCTTAGAGGGCTTCTGAGCTTGAGCTGTTGCTTTGGCAGCAGTTTTGGGCTTTGATGTGGCAGCCCCTGACTTCATAGCATCTCCCATAAGCTTTTGAGGCTTTGGAGCTGGTGTAGCATCTTCATCCTCTTCCTCTCTTCTGTTGGATCTTTAAATTCATCCTCACGCTCTTCTGGGCATTAATTAGCTTGGCCCACTCTTCAAAAGTTGATTGGTACCTCATACCTTCAGACATCCATACTATCCTTATATCTAGATAGAAATGAGTACTTGAGTAAAATTGCATAAATAGCTCATCATTCCATTTGGTCAACTTTTGACCCACAAACTCGTCAACTCCACAAGCTTTGAAGCTGTCTTGTACACCTGGGAAGTGATCTTTATTTTCTTTGATGTATAACCAATCAAACCATCTCATGTGACAGACACTTGGCTTCTTGTCATGCAGAATAGTCTCATAGAAGCCTTGTTGTTCTTTTGTGTGGAACCTATAGTCAACAACGGTTCTCCTCCTCACAGCATAGGGGCCAGACTGTCTCCACAATCTCAGTCCTGAATCCTTCCTGATATGCATGTCCTCAGCCATAGGATGAGCATCATTATGGTCTGGAATCTTGGGTTTTAGTTTTCTTAGCACAAGGGCTTCATCATCCTCTTCTTCAACTTCAGGCACTGGGCCTTGTTCTTTACTTCTGCAGGAATTTTTTTGTTGCTTCTCTTGGGCTTAGAGGGCTTCTGAGCTTGAGCTGTTGCTTTGGCAGCAGTTTGGGCTTTGATGTGGCAGCCCCTGACTTGATAGCATCTCCCATAAGCTTCTGAGCCTTTGGAGCTGGTGTAGCATCTTCATCCTCTTCCTCTCTTCTGTTGGATATTTAAATTCATCCTCACGCTCTTCTGGGCATTAATCAGCTTGGCCCACTCTTCAACAGTTGATTGGTACCTCATACCTTCAGACATCCATACTATCCTTACATCTGGATAGAAATGAGTACTTGAGTAAAATTGCATAAATAGCTCATCATTCCATTTGGTCAACTTTTGACCCACAAACTCATCAACTCCACAAGCTTTGAAGTTGTCTTGTACACATGGGAAGTGATCTTCATTTTATTTGATGTATTCCCAATCAAACCATCTCATGTGACAGACACTTGGCTTCTTGTCATGTAGACTAGTCTCATAGAAGCCTTGTTGTTCTTTTGTGTGGAACCTATAGTCAACAGAGTTCTCCTCCTCACAGCATAGGGGCCAGACTGTCTACACAATCTCAGTCCTGAATCCTTCCTGATATGCATGTCCTCAGCCACAGGATGAGCATCATTATGGTCTGGAATCTTGGGTTTCAGTTTTCTTAGCACAAGGGCTTCATCATCCTCTTCTTCAACTTCAGGCATTGGGGCCTTGTTCTTTACTTCTGTAGGAATGTTTTTGTTGCTTCGCTTGTGCTTAGAGGGCTTCTCAGCTTGAGCTGTTGCTTTGGGAGCAGTTTTGGGCTTTGATGTGGCAGCCCGTGACTTGATAGCATCTCCCATAAGCTTCTGAGACTTTGGAGCTGGTGTAGCATCTTCATCCTCTTCCTCTTCTTCTGTTGGATCTTTAAATTCATCCTCACGCTCTTCTGGGCATTAATCAGCTTGGCCCACTCTTCAACAGTTGATTGGTACCTCATACCTTCAGACATCCATACTATCCTTACATCTGGATAGAAATGAGTACTTGAGTAAAATTGCATAAATAGCTCATCATTCCATTTGGTCAACTTTTGACCCACAAACTCGTCAACTCCACAACCTTTGAAGCTGTCTTGTACACATGGGAAGTGATCTTCATTTTCTTTGATGTATTCCCAATCAAACCATCTCATGTGACAGACACTTGGCTTCTTGTCATGCAGAATAGTCTCATTGAAGCCTTGTTGTTCTTTTGTGTGGAATCTATAGTCAACAGCGGTTCTCCTCCACACAGCATAGGGGCCAGACTGTCTCCACAATCTCAGTCCTGAATCCTTCCTGATATGCATGTCCTCAGCCACAGGATGAGCATCATTATGGTCTGGAATCTTGGGTTTTAGTTTTCTTAGCACAAGGGCTTCATCATCCTCTTCTTCAACTTCAGGCACTGGGGCCTTGTTCTTTACTTCTGCAGGAATTTTTTTGTTGCTTCTCTTGGGCTTAGAGGGCTTCTGAGCTTGAGCTGTTGCTTTGGCAGCAGTTTTGGGATTTGATGTGGCAGCCCCTGACTTGATAGCATCTCCCATAAGCTTCTGAGACTTTGGAGTTGGTGTAGCATCTTCATCCTCTTCCTCTTCTTCTGTTGGATCTTTAAATTCATCCTCACGCTCTTCTGGGCATTAATCATCTTGGCCCACTCTTCAACAGTTGATTGGTACCTCATACCTTCAGACATCCATACTATCCTTACATCTGGATAGAAATGAGTACTTGAGTAAACTTGCATAAATAGCTCATCATTCCATTTGGTCAACTTTTGACCCACAAACTCATCAACTCCACAAGCTTTGAAGCTGTCTTGTACACATGGGAAGTGATCTTCATTTTATTTGATGTATTCCCAATCAAACCATCTCATGTGATAGACACTTGGCTTCTTGTCATGCAGAATAGTCTCATAGAAGCCTTGTTGTTCTTTTGTGTGGAACCTATAGTCAACAGCGGTTCTCCTCCTCACAGCATAGGGGCCAGACTGTCTCCACAATCTCAGTCCCGAATCCTTCCTGATATGCATGTCCTCAGCCACAGGATGAGCATCATTATGGTCTGGAATATTGGGTTTCAGTTTTCTTAGCACAAGGGCTTCATAATCCTCTTCTTCAACTTCAGGCACTGGGGCCTTGTTCTTTACTTCTGCAGGAATGTTTTTGTTGCTTCTCTTGGGCTTAGAGGGCTTCTGAGCTTGAGCTGTTGCTTTGGGAGCAGTTTTGGGCTTTGATGTGGCAGCCCCTCACTTGATAGCATCTCCCATAAGCTTCTGAGGCTTTGGAGCTGGTGTAACATCTTCATCCTCTTCCTCTCTTCTGTTGGATCTTTAAATTCATCCTCACGCTCTTCTGGGCATTAATTATCTTGGCCCACTCTTCAAAAGTTGATTGGTACCTCATACCTTCAGACATCCATACTATCCTTACATCTGGATAGAAATGAGTACTTGAGTAAAATTGCATAAATAGCTCATCATTCCATTTGATCAACTTTCGACCCACAAACTCCTCAACTCCACAAGCTTTGAAGCTGTCTTGTACACATGGGAAGTGATCTTCATTTTATTTGATGTATTCCCAATCAAACCATCTCATGTGACAGACACTTGGCTTCTTGTCATGCAGAATAGTCTCATAGAAGCCTTGTTGTTCTTTTGTGTGGAACCTATAGTCAACAGCGGTTCTCCTCCTCATAGCATAGGGGCCAGACTGTCTCCACAATCTCAGTCCTGAATCCTTCCTGATATGCATGTCCTCAGCCACAGGATGAGCATCATTATGGTCTGGAATCTTGGGTTTCAGTTTTCTTAGCACAAGGGCTTCATCACCCTCTTCTTCGACTTCAGGCACTGGGGCCTTGTTCTTTACTTCTGCAGGAATGTTTTTGTTGCTTCTCTTAGGCTTAGAGGGCTTCTGAGCTTGAGCTGTTGCTTTGGGAGCAGTTTTGGGCTTTGATGTGGCAGCCCCTGACTTGATAGCATCTCCCATAAGCTTCTGAGGCTTTGGAGCTGGTGTAGCATCTTCATCCTCTTCCTCTCTTCTGTTGGATCTTTAAATTCATCCTCACGCTCTTCTGGGCATTAATCAGCTTGGCCCACTTTTCAAAAGTTGATTGGCACCTCATACCTTCAGACATCCATACTATCCTTACATCTGGATAGAAATGAGTACTTGAGTAAAATTGCATAAGTAGCTCATCATTCCATTTGATCAACTTTCGACCCACAAACTCGTCAACTCCACAAGCTTTGAAGCTGTCTTGTACACATGGGAAGTGATCTTCATTTTCTTTGATGTATTCCCAATCAAACCATCTCATGTGACAGACACTTGGCTTCTTGTCATGCAGAATAGTCTCTTAGAAGCCTTGTTGTTCTTTTGTGTGGAACCTATAGTCAACAGCGGTTCTCCTCCTCACAGCATAGGGGCCAGACTGTCTCCGCAATCTCAGTCCTGAATCCTTCCTGTTATGCATGTCCGCAGCCACATGATGAGCATCATTATGGTCTGGAATCTTGGGTTTCAGTTTTCTTAGCACAAGGGCTTCATCATCCTCTTCTTCAACTTCAGGCACTGGGGCCTTGTTCTTCACTTCTGCAGGAATGTTTTTGTTGCTTATCTTGGGCTTAGAGGGCTTCTGAGCTTGAGCTGTTGCTTTGGGAGCAGTTTTGGGCTTTGATGTGGCAGCCCCTGACTTGATAGCATCTCCCATAAGCTTCTGAGGCTTTGGAGCTGGTGTAGCATCTTCATCCTCTTCCTCTCTTCTGTTGGATCTTTAAATTCATCCTCACGCTCTTCCGGGCATTAATCAGCTTGGCCCACTTTTCAAAAGTTGATTGGCACCTCATACCTTCAGACATCCATACTATCCTTACATCTGGATAGAAATGAGTACTTGAGTAAAATTGCATAAATAGCTCATCATTCCATTTGATCAACTTTCGACCCACAAACTCGTCAACTCCAAAAGCTTTGAAGCTGTCTTGTACACCTGGGAAGTGATCTTCATTTTCTTTGATGTATTCCCAATCAAACCATCTCATGTGACAGACACTTGGCTTTTTGTCATGCAGAATAGTCTCATAGAAGCCTTGTTGTTCTTTTGTGTGGAACCTATAGTCAATAGCGGTTCTCCTCCTCACAGCATAGGGGCCAGACTGTCTCCGCAATCTCAGTCCTGAATCCTTCCTGTTATGCATGTCCTCAGCCACATGATGAGCATCATTATGGTCTGGAATCTTGGGTTTCATTTTTCTTCGCACAAGGGCTTCATCATCCTCTTCTTCAACTTCAGGCACTGGGGCCTTGTTCTTTACTTCTGCAGGAATGTTTTTGTTGCTTCTCTTGGGCTTAGAGGGCTTCTGAGCTTGAGCTGTTGCTTTGGGAGCAGTTTTGGGCTTTGATGTGGCAGCCCCTGACTTGATAGCATCTCCCATAAGCTTCTGAGACTTTGGAGCTGGTGTAGCATCTTCATCCTCTTCCTCTTCTTCTGTTGGATCTTTAAATTCATCCTCACGCTCTTCTGGGCATTAATCAGCTTGGCCCACTATTCAACAGTTGATTGGTACCTCATACCTTCAGACATCCATACTATCCTTACATCTGGATAGAAATGAGTACTTGAGTAAAATTGCATAAATAGCTCATCATTCCATTTGGTCAACTTTTGACCCACAGACTCATCAACTCCACAAGCTTTGAAGCTGTCTTGTACAAATGGGAAGTGATCTTCATTTTCTTTGATGTATTCCCAATCAAACCATCTCATGTGACAGACACTTGGCTTCTTGTCATGCAGAATAGTCTCATAGAAGCCTTGTTGTTCTTTTGTGTGGAACCTATAGTCAACAGCGGTTCTCCTCCTCACAGCATAGGGGCCAGACTGTCTCCACAATCTCAGTCCTGAATCCTTCCTGATATGCATGTCCTCAGCCATAGGATGAGCATCATTATGGTTTGGAATCTTGGGTTTCAGTTTTCTTAGCACAAGGGCTTCATCATCCTCTTCTTCAACTTCAGGCACTGGGCCTTGTTCTTTACTTCTGCAGGAATGTTTTTGTTGCTTCTATTGGGCTTAGAGGGCTTCTAAGCTTGAGCTGTTGCTTTGGGAGCAGTTTTGGGCTTTGATGTGGCAACCCCTGACTTGATAGCATCTCCCATAAGCTTCTGAGACTTTGGAGCTGGTGTAGCATGTTCATCCTCTTCCTCTTCTTCTGTTGGATCTTTAAATTCATCCTCACGCTCTTCTGGGCATTAATCAGCTTGGCCCAATCTTCAACAGTTGATTGGTACCTCATACCTTCAGACATCCATACTATCCTTACATCTGGATAGAAATGAGTACTTGAGTAAAATTGCATAAATAGCTCATCATTCCATTTGGTCAACTTCTGACCCACAAACTCATCAACTCCACAAGCTTTGAAGTTGTCTTGTACACATGGGAAGTGATCTTCATTTTCTTTGATGTATTCCCAATCAAACCATCTCATGTGACAGACACTTGGGTTCTTGTCATGCAGAATAGTCTCATAGAAGCCTTGTTGTTCTTTTGTGTGGAACCTATAGTCAACAGCGGTTCTCCTCCTCACAGCATAGGGGCCAGACTGTCTCCACAATCTCAGTCCTGAATCCTTCCTGATATGCATGTCCTCAGCCACAGGATGAGCATCATTATGGTCTAGAATCTTGGGTTTCAGTTTTCTTAGCACAAGGGCTTCATCATCCTCTTCTTCAACTTCAGGCACTGGGGCCTTGTTCTTTACTTCTGCAGGAATGTTTTTGTTGCTTCTCTTGGGCTTAGAGAACTTCTGAGCTTGAGCTGTTGCTTTGGGAGCAGTTTTGGGCTTTGATGTGGCAGCCCTTGACTTGATAGCATCTCCCATAAGCTTCTGAGGCTTTGGAGCTGGTGTAGCATCTTCATCCTCTTCCTCTTCTTCTGTTGGATCTTTAAATTCATCCTCATGCTCTTCTGGGCATTAATCAGCTTGGCCCACTCTTCAACAGTTGATTGGTACCTCATACCTTCAGACATCCATACTATCCTTACATCTGGATAGAAATGAGTACTTGAGTAAAATTGCATAAATAGCTCATCATTCCATTTGGTCAACTTTTGACCCACAAACTCATCAACTCCACAAGCTTTGAAGCTGTCTTGTACACATGGGAAGTGATCTTCATTTTCTTTGATGTATTCCCAATCAAACCATCTCATGTGACAAACACTTGGCTTCTTGTCATGCAGAATAGTATCATAGAAGCCTTGTTGTTCTTTTGTGTGGAACCTATAGTCAATAGCGGTTCTCCTCCTCACAGCATAGGGGCCAAACTATCTCCACAATCTCAGTCCTGAATCCTTCCTGATATGCATGTCCTCAGCCACAGGATGAGCATCATTATGGTCTAGAATCTTGGGTTTCAGTTTTCTTAGCACAAGGGCTTCATCATCCTCTTCTTCAACTTCAGGCACTTGGTCCTTGTTCTTTACTTCTGCAGGAATGTTTTTGTTGCTTCTCTTGGGCTTAGAGGGCTTCTGAGCTTGAGCTGTTGATTTTGGAGCAGTTTTGGGCTTTGATGTGGCAGCCCCTGACTTGATAGCATCTCCCATAAGCTTCTGAGGCTTTGGAGCTGGTGTAGCATCTTCATCCTCTTCCTCTCTTCTGTTGGATCTTTAAATTCATCCTCACGCTCTTCTGGGCATTAATCAGCTTGGCCCACTCTTCAAAAGTTGATTGGTACCTCATACCTTCACACTTCCATACTATCCTTACATCTGGATAGAAATGAGTACTTGAGTAAAATTGCATAAATAGCTCATCATTCCATTTGATCAACTTTCGACCCACAAACTCGTCAACTCCACAAGCTTTGAAGCTGTCTTGTACACCTGGGAAGTGATCTTCATTTTCTTTGATGTATTCCCAATCAAACCATCTCATGTGACAGACACTTGGCTTCGTGTCATGCAGAATAGTCTCATAGAAGCCTTGTTGTTCTTTTGTGTGGAACCTATAGTCAACAGCGGTTCTCCTCCTCACAGCATAGGGGCCAGACTGTCTCCGCAATCTCAGTCCTGAATCCTTCCTGATATGCATGTCCTCAGCCACATGATGAGCATCATTATGGTCTGGAATCTTGGGTTTCAGTTTTCTTAGCACAAGGGCTTCATCATCCTCTTCTTCAACTTCAGGCACTGGGGCCTTGTTCTTTACTTCTGCAGGAATGTTTTTGTTGCTTATCTTGGGCTTAGAGGGCTTCTGAGCTTGAACTGTTGCTTTGGGAGCAGTTTTGGGCTTTGATGTGGCAGCCCCTGACTTGATAGCATCTCCCATAAGCTTCTGAGACTTTGGAGCTGGTGTAGCATCTTCATCCTCTTCCTCTTCTTCTGTTGGATCTTTAAATTCATCCTCACGCTCTTCTGGGCATTAATCAGCTTGGCCCACTCTTCAACAGTTGATTGGTACCTCATACCTTCAGTCATCCATACTATCCTTACATCTGGATAGAAATCAGTACTTGAGTAAAATTGCATAAATATCTCATCATTCCATTTGGTCAACTTTTGACCCACATACTCATCAACTCCACAAGCTTTGAAGCTGTCTTGTACACATGGGAAGTGATCTTCATTTTCTTTGATGTATTCCCAATCAAACCATCTCATGTGACAGACACTTGGCTTCTTGTCATGCAGAATAGTCTCATAGAAGCCTTGTTGTTCTTTTGTGTGGAACCTATAGTCAACAGCGGTTCTCCTCCTGACAGCATAGGGGCCAGACTGTCTCCACAATCTCAGTCCTGAATCCTTCCTGATATGCATGTCCTCAGCCACAGGATGAGCATCATTATGGTCTGGAATCTTGGGTTTCAGTTTTCTTAGCACAAGGGCTTCATCATCCTCTTCTTCAACTTCAGGCACTGGGGCCTTGTTCTTTACTTCTGCAGGAATGTTTTTGTTGCTTCTCTTGGGCTTAGAGGGCTTCTAAGCTTGAGATGTTGCTTTGGGAGCAGTTTTGGGCTTTGATGTGGCAGCCCCTCACTTGATAGCATCTCCCATAAGCTTCTGAGACTTTAGAGCTGGTGTAGCATCTTCATCCTCTTCCTCTTCTTCTGTTGGATCTTTAAATTCATCCTCACGCTCTTCTGGGCATTAATCAGCTTGGCCCACTCTTCAACAGTTGATTGGTACGTCATACCTTCAGATATTCATACTATCCTTACATATGGATAGAAATGAGTACATGAGTAAAATTGCATAAATAGGTCATCATTCCATTTGGTCAACTTTTGACCCACAAACTCATCAACTCCACAAGCTTTGAAGCTGTCTTGTACACATGGGAAGTGATCTTCATTTTCTTTGATGTATTCCCAATCAAACCATCTTATGTGACAGACACTTGGCTTCTTGTCATGCAGAATAGTCTCATAGAAGCCTTGTTGTTCTTTTGTGTGGAACCTATAGTCAACAGCGGTTCTCCTCCTCACAGCATAGGGGCCAAACTATCTCCACAATCTCAGTCCTGAATCCTTCCTGATATGCATGTCCTCAGCCACAGGATGAGCATCATTATGGTCTGGAATCTTGGGTTTTAGTTTTCTTAGCACAAGGGCTTCATCATCCTCTTCTTCAACTTCAGGCACTTGGGCCTTGTTCTTTACTTCTGCAGGAATGTTTTTGTTGCTTCTCTTGGGCTTAGAGGGCTTCTGAGCTTGAGCTGTTCCTTTGGGAGCAGTTTTGGGCTTTGATGTGGCAGCCCCTGACTTGATAGCATCTCCCATAAGCTTCTGAGGCTTTGGAGCTGGTGTAGCATCTTCATCCTCTTCCTCTCTTCTGTTGGATCTTTAAATTCATTCTCACGCTCTTCTGGGCATTAATCAGCTTGGCCCACTCTTCAAAAGTTGATTGGTACCTCATACCTTCAGACTTCCATACTATCCTTACATCTGGATAGAAATGAGTACTTGAGTAAAATTGCAAAAATAGCTCATCATTCCATTTGATCAACTTTCGACCCACAAACTCGTCTACTCCACAAGCTTTGAAGCTGTCTTGTACACCTGGGAAGTGATCTTCATTTTCTTTGATGTATTCCCAATCAAACCATCTCATGTGACAGACACTTGGCTTCTTGTCATGCAGAATAGTCTCATAGAAGCCTTGTTGTTCTTTTGTGTGGAACCTATAGTCAACAGCGGTTCTCCTCCACACAGCATAGGGGCCAGACTGTCTCCTCAATCTCAGTCCTGAATCCTTCCTGATATGCATGTCCTCAGCCACATGATGAGCATCATTATGGTCTGGAATCTTGGGCTTCAGTTTTCTTAGCACAAGGGCTTCATCATCCTCTTCTTCAACTTCAGGCACTGGGGCCTTGTTCTTTACTTCTGCAGGAATGTTTTTGTTGCTTCTCTTGGGCTTAGAGGGCTTCTGAGCTTCAGCTGTTGCTTTGGGAGCAGTTTTGGGCTTTGATGTGGCAGCCCCTGACTTGATAGCATCTCCCATAAGCTTCTGAGACTTTGCAGCTGGTGTAGCATCTTCATCCTCTTCCTCTTCTTCTGTTGGATCTTTAAATTCATCCTCACGCTCTTCTGGGCATTAATCAGCTTGGCCCACTCTTCAACAGTTGATTGGTACCTCATACCTTCAGACATCCATACTATCCTTACATCTGGATAGAAATGAGTACTTGAGTAAAATTGCATAAATAGGTCATCATTCCATTTGGTCAACTTTTGACCCACAAACTCATCAACTCCACAAGCTTTGAAGCTGTCTTGTACACATGGGAAGTGATCTTCATTTTCTTTGATGTATTCCCAATCAAACCATCTCATGTGACAGACACTTGGCTTCTTGTCATGCAGAATAGTCTCATAGAAGCCTTGTTGTTCTTTTGTGTGGAACCTATGGTCAACAGCGGTTCTCCTCCTCACAGCATAGGGGCCAAACTATCTCCACAATCTCAGTCCTGAATCCTTCCTGATATGCATGTCCTCAGCCACAGGATGAGCATCATTATGGTCTGGAATCTTGGGTTTTAGTTTTCTTAGCACAAGGGCTTCATCATCCTCTTCTTCAACTTCAGGCACTTGGGCCTTGTTCTTAACTTCTGCAGGAATGTTTTTGTTGCTTCTCTTGGGCTTAGAGGGCTTCTGAGCTTGAGCTGTTGCTTTGGGAGCAGTTTTGGGCTTTGATGTGGCAGCCCCTGACTTGATAGCATCTCCCATAAGCTTCTGAGGCTTTGGAGCTGGTGTAGCATCTTCATCCTCTTCCTCTCTTCTGTTGGATCTTTAAATTCATCCTCACGCTCTTCTGGGCATTAATCAGCTTGGCCCACTCTTCAAAAGTTGATTGGTACCTCATACCTTCAGACTTCCATACTATCCTTACATCTGGATAGAAATGAGTACTTGAGTAAAATTGCATAAATAGCTCATCATTCCATTTGATCAACATTCGACCCACAAACTCGTCAACTCCACAAGCTTTGAAGCTGTCTTGTACACCTGGGAAGTGATCTTCATTTTCTTTGATGTATTCCCAATCAAACCATCTCACGTGACAGACACTTGGCTTCTTGTCATGCAGAATAGTCTCATAGAAGCCTTGTTGTTCTTTTGTGTGGAACCTATAGTCAACAGCGGTTCTCCTCCACACAGCATAGGGGCCAGACTGTCTCCACAATCTCAGTCCTGAATCCTTCCTGATATGCATGTCCTCAGCCACATGATGAGCATCATTATGGTCTGGAATCTTGGGTTTCAGTTTTCTTAGCACAAGGGCTTCATCATCCTCTTCTTCAACTTCAGGCACTGGGGCCTTGTTCTTTACTTCTGCAGGAATGTTTTTGTTGCTTCTCTTGGGCTTAGAGGGCTTCTGAGCTTCAGCTGTTGCTTTGGGAGCAGTTTTGGCCTTTGATGTGGCAGCCCCTGACTTGATAGCATCTCCCATAAGCTTCTGAGACTTTGCAGCTGGTGTAGCATCTTCATCCTCTTCCTCTTCTTCTGTTGGATCTTTAAATTCATCCTCACGCTCTTCTGGGCATTAATCAGCTTGGCCCACTCTTCAACAGTTGATTGGTACCTCATACCTTCAGACATCCATACTATCCTTACATCTGGATAGAAATGAGTACTTGAGTAAAATTGCATAAATAGCTCATCATTCCATTTGGTCAACTTTTGACCCACAAACTCATCAACTCCACAAGCTTTGAAGCTGTCTTGTACACATGGGAAGTGATCTTCATTTTCTTTGATGTATTCCCAATCAAACCATCTCATGTGACAGACACTTGGCTTCTTGTCATGCAGAATAGTCTCATAGAAGCCTTGTTGTTCTTTTGTGTGGAACCTATAGTCAACAGCGGTTCTCCTCCTCACAGCATAGGGGCCAGACTGTCTCCACAATCTCAGTCCTGAATCCTTCCTGATATGCATGTCCTCAGCCACAGGATGAGCATCATTATGGTCTGGAATCTTGGGTTTCAGTTATCTTAGCACAAGGGCTTCATCATCCTCTTCTTCAACTTCAGGCACTGGGGCCTTGTTCTTTACTTCTGCAGAAATATTTTTGTTGCTTCTCTTGGGCTTAGAGGGCTTCTAAGCTTGAGCTGTTGCTTTGGGAGCAGTTTTGGGCTTTGATGTGGCAGCCCCTGACTTGATAGCATCTCCCATAAGCTTCTGAGACTTTGGAGCTGGTGTAGCATCTTCATCCTCTTCCTCTTCTTCTGTTGGATCTTTAAATTCATCCTCATGCTCTTCTGGGCATTAATCAGCTTGGCCCACTCTTCAACAGTTGATTGGTACCTCATACCTTCAGACATCCATACTATCCTTACATCTGGATAGAAATGAGTACTTGAGTAAAATTGCATAAATAGCTCATCATTCCATTTGGTCAACTTTTGACCCACAAACTCATCAACTCCACAAGCTTTGAAGCTGTCTTGTACACATGGGAAGTGATCTTCATTTTCTTTGATGTATTCCCAATCAAACCATCTCATGTGGCAGACACTTGGCTTCTTGTCATGCAGAATAGTCTCATAGAAGCCTTGTTGTTCTTTTGTGTGGAACCTATAGTCAACAGCGGTTCTCCTCCTCACAGCATAGGGGCCAAACTATCTCCACAATCTCAGTCCTGAATCCTTCCTGATATGCATGTCCTCAGCCACAGGATCAGCATCATTATGGTCTGGAATCTTGGGTTTTAGTTTTCTTAGCACAAGGGCTTCATCATCCTCTTCTTCAACTTCAGGCACTTGGGCCTTGTTCTTTACTTCTGCAGGAATGTTTTTGTTGCTTCTCTTGGGCTTAGAGGGCTTCTGAGCTTGAGTTGTTGCTTTGGGAGCAGTTTTGGGCTTTGATGTGGCAGCCCCTGACTTGATAGCATCTCCCATAAGCTTTTGAGGCTTTGGAGCTGGTGTAGCATCTTCATCCTCTTCCTCTCTTCTGTTGGATCTTTAAATTCATCCTCACGCTCTTCTGGGCATTAATCAGCTTGGCCCACTCTTCAAAAGTTGATTGGTACCTCATACCTTCAGACTTCCATACTATCCTTACATCTGGATAGAAATGAGTACTTGAGTAAAATTGCATAAATAGCTCATCATTCCATTTGATCAACTTTCGACCCACAAACTCGTCAACTCCACAAGCTTTGAAGCTGTCTTGTACACCTGGGAAGTGATCTTCATTTTCTTTGATGTATTCCCAATCAAACCATCTCATGTGACAGACACTTGGCTTCTTGTCATGCAGAATAGTCTCATAGAAGCCTTGTTGTTCTTTTGTGTGGAACCTATAGTCAACAGCGGTTCTCCTCCACACAGCATAGGGGCCAGACTGTCTCCACAATCTCAGTCCTGAATCCTTCCTGATATGCATGTCCTCAGCCACATGATGAGCATCATTATGGTCTGGAATCTTGGGTTTCAGTTTTCTTAGCACAAGGGCTTCATCATCCTCTTCTTCATTTTCAGGCACTGGGGCCTTGTACTTTACTTCTGCAGGAATGTTTTTGTTGCTTCTCTTGGGCTTAGAGGGCTTCTGAGCTTCAGCTGTTGCTTTGGGAGCAGTTTTGGGCTTTGATGTGGCAGCCCCTGACTTGATAGCATCTCCCATAAGCTTCTGAGACTTTGCAGCTGGTGTAGCATCTTCATCCTCTTCCTCTTCTTCTGTTGGATCTTTAAATTCATCCTCACGCTCTTCTGGGCATTAATCAGCTTGGCCCACTCTTCAACAGTTGATTGGTACCTCATACCTTCAGACATCCATACTATCCTTACATCTGGATAGAAATGAGTACTTGAGTAAAATTGCATAAATAGCTCATCATTCCATTTGGTCAACTTTTGACCCACAAACTCATCAACTCCACAAGCTTTGAAGCTGTCTTGTACACATGGGAAGTGATCTTCATTTTCTTTGATGTATTCCCAATCAAACCATCTCATGGGACAGACACTTGGCTTCTTATCATGCAGAATAGTCTCATAGAAGCCTTGTTGTTCTTTTGTGTGGAACCTATAGTCAATAGCGGTTCTCCTCCTCACAGCATAGGGGCCAGACTGTCTCCACAATCTCAGTCCTGAATCCTTCCTGATATGCATGTCCTCAGCCACAGGATGAGCATCATTATGGTCTGGAATCTTGGGTTTCAGTTTTCTTAGCACAAGGGCTTCATCATCCTCTTCTTCAACTTCAGGCACTGGGGCCTTGTTCTTTACTTCTGCAGGAATGTTTTTGTTGCTTCTCTTGGGCTTAGACGGCTTCTAAGCTTGAGCTGTTGCTTTGGGAGCAGTTTTGGGATTTGATGTGGCAGCCCCTGACTTGATAGCATCTCCCATAAGCTTCTGAGACTTTGGAGCTGGTGTAGCATCTTCATCCTCTTCCTCTTCTTCTGTTGGATCTTTAAATTCATCCTCACGCTCTTCTGGGCATTAATCAGCTTGGCCCACTCTTCAACAGTTGATTGGTACCTCATACCTTCAGACATCCATACTATCCTTACATCTGGATAGAAATGAGTACTTGAGTAAAATTGCATAAATAGGTCATCATTCCATTTGGTCAACTTTTGACCCACAAACTCATCAACTCCACAAGCTTTGAAGCTGTCTTGTACACCTGGGAAGTGATCTTCATTTTCTTTGATGTATTCCCAATCAAACCACCTCATGTGACAGACACTTGGCTTCTTGTCATGCAGAATAGTCTCATAGAAGCCTTGTTGTTCTTTTGTGTGGAACCTATAGTCAACAGCGGTTCTCCTCCACACAGCATAGGGGCCAGACTGTCTCCACAATCTCAGTCCTGAATCCTTCCTGATATGCATGTCCTCAGCCACATGATGAGCATCATTATGGTCTGGAATCTTGGGTTTCAGTTTTCTTAGCACAAGGGCTTCATCATCCTCTTCTTCATTTTCAGGCACTGGGGCCTTGTACTTTACTTCTGCAGGAATGTTTTTGTTGCTTCTCTTGGGCTTAGAGGGCTTCTGAGCTTCAGCTGTTGCTTTGGGAGCAGTTTTGGGCTTTGATGTGGCAGCCCCTGACTTGATAGCATCTCCCATAAGCTTCTGAGACTTTGCAGCTGGTGTAGCATCTTCATCCTCTTCCTCTTCTTCTGTTGGATCTTTAAATTCATCCTCACGCTCTTCTGGGCATTAATCAGCTTGGCCCACTCTTCAACAGTTGATTGGTACCTCATACCTTCAGACATCCATACTATCCTTACATCTGGATAGAAATGAGTACTTGAGTAAAATTGCATAAATAGCTCATCATTCCATTTGGTCAACTTTTGACCCACAAACTCATCAACTCCACAAGCTTTGAAGCTGTCTTGTACACATGGGAAGTGATCTTCATTTTCTTTGATGTATTCCCAATCAAACCATCTCATGGGACAGACACTTGTCTTCTTATCATGCAGAATAGTCTCATAGAAGCCTTGTTGTTCTTTTGTGTGGAACCTATAGTCAACAGCAGTTCTCCTCCTCACAGCATAGGGGCCAGACTGTCTCCACAATCTCAGTCCTGAATCCTTCCTGATATGCATGTCCTCAGCCACAGGATGAGCATCATTAGGGTCTAGAATCTTGGGTTTCAGTTTTCTTAGCACAAGGGGTTCATCATCCTCTTCTTCAACTTCAGGCACTGGGGCCTTGTTCTTTACTTCTGCAGGAATGTTTTTGTTGCTTCTCTTGGGCTTAGAGAGCTTCTGAGCTTGAGCTGTTGCTTTGGGAGCAGTTTTGGGCTTTGATGTGGCAGCCCTTGACTTGATAGCATCTCCCATAAGCTTCTGAGGCTTTGGAGCTGGTGTAGCATCTTCATCCTCTTCCTCTTCTTCTGTTGGATCTTTAAATTCATCCTCACGTTCTTCTGGGCATTAATCAGCTTGGCCCACTCTTCAAAAGTTGATTGGTACCTCATACCTTCAGACATCCATACTATCCTTACATCTGGATAGAAATGAGTACTTGAGTAAAATTGCATAAATAGCTCATCATTCCATTTGGTCAACTTTCGACCCACAAACTCATCAACTCCACAAGCTTTGAAGCTGTCTTGTACACATGGGAAGTGATCTTCATTTTCTTTGATGTATTCCCAATCAAACCATCTCATGTGACAGACCCTTGGCTTCTTGTCATGCAGAATAGTCTCATAGAAGCCTTGTTGTTCTTTTGTGTGGAACCTATAGTCAACAGCGGTTCTCCTCCTCACAGCATAGGGGCCAGACTGTCTCCACAATCTCAGTCCTGAATCCTTCCTGATATGCATGTCCTCAGCCACAGGATGAGCATCATTATGGTCTAGAATCTTGGGTGTCAGTTTTCTTAGCACAAGGGCTTCATCATCCTGTTCTTCAACTTCAGGCACTGGGGCCTTGTTCTATACTTCTGCAGGAATGTTTTTGTTGCTTCTCTTGGGCTTAGAGAGCTTCTGAGCTTGAGCTGTTGCTTTGGGAGCAGTTTTGGGCTTTGATGTGGCAGCCCTTGACTTGATAGCATCTCCCATAAGCTTCTGAGGCTTTGGAGCTGGTGTAGCATCTTCATCCTCTTCCTCTTCTTCTGTTGGATCTTTAAATTCATCCTCACGCTCTTCTGGGCATTAATCAGCTTGGCCCACTCTTCAAAAGTTGATTGGTACCTCATACCTTTAGACATCCATACTATCCTTACATCTGGATAGAAATGAGTACTTGAGTAAAATTGCATAAATAGCTCATCATTCCATTTGGTGAACTTTCGACCCACAAACTCATCAACTCCACAAGCTTTGAAGCTGTCTTGTACACATGGGAAGTGATCTTCATTTTCTTTGATGTATTCCCAATCAAACCATCTCATGTGACAGACACTTGGCTTCTTGTCATGCAGAATAGTCTCATAGAAGCCTTGTTGTTCTTTTGTGTGGAACCTATAGTCAACAGCGGTTCTCCTCCTCACAACATAGGGGCCAGACTGTCTCCACAATCTCAGTCCTGAATCCTTCCTGATATGCATGTCCTCAGCCACAGGATGAGCATCATTATGGTCTGGAATCTTGGGTTTCAGTTTTCTTAGCACAAGGGCTTCATCATCCTCTTCTTCAACTTCAGGCACTGGGGCCTTGTTCTTTACTTCCGCAGGAATGTTTTTGTTGCTTCTATTGGGCTTAGAGGGCTTCTGAGCTTGAGCTGTTGCTTTGGCAGCAGTTTTGGGCTTTGATGTGGCAGCCCCTGACTTGATAGCATCTCCCATAAGCTTCTGAGGCTTTGGAGCTGGTGTAGCATCTTCATCCTCTTCCTCTCTTCTGTTGGATCTTTAAATTCATCCTCACGCTCTTCTGGGCATTAATCAGCTTGGCCCACTCTTCAAAAGTTGATTGGTACCTCATACCTTCAGACATCCATACTATCCTTACATCTGGATAGAAATGAGTACTTGAGTAAAATTGCATAAATAGCTCATCATTCCATTTGGTCAACTTTCGACCCACAAACTCATCAACTCCACAAGCTTTGAAGCTGTCTTGTACACATGGGAAGTGATCTTCATTTTCTTTGATGTATTCCCAATCAAACCATCTCATGTGACAGACACTTGGCTTCTTGTCATGCAGAATAGTCTCATAGAAGCCTTGTTGTTCTTTTGTGTGGAACCTATAGTCAACAGCGGTTCTCCTCCTCACAGCATAGGGGCCAGACTGTCTCCACAATCTCAGTCCTGAATCCTTCCTGATATGCATACCCTCAGCCACAGGATGAGCATCATTATGGTCTAGAATCTTGGGTTTGAGTTTTCTTAGCACATGGGCTTCATCATCCTCTTCTTCAACTTCAGGCACTGGGGCCTTGTTCTTTACTTCGGCAGGAATGTTTTTGTTGCTTCTCTTGGGCTTAGAGAGCTTCTGAGCTTGAGCTGTTGCTTTGGGAGCAGTTTTGGGCTTTGATGTGGCAGCCCTTGACTTGATAGCATCTCCCATAAGCTTCTGAGGCTTTGGAGCTGGTATAGCATCTTCATCATCTTCCTCTTCTTCTGTTGGATCTTTAAATTCATCCTCACGCTCTTTTGGGCATTAATCAGCTTGGCCCACTCTTCAACAGTTGATTGGTACCTCATACCTTCAGACATCCATACTATCCTTACATCTGGATAGAAATGAGTACTTGAGTAAAATTGCATAAATAGCTCATCATTCCATTTGGTCAACTTTTGACCCACAAACTCATCAACTCCACAAGCTTTGAAGCTGTCTTGTACACATGGGAAGTGATCTTCATTTTCTTTGATGTATTCCTAATCAAACCATCTCATGTGACAGACACTTGGCTTCTTGTCATGCAGAATAGTCTCATAGAAGCCTTGTTGTTCTTTTGTGTGGAACCTATAGTCAACAGCGGTTCTCCTCCTCACAGCATAGGGACCAGACTGTCTCCACAATCTCAGTCCTGAATCCTTCCTGATATGCATGTCCTCAGCCACAGGATGAGCATCATTATGGTCTGGAATCTTGGGTTTCAGTTTTCTTAGCACAAGGGCTTCATCATCCTCTTCTTCAACTTCAGGCACTAGGGCCTTGTTCTTTACTTCTGCAGGAATGTTTTTGTTGCTTCTCTTGGGCTTAGAGGGATTCTGAGCTTGAGTTGTTGCTTTGGGAGCAGTTTTGGGCTTTGATGTGGCAGCCCCTGACTTGATAGCATCTCCCATAAGCTTCTGAGGCTTTGGAGCTGGTGTAGCATCTTCATCCTCTTCCTCTCTTCTGTTGGATCTTTAAATTCATCCTCACGCTCTTCTGGGCATTAATCAGCTTGGCCCACTCTTCAGAAGTTGATTGGTACCTCATACCTTCAGACTTCCATACTATCCTTACATCTGGATAGAAATGAGTACTTGAGTAAAATTGCATAAATAGCTCACCATTCCATTTGATCAACTTTCGACCCACAAACTCGTCAACTCCACAAGCTTTGAAGCTGTCTTGTACACCTGGGAAGCGATCTTCATTTTCTTTGATGTATTCCCAATCAAACCATCTCATGTGACAGACACTTGGCTTCTTGTCATGCAGAATAGTCTCATAGAAGCCTTGTTGTTCTTTTGTGTGGAACCTATAGTCAACAGCAGTTCTCCTCCTCACAGCATAGGGGCCAGACTGTCTCCACAATCTCAGTCCTGAATCCTTCCTGATATGCATGTCCTCAGCCACAGGATGAGCATCATTATGGTCTGGAATCTTGGGTTTCAGTTTTCTTAGCACAAGGGCTTCATCATCCTCTTCTTCAACTTCAGGCACTGGGGCCTTGTTCTTTACTTCTGCAGGAATGTTTTTGTTGCTTCTCTTGGGCTTAGAGGGCTTCTGAGCTTGAGCTGTTGCTTTGGCAGCAGTTTTGGGCTTTGATGTGGCAGCCCCTGACTTGATAGCATCTCCCATAAGCTTCTGAGGCTTTGGAGCTGGTGTAGCATCTTCATCCTCTTCCTCTCTTCTGTTGGATCTTTAAATTCATCCTCACGCTCTTCTGGGCATTAATCAGCTTGGCCCACTCTTCAAAAGTTGATTGGTACCTCATACCTTCAGACATCCATACTATCCTTACATCTGGATAGAAATGAGTACTTGAGTAAAATTGCATAAATAGATCATCATTCCATTTGGTCAACTTTCGACCCACAAACTCATCAACTCCACAAGCTTTGAAGCTGTCTTGTACACATGGGAAGTGATCTTCATTTTCTTTGATGTATTCCCAATCAAACCATCTCATGTGACAGACACTTGGCTTCTTGTCATGCAGAATAGTCTCATGGAAGCCTTGTTGTTCTTTTGTGTGGAACCTATAGTCAACAGCGGTTCTCCTCCTCACAGCATAGGGGCCAGACTGTCTCCACAATCTCAGTCCTGAATCCTTCCTGATATGCATATCCTCAGCCACAGGATGAGCATCATTATGGTCTAGAATCTTGGGTTTCAGTTTTCTTAGCACATGGGCTTCATCATCCTCTTCTTCAACTTCAGGCACTGGGGCCTTGTTCTTTACTTCTGCAGGAATGTTTTTGTTGCTTCTCTTGGGCTTAGAGAGCTTCTGAGCTTGAGCTGTTGCTTTGGGAGCAGTTTTGGGCTTTGATGTGGCAGCCCTTGACTTGATAGCATCTCCCATAAGCTTCTGAGGCTTTGGAGCTGGTATAGCATCTTCATCATCTTCCTCTTCTTCTGTTGGATCTTTAAATTCATCCTCACGCTCTTCTGGGCATTAATCAGCTTGGCCCACTCTTCAACAGTTGATTGGTACCTCATACCTTCAGACATCCATACTATCCTTACATCTGGATAGAAATGAGTACTTGAGTAAAATTGCATAAATAGCTCATCATTCCATTTGGTCAACTTTTGACCCACAAACTCATCAATTCCACAAGCTTTGAAGCTGTCTTGTACACATGGGAAGTGATCTTCATTTTCTTTGATGTATTCCCAATCAAACCATCTCATGTGACAGACACTTGGCTTCTTGTCATGCAGAATAGTCTCATAGAAGCCTTGTTGTTCTTTTGTGTGGAACCTATAGTCAACAGCGGTTCTCCTCCTCACAGCATAGGGACCAGACTGTCTCCACAATCTCAGTCCTGAATCCTTCCTGATATGCATGTCCTCAGCCACAGGATGAGCATCATTATGGTCTGGAATCTTGGGTTTCAATTTTCTTAGCACAAGGGCTTCATCATCCTCTTCTTCAACTTCAGGCACTGGGGCCTAGTTCTTTACTTCTGCAGGAATGTTTTTGTTGCTTCTCTTGGGCTTAGAGGGATTCTGAGCTTGAGTTGTTGCTTTGGGAGCAGTTTTGGGCTTTGATGTGGCAGCCCCTGACTTGATAGCATCTCCCATAAGCTTCTGAGGCTTTGGAGCTGGTGTAGCATCTTCATCCTCTTCCTCTCTTCTGTTGGATCTTTAAATTCATCCTCACGCTCTTCTGGGCATTAATCAGCTTGGCCCACTCTTCAGAAGTTGATTGGTACCTCATACCTTCAGACTTCCATACTATCCTTACATCTGGATAGAAATGAGTACTTGAGTAAAATTGCATAAATAGCTCACCATTCCATTTGATCAACTTTCGACCCACAAACTCGTCAACTCCACAAGCTTTGAAGCTGTCTTGTACACCTGGGAAGCGATCTTCATTTTCTTTGATGTATTCCCAATCAAACCATCTCATGTGACAGACACTTGGCTTCTTGTCATGCAGAATAGTCTCATAGAAGCCTTGTTGTTCTTTTGTGTGGAACCTATAGTCAACAGTAGTTCTCCTCCTCACAGCATAGGGGCCAGACTGTCTCCACAATCTCAGTCCTGAATCCTTCCTGATATGCATGTCCTCAGCCACAGGATGAGCATCATTATGGTCTGGAATCTTGGGTTTCAGTTTTCTTAGCACAAGGGCTTCATCATCCTCTTCTTCAACTTCAGGCACTGGGGCCTTGTTCTTTACTTCTGCAGGAATGTTTTTGTTGCTTCTCTTGGGCTTAGAGGGCTTCTGAGCTTGAGCTGTTGCTTTGGCAGCAGTTTTGGGCTTTGATGTGGCAGCCCCTGACTTGATAGCATCTCCCATAAGCTTCTGAGGCTTTGGAGCTGGTGTAGCATCTTCATCCTCTTCCTCTCTTCTGTTGGATCTTTAAATTCATCCTCACGCTCTTCTGGGCATTAATCAGCTTGGCCCACTCTTCAAAAGTTGATTGGTACCTCATACCTTCAGACATCCATACTATCCTTACATCTGGATAGAAATGAGTACTTGAGTAAAATTGCATAAATAGATCATCATTCCATTTGGTCAACTTTCGACCCACAAACTCATCAACTCCACAAGCTTTGAAGCTGTCTTGTACACATGGGAAGTGATCTTCATTTTCTTTGATGTATTCCCAATCAAACCATCTCATGTGACAGACACTTGGCTTCTTGTCATGCAGAATAGTCTCATGGAAGCCTTGTTGTTCTTTTGTGTGGAACCTATAGTCAACAGCGGTTCTCCTCCTCACAGCATAGGGGCCAGACTGTCTCCACAATCTCAGTCCTGAATCCTTCCTGATATGCATATCCTCAGCCACAGGATGAGCATCATTATGGTCTAGAATCTTGGGTTTCAGTTTTCTTAGCACATGGGCTTCATCATCCTCTTCTTCAACTTCAGGCACTGGGGCCTTGTTCTTTACTTCTGCAGGAATGTTTTTGTTGCTTCTCTTGGGCTTAGAGAGCTTCTGAGCTTGAGCTGTTGCTTTGGGAGCAGTTTTGGGCTTTGATGTGGCAGCCCTTGACTTGATAGCATCTCCCATAAGCTTCTGAGGCTTTGGAGCTGGTATAGCATCTTCATCATCTTCCTCTTCTTCTGTTGGATCTTTAAATTCATCCTCACGCTCTTCTGGGCATTAATCAGCTTGGCCCACTCTTCAACAGTTGATTGGTACCTCATACCTTCAGACATCCATACTATCCTTACATCTGGATAGAAATGAGTACTTGAGTAAAATTGCATAAATAGCTCATCATTCCATTTGGTCAACTTTTGACCCACAAACTCATCAACTCCACAAGCTTTGAAGCTGTCTTGTACACATGGGAAGTGATCTTCATTTTCTTTGATGTATTCCCAATCAAACCATCTCATGTGACAGACACTTGGCTTCTTGTCATGCAGAATAGTCTCATAGAAGCCTTGTTGTTCTTTTGTGTGGAACCTATAGTCAACAGCGGTTCTCCTCCTCACAGCATAGGGACCAGACTGTCTCCACAATCTCAGTCCTGAATCCTTCCTGATATGCATGTCCTCAGCCACAGGATGAGCATCATTATGGTCTGGAATCTTGGGTTTCAGTTTTCTTAGCACAAGGGCTTCATCATCCTCTTCTTCAACTTCAGGCACTGGGGCCTTGTTCTTTACTTCTGCAGGAATGTTTTTGTTGCTTCTCTTGGGCTTAGAGGGATTCTGAGCTTGAGTTGTTGCTTTGGGGGCAGTTTTGGGCTTTGATGTGGCAGCCCCTGACTTGATAGCATCTCCCATAAGCTTCTGAGGCTTTGGAGCTGGTGTAGCATCTTCATCCTCTTCCTCTCTTCTGTTGGATCTTTAAATTCATCCTCACGCTCTTCTGGGCATTAATCAGCTTGGCCCACTCTTCAGAAGTTGATTGGTACCTCATACCTTCAGACTTCCATACTATCCTTACATCTGGATAGAAATGAGTACTTGAGTAAAATTGCATAAATAGCTCACCATTCCATTTGATCAACTTTCGACCCACAAACTCGTCAACTCCACAAGCTTTGAAGCTGTCTTGTACACCTGGGAAGCGATCTTCATTTTCTTTGATGTATTCCCAATCAAACCATCTCATGTGACAGACACTTGGCTTCTTGTCATGCAGAATAGTCTCATAGAAGCCTTGTTGTTCTTTTGTGTGGAACCTATAGTCAACAGCAGTTCTCCTCCTCACAGCATAGGGGCCAGACTGTCTCCACAATCTCAGTCCTGAATCCTTCCTGATATGCATGTCCTCAGCCACAGGATGAGCATCATTATGGTCTGGAATCTTGGGTTTCAGTTTTCTTAGCACAAGGGCTTCATCATCCTCTTCTTCAACTTCAGGCACTGGGGCCTTGTTCTTTACTTCTGCAGGAATGTTTTTGTTGCTTCTCTTGGGCTTAGAGGGCTTCTGAGCTTGAGCTGTTGCTTTGGCAGCAGTTTTGGGCTTTGATGTGGCAGCCCCTGACTTGATAGCATCTCCCATAAGCTTCTGAGGCTTTGGAGCTGGTGTAGCATCTTCATCCTCTTCCTCTCTTCTGTTGGATCTTTAAATTCATCCTCACGCTCTTCTGGGCATTAATCAGCTTGGCCCACTCTTCAAAAGTTGATTGGTACCTCATACCTTCAGACATCCATACTATCCTTACATCTGGATAGAAATGAGTACTTGAGTAAAATTGCATAAATAG